>NW_005354744.1:373732-402574 GCF_000412655.1 Myotis brandtii | reverse complement strand
CATCCGGGATACAACACTTTATTTTTGTACCAATTAGGAGGTCTTTGACTGCAAATAACAATGAACTTTACTCAAAATGATTTATATCATCAGGAAAAGTTGTCATTTCTCAAAATGAGAAATTCCAAGATAGGGCATCTTTAGGGTTGGTTAGTTCAGGGCTCATGGTACCAAGGTGGGTCTTACATTTCCAAGTGACACATGGATATGTGGCATGTCTAGTGCAAAATACAATGCTTCCTTTTCCTATGAGTCTATAAGAAAGAAGAAACCCTTCCCAGAGGTCCTTTGGCTAACTTCATCTCACATGTCAAGCCATATTGCACCACATGTCCACACCTACACCAAAAAGCAGGCACAAGGAATACAATCTCCATGAATGGTTAAGATTAATCCAGATTTTCCCTTGAGTTTTAGGTAAGGTCACCTTCCCTAAGGGATGAATACTTGAATAAAATCAGGTTTCATTCAAGAAAGGAGAAGGTGGAAAGGAATGTTGGGATAAATGCAGTCCATATCCTGCCCATTTCTACTCTGCTCTTGACCCTGCATATTCAAGGCTGCTGACTGCAAACCCCTGTGATTCATGGCTTGAGGGCTTTCTACTGGGCATGGAGCTATTAGCTGAGCTCAGGGCAAGCTACAAGTGCCAGAGAATCAATGGCTCAGAAGCAGCCTTTAACCAATGATAAAGAGTTGGCAGAGGATCCAGCCTCCTGGGTCCTCATTTGAAATAACTTTGAGATGTGTTATACATTTCCTAGAATTAACCAGTGGAATAAGCCATGGTAATAACTACTTAAAAATGCACATTTTTGCTGTGGCCGGTTTGGCTCAATAGATAGAGCATCAGCCAGTGGACTGAAGGGTCCTGGGTTTGATTCCAGTCAAGGGTACACACTTAGGTTGCAGGCTTGATCCCCAGCCCTGGTCTGGGCGTGTGTGGGAAGTAACCAATCAATGTCTTTCTCTCACATCGATGTTTTTTTCTCTCTCTCTCTCTGTCTCTCCCCTTCCTTCCACCTTCTCTAAAAAAAATCAATGGAAAAAAATATCCTCCAGTGAGGATTAGCAATAAATAAAGAAATTTAAATTTTAAAAAAAAGAATGCACTTTTTTATTGGTTGTCATTCTTGTGTTGTCTTATTCCTTCTTTCCTTACCAGTGTTTCCTGTTATTGTCTTCCAAATAAACTATTCGCCATAGCATTCTTGTTTCAGGCCTGTTGCTGGGGGAACCCAAACCAGAAAAACAACCCCTCCCTCAAAAAAATCCACTATAATCAGAAACTCAGCAGCTTTTTTTTTCAATCCTTTGCTCTCAGAGAGTCTTTGTTAGCATCCATCTCCTATACAAGTTCCTATTTTTTGCCAAAAACTGCAAAAGTGAATATAGAAAGACTTATTCTTGTTTAAGCATGCACACAAAGATCTGTATTAAGTACATAAAATTAATCATGTTGCCTGCTACACCCAGGGCTCCTTCTCAGGACCCACAGTCCTCCCCCCCGCCCCCGTCTCTACTCAAAGGGCAGCCATATATGGCCACATCTTGACTCAAGAGTAGCCAATCTTTTGGCGGACTATGCAACATAGTATGAAAAGATAAGCAAAGACAATCCATTTTCCTTTCTCGAAAATATAAATTAGGAAATACCACGACCAAGAGAAAGAGGAATTTCACTGTGGGAGGATGAGCTGGAGTTATGAACACTTTTCAGAGCCATAGGCAGTAAACAGAAATTATTATGAACTAGAAACTATGAGAAAACCAAAATTCTGATGTCTGAAAAAAGGACACATGAAGCAGAGGAAAACAATAAGCAGATAATATCAGTTCAAAGGAAGCCAGCAGACTAGGAACACTCAAGTTTTATTAATGGGATAGCTATGGAATGAAGACTCAGGAAGCTGAAGCTTCAAGAGCTATTTCTGTTCCTACCTCTCCTTCCAATGACAATCTCCCTGAGGCTGGGTACTGTTATAGGTACTAAAATGAGATTCTACATCCTTGTTGGCCGTGTCTGTACTGGTACCAGTTCCCCTTTATGTGAAGTCACCCGATTAAATGTTTAACAATCAGTAATCAAAATGTTTATTAAAAAGTTAATCACAGAACCCTGGCCTGTTTTCTCAGTGGTTAGAGCATTGGCCCATGGACCAAAGGGTCTGAGGTTCGAGTCTCAGTCAGGGGCACATACCTAGGTTGCTGGTTCAATCCCTGGCTCCGGTTGGGGCATGTGAGAGAGGCAACCAATTGATGTGTCTCTCTTACATCAATGTTCTCTCTCTCTCTCTCTCTCTCTCTCTCTCTCCCTCCTTCCTCCCTTCCACTCTCTCTAAAAATCAATGCAAAATATACCCTGGGGTGAGGATTAACAAAAAGAAAAAAACTTCATCACAGAAAAGGCTGGATTTTTTTCAGTATACAATGGGATGTTTAAAATGTGGTCCATGTTTCACAACAATGTGAATACACTTAACACTGCTGAATTTTAATACTTAAAAATGGTTAGGATTGTAAATTTATGTTATGTGCTTTATACCACAATTTTATTTATTTATTTATGTTTATATATTTATTACATACTATATATTTCTCTCTATGAGATCATGTAAAGAAAATAGGGGGAAATGGGACATAGTGCAGAATTATAAGTGAGTTTAGAATAAAGCTTCTTGTTTTGTGATATACTCACATAATAATGGTATTTTCCAGAATAATATAATGTTACCCCTTAGTTTATAGTCAAATCAAAATAACCTGTTATTCTACTCTTAACCCCACACCCCAACTGAGGATATTAAAGAATAAAAGTCGTTGGATAATAGAAGAAATTTGGAAAAACAAATTGATTTGCTGTGATTGCTTTTCTCAAACCTAGGGAAGGAAGTATAATGAGACCACCTGAAAAGCTCCATATATTTCTCCTGCAGGTTGAGAAACACACTGGACAAGAGTTGGACTCATCCCTAAAAATGTAAGGGTCCAGAATGGGGCTATGTGCTTCTTCAAAGCTTCAAATAGGAGTGAAAGAAAGATTGCTTCATGGGTGATCATGTGCAGTCCTAGAATAATTTAGGAGAAACATGTAATTTACACATGAGAGAGTTAGTGTAGCTTCAGCTTGTCCAAAAGAATGCACTGAAGGGACAAATAGAAAGAAGCTGAAAGTGCTGACGAAGGAGTTAATAGCCAGCCAAGGGCAGAGATGCATTTGCTTGATCAAAGGAACTGAAAGTAAGTGCTAGAGATCCCCAACAATGAGAGAAAGAGAAGCAAAGGGCCACAGGGTCTCAGATGAACCCATAAGGTGCCCCCAAAAGCCCGGCCGGCATGGCTCAGGGGTTGAGCGTGGACCTATGAACCAGGAGGTCATGGTTCAATTCTCCAGTCAGGGCATATGCCCAGGTTGCTGGCTTGATCCCTGTGGAGAGTGGCTACAGCGTTTGGACAGGTTCTAGCCTCGGACTAATGAGAGGGCAAGATCCTCTTATGGCAAAGCCACGTGCAAGTCCCAGCTTAGAGGGCAAAGCCCTCCCAGCACAATTATACCCAAAGGCTATGGTTGTAAGCTTGACCTTATGGTCCGAACCTGTGGTCCCAGGTGGCTAAGTGAGGTAGGCTGTGGGAGGTACAGCAAGTGCTGCCAAAACAAAGCTTGATAGAGTTCAGGTGCGTGTAATTGAGTAGATTTGAAACCCGAGATAACATTGTAAACATCTTGACCACACCCTTACTTTGCCTCGTGGAATCTGGCTATAAAATAAAGACTTGGTTTGCAGGCTGCACCACTGTCTCTCCATCCGAGAGCAGTGCCCCACCTAGCCCCAGCTTTATTCTCTTGTCTGTCTTCTTTAATCCTTCACCACCACCCCTCAGATTCACCTCTGGCCATGCTGAGCACAGCACAGATCCCCAGTGGGGGGAGGGGGGTGCAGGAGGTAGCCAATCAATGATTCTCTCTCATTATTAATGTTTCCATCTCTCTCTCCCTCTCCCTCCCTCTCTGAAATCAATAAAAATATATTTATAGAAAAATAAAGTACCTCCAAAAGACTCCAAAAAATAAAGTACCTCCAAAAGACTCCCAAAAACCCCTAGCAGACCTAGAAAGCATTGATGCTAGATCACCAAATGATGGCAGGTAAGCAAGAATATTCTTGTCCCCTTGACCCTTCTGCCTTCCTTATCTCTAGAGTGATCTGCAATTGCTTTGGGGGTAGAGGGATTAACCTACAAGAGGAAAAAGAAACCACACAGAATCCCCATCCACTGGCAACCAGCCTGCAGTGAGCTGACTAGAAGAGGGAAGCTTTACCTTCATAAGAAATGTAATGTTTTGACAGGACAAATTCGTTATTGACTAAAAGTTTATTACCTAAAAGTTACCATCAAAATCATGATACTTTTCTCAAATTTCATCAAAGGCCAACAAAAGAACCAGCCCCACAGAATACATTAAGGAGGTATTGAGAGACAGAATCAAGTTGCTTTATAATTATACACCTGCTTATTCAATGGAATGATTACAGATGTTTAATTTTAGGAAATGGTTGGGCTGGTTAAAATTTAAAAAAAAAAGACTCAATCTGATCATATAAACTTCACGTTTTATAAATAACCGAAGAAAATACCACAAACCTTTAGATAGGAATAATATTTTTGAGTAGCAAAGGAACAAGCAAAATAAAACAAAGCATGGCAATATATCTTGAGTTGATAAGTAGATAATTCAAGGAACTGGAGAGTATTAGAACATCATGAATTTTCTACGCAGAAAATGTTGTAAATTCTGTTTTCCAAACTGCAAACCCATTATTTTACAATGTACACCATCAAAATGCTAGGCCTAGGCTTATTCTCCTCTCAATAGTCTGTAACTTTGGGCTCCTCTTTCTAACATGTATAATGAAGTAGATATAGATTTTAAGCATAACAATAGCAATAATGATATTACGAAGAATTATTGTGATTTATTGAGCATTCACTCTGTCAGGCCTGGTGCTGTAAAACTGACACACATCATCGTACTTGACCTTCAAAGTGCTACTGTAAATAGGGAGTTGCTGTTGTTATCACCATTTTTGCAGATAAAGAGAAAGGTGAAGTAATTTGCCCAGGACCATAGAATTAATAACTGCCCAAGCCAAACCCAGCACTTTAACTGCTTTAGTGAGTTTTGCTTTGCTGAGAAACATTCAGAACAATGAGAGATGTTTTTGGTACGTATTGATCTGTCACCAGGCTGTGATCTCCGATCTTGCAGGGGTCCCAGACTCCTTTTACACTATGCTATTGGGACAGTGGGAGTGGGTATGTTGTCTCCTGACAGACAAAATCCCACTTTCACTGCTAGTGAGCTCACCAGAAGTAACGAATCCTCTCGGCCCCCAGCTGTGAGCAGCCCCTTTAATAAGTCCTAAAATGATTAAAATAAATCCTCTTTGCAATTCCCATCAGCAACAAAATTATTAACAAGTAAAAATAATTCCCATATGTTCCTGGCTTGCCTGGAGACAATATTCAGGATTCTATTGAAATTACTTCTGGTCATCAAGCATAAAAACAAATGTGCTTTCTATAATTCTTAATAGCATTGGGCCAGTTTACTGAACAACATGACCTGCAAACAACTGCACAGTTATCCCCTGTGACAGCATGCTGGCACTTTTCATTCTTCTGGAAAAAATTTTAAAAAAAGCATCCTCCCCATGACAACTTGCTGCTTTCTACATTGGTAGATGCTAATATTTTGTTTGTAAATTATTCCTCATACCTATGGAAATTGTGCTACTTCTATAAATAAATAATGTATTCTTTTTTACAGCAAGGAAATAACATACCAAAGCCATATAATCATTCCTATACACATATTATCCTTAGAATAACATTTTTTGCTTCAACTGAGTTTTGTTTTGTTTGTTTTTTTGCCAGAAAATCCAATTGGGTCATGTGATCAGCCACGTCCTAACACAGTGAGGGTCACAGGGCGAAGACTTCATTCTTGGCCTCGCTTCTGGGTCCTGGTGTGCCCCTGACTGGGGTCATGGCCCACCCCCTTCCCCATGCTTCTCAGTCCTGTGTTTGTTTCCTTATCATCATCCTTCCCTGCTTCTCTCCATTTCTGTGTCCTCATTAACTTCATTGTCCTCATCAGATGACTCAGAGTGATCACGGAGAGATGAATGGAAAATGAATTGCATTAGCAATCAGTTTACTTGAGGCTAACCCTGCCTCCTTGTATGTGTGAATTAGGGAAATATAGAGTCAAGGAAATGAGGGTGGGGAGAGGGAGCAAGAAGATAGAAAGGGAGGGAGGAAATGTGACATCTCAGATATTTGCAGCATTACACCTAGAAGGGTTTTATATGATAAAGGTGTTATGCTATGCCATTCTCGCTGTCATAATACATCTTTTAAAAATAAAATTTAAAAAATATAGGTACATATAATGATTTAGATGAAAACCTAGAAGAGTTTAGGAAGAAAATTTGTTTTTGTTTTTGTTTTTCTTGATTCTTCTACTCGTAATCTTTTCCCCAAATAATTCCATGACACTTGGTCAGGGTGGGCAGTCTGTCCAATAGGATTGGATTATCTAGTGAATGTGTTGGAATATCTAAAACACTTTTTTAAAATCCTTGAGGCACTTCTGGCTCACCAACCGTATGTCGAACCACAAATAGTTCTATTGATGTGATTCAGAAAAAATATGACTTAAAACAGAGATTTTTTTCTCTACAGATAAACTGGCCTAAATATGCTTGTACCATGTGAGTGAGAGGTATGTGTTATGGGTGAACTGTGTTCCCCCAAAATTCATATGTTAAAGTCCTGATCTCCAATCCCTTAGAATTTTATGTGAAGATAGAGCCTTTGAAGAGGTGATCAGGTAAAATGAGGTCGTATGGCTCATATGACTGGTATGCTCATAAGACAAAATTAGGACACAGACAAGCATAGAGGAACACCAAGTGAAGACACAGTGAGAAGATGGCTATCTACAAACCAAGGAGCGAAGCCTCAGAAGAAATCAACCCTGTCAATGCCTTGATCTCTGACTTTTAGCCTCTGAAACTGTGAGAAAGTACGTTTCTGTTATTTTAGCCACCCAGTCTGTGATACTTTGATATGGCAGCCCTAGCAGACTAACACCGTGTGCCCATATAGGTCCTAGTCTTCAACCAAGTTCCCAAAGATCAGAAGTTAGATTGAAATTGTTTAAACTTAGATACAGTAGGGATATGAAAGGAATTCCAAAATTATAACAGATAAATGAGAGGACAGGGTAAATTAATACAAAAAAATAGCATATTTTACTATCTCTTATGTACTTTCAAAATAGGCTGTGAGTTATAGGTTGGGACCAACAATAATTTCATGAGTACTAGAGGTCTAAAAATAAAGGATTGCCTTTTTATAATTTTTTTAAAATTTTTTTATTTCTCACCCAGGGATATTTTTCCATTGATTTTTAGAGAGAGTGGGAGAGAGAGGGAAAGACAGAAAGAAATATTGATGTGAGAGAAACATTGATTAGTTGCCACCTGCACGAGCCCAGACCAGGTCCCAGGCTGGGGAGGAGCCTGCAACCAAGGTACGTGCCCTTGACCTGAATCAAGCCCGGGACCCTTCAGTCCGCAGGCTGACACTCTATCCACTGAGCAAAACTGGCTAGGGCAGCCTTCTTGCAATTTTTATCTATTTTTCTAGAATGCAGAACATGAATTCTGGGATTCCTTTGGAACTTGGGGATAAGGAAGGATAAATCATGAAGAAGTCCATAGGCAAATAAAACTGCCTGGTCTTATGCCATGGTCTTCCTGTTTCACGCTGAATAGATACCTTCATAAAGAGTAAACATCCATGCTGTTGCAAATGGTAAGAATTCCTTGGGTTTTTTTTACCACAGGGCAGTATTCCATTGTGTAGATGTACCACAGTTTTTTAATCCATTCAGCTGCTGATGGGCACTTAGGCTATATGCTAAGCGAAATAAGCCAGTCAGAGAAAGACAAATATCACATGATCTCACTCATTTGTGGAATATGATGAACAACATAAACTGATGGACAAAAACAGATCCAGAGACAGAGAAGCATCGATCAAACCATCAAACCTCAGAGGGAAGGTAGGGGAGGGTGGGGGTAAGGGGGAGAGATCAACCAAAGGACTTGTATGCATGCATATAAGCCTAACCAATGGACACAGACAACAGGGAGGGCATGAGTGGGGGGTGGGGGAGCAATGGAGGGATAAGGACACATATGTAATACCTTAATCAATAAAGAAAAAAGTTATTAAAAATAAATTTTAAAAAAGAGTAAACATCTTTCCTAATATTCCACTGAAAATTGAGAGGAAATTAGGAATAAAACTTTCATCAAAATATCTGCAACTGGCCAGCATGGCTCAGTGGTTTAGTATCAACCTATGAACCAGGTGGTCACTTATTTAATTTCCAGTCAGGGCACATGCCTGGGTTGCAGGCTCACTCTCCAATAGGGGGCGTGCAGGAGGCAGCCAATCAATGATTCTCTCTCATCATTGATGTTTCTATCTCTCTCTCCTTCTCCCTTCCTCTCTAAGATCAATAAAAATACAGATTTTAAAAAATCTGCATTTCTGTCAAAAAAAAGTATATTGCATTATATGAGGATGTTTCAATACTAATACTTACACATTTTCCATTCGGATAGTGGAAGCATTATACTTAAGAATCAGCTTTACATATTACAACCACCTTCATTTTTTACTATCACATTAACACATTTTACTGAATTAGTTATACTCATAAATTGACAATATGTTACATTATTAAGTCAAAGGTGTAAGAGAGAGAGAAAGAGAGAGAGAGATTGAGCCTGTTAAAATGGAAAAGGAAGATAGTGGCAGGAGGTTAGACATTGTGCATAAATAAAAATGATTTATTTGGAGGAATTTCTCACTATCTTCTTAATAAGATCCTAGGTATTTTCAACAGGGAACCGAGACAAAATAGCCATCCTAAACACTGTTAGTGGCTTCTTAGTGTTTTCTTTTTCTTTTCCCTTTTTTTCTCAATGCTACTTATCTATTTTTAGCTCTTGGCCCCATTGATCATTACAGATTCTTAGCCTTCGGTAATTCCACATTCTATCCTAGAGGCAAATTTGTCTACATGCCCCATTTCTGATTCTGCTGTTAGCCTAATAAGTATTGTCCCTCACATTCACTGCAAAGTGGTTTTCTAATAGATGAATAAATAGATGAATAAATAAAAAATGTGACTTCATTTGCTTCACACAAGATTTGTACTTAAAAAGAAGCTGCAGTTTTTATTTTCTGTGCTCATAAGACATTTGCAAATCCATCAGGTCAAAATAACCAGTACAAGCAAAATGCCTGTTACTTACCACCAATTTTATTTTGAGAGACATTTGAATAGTTGGAAGAATTGACAATCTGCACTTTTTCCTTTGATTATAGAGGAGACAGCCTGCCATTATACCAGAAATAGTTAATATTACAGCGGTAGGCAGCCCAGAAACATACAACTCCTTCTGCTTTCCAATTTGTATTTATTTGAAAAAGGTCTAGTCAGTCTGTGCCAAATTCTTTAAGAAGGTGTTGTATGCTTAAAGCCTACCTTTTATGAGAATTTTATATTAAGACCTTAGCAAGTATAAGATTTCTATTTCTCCAGGAAACATTTCTTATGTGACTTTTACAAATATATTACTTAGGTTTTTGTTGGTATCTAATATATGCATATGTGCACACCACTGTTGTAGGACATGCAGGAAATATGAAAAAGCATTGGATATGCTCTCTATATTGAGTTGCTTACAATTTAGCTAAAGAGAAAAGATCATGACCCCACTTTGAGGATTATATCCTAAGAAACCAGAAACAGCAATCAGAAAGAATATATGCAGCACAATTGACAATAGCCAAGATCTGGAAACAGCCAGGTGCCCATCAGCAGATGAGTGGATTAAAAATCTGTGGTGCGCTTACACCAGTGGTTCTCAACCGTGGCTGCACATTAGAATCACCTGGGAATCTTTTTAAAATCCTGATTTCCGGGCCTCATCCTCCGGAAATTCTGTTTCTTTGTTATGGGGTGGGGCCAAACATTAGTAGCAAAGAAACAGAATTTCCGGAGGATGAGGCCCAGAAATCAGGATTTTAAAAAGATTCCCAGGTGATTCTAATGTGCAGCCAGGGTTGAGAACCACTGACTTACACAATGGAATACTATGCAGCTATTAAAAAGAAAGAACTCTTACCATTTGCAATAGGATGGACCTAGAGCAGGGGTGGGCAAACTTTTTGACTCGAGGGCCACAATGGGTTCTTAAACTGGACCAGAGGGCCGGAACAAAAGCATGGATGGAGTGTTTGTGTGAACTAATATAAATTCAAAGTAAACATCATTACATAAAAGGGTACGGTCTTTTTTTTTTTTTAGTTTTATTCATTTCAAACGGGCCAGATCCGGCCCGCGGGCCATAGTTTGCCCACGGCTGACCTAGAGAGTATTATACTAAGTGAAATAAGCCAGTCAGAGAAAGACAAGTATCACATGATCGCACTCATATGTGGAATCCAATGAACAAAATTAACTGATGAACAGAATAGGTCCAGAGACATAGAAGCATGGAGCAGGCTGACAAATTTCAGAGGGAAGGTGGGGTGATTAACCAGGGGACTTATATGCACATATGCATAGCCTATGGACACAGACAATAGTTTAGTGAAGGCCTGGGAGGGGCAGGTGGGGGGTGTAGGGGGGTCAATGGGAAAAGAAAACAAAGGGGACATCTGTAATACATTCAACAATAAAGATAAATTAAAAAAATAAAATGGGTGAATTTAAAAAAAAAAGAAACCTAAACAACACAAGAACAAATTCTACTAAATCCGACTCCTAAATGAGTTCTGAAGAGGGAAATTTCAAGTGAGAATGGAAATAGACAACAAGAAGCTCAAAGAGGAAGTTAATATCTCTGAGTGATCAATGGACTTAATGGCTACATTCTTCACCCCAACCCTATCTACAGGCTTTGACCATGTGACATTACAGTTACTCCATCAAAGACTGCATTTAACTTTGAGAATGAACTTGTGTCTTGCTTTGCCCAACAGAAGACTTGTGAGCAAAGGCTTGAAATGTGCTCCCGTGGTAGGGCAAGTCTTCCTGTGCTTCTGACATCCCAGAAAGAAGAGAGTCCCCCAAGTACCTGATGCTTCCTCAGCCTGTGCCAAAATGAACAGAGGTGGAGCAGACCTGAGCACAACTTTCTTTTTTAAAAATATATTTTTATTGATTTCAGAGAGTAAAGGAGAGGGAGAAAGAGATAGAAACATCAATGATGAAAGAGAATCACTGATTGGTTGCCTCCTGCACACCCCCTACTGGGGATCGAGCCTGCAACCTGGGCATGTGCCCTTGACTGGAATCGAACCTGGGACCCTTCAGTCCCAGGCCAATGCTCCATCCACTGAGCCAAACCAGCTAGGGCCTGAGCACAACTTTCTATGAGGAGCCAAATCATCTGGACTTGCAGTTTGAAATAGAACCGAGCTCAGCCTAGATCAGGCAACTTGCAGACATGCAGGAAAAAATGTTTACCACTGAGTTTTATTACATATTCATAGCTGATAGATATACTTGGAGACAAGTTATCACTTGGATAGGTAAAGGGTAAAACAATAAGAGGGTATTTGTTTCTCATGCAAATGCTTTGCCAGCTTTGAATATGTTTCATGTTTCTTTTATTCTCCAACTAGAGGCCTGGTGCGTGAAATTTGTGCAGGGGTGGGGGTCCCCTCAGCCCAGCCTGTACCCTCTCCAATCCGGGACCCCTTAAGGGATGTCCTGGGGATTGGGCCTAAACTGGCAGTCGAACATCCCTCTCACAATCCAGGACCTCTGGCTCCTAACTGCTCACCTGCTTGCCTGCCTGATCACCCCTAACTGCCCCCCTGCCAGCCTGATCACCCTTTACTGCCCCCCCGCAGGCCTGGTCGCCCCCAACTTCCCCCCTCTGCCGGCCTGGTCGCCCCTCACTACCCGCCCTGCCGGCCTGGTCGTCCCACGCAGCCTGCTGTTCAGTCGTTTGGTCATCCCTCACTAACCTCCCTGCCGGCCTGGTCACCCCACGCAGCCTGCTGCTCAGTCGTTTGGTCATCCTTCACTAAACCCCCTGCCTGCCCTGTCACCCCACTCAGCTTGTTCGGTTGGCCATTCGGTTGTTTCAGATGTGACGGCCCCTAGCTCTTCATATATATATATATAGAGAGAGAGAGATTATCCACTACTCCACTGGCCCATATCAGCAGGAATTCTGGTGTCTCCCATTTAAAACCAGCACCAACCCCCTCATTTATACAATTACTGTGGTCACTGACTGACTCAGTCCAAATGAGGCTAAAAGAAAGCCAAAATTTTCTCAGCCCAGAAGCCCCCAGTTTCAAGCTTCTATGCCCTCATCACTATTATATGATGTCACTGTGAAAATTTGTCCCAGAGAGTTGGCTATCTTTCTTCACTACTACAATGAGAGCCATAATAGTTTAGATGTTTGCACAGGACTCAAGAGTACCACATCCCTGGAACTCTCAAGGATATGGCCTTTTTAAAAAGTGTCCACTGCCCTAGCTCGTTTGGCTCAGTGGATAGAGTGTTGGCCTGTGAATTGAAGGGTCCTGGCTTCGATTCCTGCCAAGGGCACATGCCTGGGTTGTGGGCTCCATCCCCAGTAGGGGGCGTGTAGGAGGCAGCCGGTCAATGACTCTCTCTCATCATTGATGTTTCTATCTCTCCCTCTCCCTTCCTCTCTGAAATCAATAAAAATTTTTAAAAAGGAAAAAAAAAATGTCTACTTGCATGCTTTCCTTTTGTCCCCAAAGCAGAATTGTTGGGTCAAAGCAGCTGGGTTTAGAGGGCCACAGAGCTTCAATTATGAGTTTTGTGAGAACCAGGCATCCCCCAACACCTCGTATACCCTAGTGGGAAAGGAATGCACCTCTCTCTTTTCTTGAGTGAGCTTCTCTTTGGAACTTTTTCATCCAATAGACCCAAGTCATCACCATCTAATCAATGAAAAGACTCTAGTACCTTCAGCCCTGGTTGGGTTGCTCAGTTGGTTGGAGCATCGTTCCATGCGCCAAAAGGTTGTGGGTTCGATTCCTGGTCAGGACACATACCTAGGTTGAGGGTTTGATCCCTGGTCAGGGTGTGTACTGGAAGCAGCCTATGGATCTCTCTCTCTCTCTCTCTCTCTCTCTCCTTGTCCCTCTTCTTCTCACTCTAAAAATCAATGAAAACATATCCTCCAGTGAGAATTAAAAAAAAAAGTCTAGTACCTTTCAGTTTCTACAAAATATGGGCAGGTGTCAATGCCTTTATTCCCACGAAACTCCTTTCCCTCATGCAAATACACTCCCCTTCCCTCCAATGTACCAAGGAACATCATGAGATGCAACTTTCATTAGTTCATTTAAAAAAACTATAGGTGCCCTAGCTGGTTTGGCTCAATGGATAGAGCATTGGCCTGTGGACTAAAGGGTCCCGGGTTCTATTCTGGTCAAGGGCACATACCTAGGTTGTGGGCTGGATTCCCAGTAGGGCATGTGCAGGAGGCAGCCAATCAATGATTCTCTATCATTGATGTTTCTATCTCTCTCTCCCTCTCCCTTCCTCTCTGAAATCAATAAAAATATATTAAAAATAAAATAAAATAGCCCTGGCCAGTTTGGCTCAGTTGATAGAGCATCAGCCTGCGAACTGAGGGGTTCCGGGTTCGATTCCGGTCAAGGGCATGACCTGGGTTGCGGGCACATCCCCAGTAGGGGGTGTGCTGGAGGCAGCTGATCGATGTTTCTCTCTCATCCATGTTTCTGACTCTCTATCCCTCTCCCTTCCTCTCTGTAAAAAATCAATAAAATGTATTTAAAAATAAATAAATAAAAAATAAAATAAAATGTCACTTAAGGGGTTAAGAAAGATCAGAGAATCTTAATCTCAGTTCCTAGGATGTGTCCTTGTTCACCTTGAAGAGGCAGTTTCTAGCTTTTTTTGCTAGAATTATTTTTAGATTCTGTCTTACCAAGTATCCAAGCACAAACACAAAATCCTAAAGATAACAATGAGCTTGAGGTATTTATTGGCTACGCGTGCCCTTTAAGAAATATTTACTGAGTGCCAAGTGGGTCCAGGCATACTACTGGGTGTTAGGGATACTTAAACAAGATATGTTTCAGGACGTCAAGTAGCTCTATATCTAATGGGAGAGACAAAAGGGAGTTGTATTTAATTAAACTATAAAGAGCTGTTGTGTTTAATAGAGAAATATTAAAAAAAATGCTTAGCAACATTGGTTACATAAATTTATATATAACCACATAACTATTTTGTATTTGTGAAAATGAAGGTATAAAATATTTATTGACATGAAGTGATGTTTTTGATATGTTATAAAAATAACAGGCAGATACATGCACTATTGCAGCACACACATACCTGTTACATGTAAATAATGTATACACATATAAATGCATATTATACAAAAATATAACATATTAGCTAAATGCTAATTATGGCTAATTTTTGGTAATGGAATGAAGATAATTCTTTTATTTTTGCCTATTTGTATGTTCTAATGTGTCTCCAAGGAACATCTATTATTTGTATAATAAAGAAGAATTAAAGGTAATTTTAAGAAAATGGTCCACACATGAAGACCAACCCTCCAAGCAAAGATCAAGGTCAAGAAAATTAGAAATAGTGAAGCAATGCAAACTCCTCTTTACTATAAGACTCTAGTATTATGTTCTCATGCTACTTGGTTCTATGGCTGGGTCTAAAATGGGACCAATCTCTCCCCACATGAAGCTGCCTTCTTAAAGAAATTTTTGCAAACAATTTTAAATGAAATATTTTAGGATTTATAGTCTTATGTAAAATTACTTCTCAATCATCAAAACTAAGAATTCATTTACTTGAGAATATGACTTATTTTCTATGTTATTTTCATAAGGACTTAAGCACAAGATTGGTAGCTGTTTATGCTAAAATGCCACATGTGATGGCTTCTCGTCTACCTATGCATCAAGAGATAAAGCAAGTATTTATGGACCTATTAGAAAAATCTATTAACCTTTTGCTTTCCTTCAGAGAACATTATCATTCACATCTTCTAATTCATCTACTATAATTCTCATGTTTGTGCCCTGACACATCCAGCCATGCTTTTACAATTTATACTGCCTTGGAAATAGTTAAAACAAAATTAATTTATTGAGCACATATTATGTGCCAGGGATTGTGTAAAGCCTTTTACACAGCTTTTCTCATTTAATCTTCAAAACAACTCTGCAAGTACTGTTATATTCTTATTGTTAGAAGGTACATGATGAAATAGAGATGAAGGGTCATTATGTCAAAAACTCACTCTTAAACAGCAATAATTAATAACAACAGAGATAATATGTACTTAGAGTATGAGATAATGCAAATATAGCAAAACACTAACGGTCAATCCAGGTGAAGAATCTAAGTGTGCTTACTGTACTTTTCTTTCACCTTTTCTCTAGGTTTAACATTTTTCAGAATAAAAAGTTGGGAAAAAAAGGGAGTTTAAGCAACTTTCCAAAGACACACAATTGAGTGAGTAGTGGGACTGGGACTGAAACCAAGATATTCTGTTTACAAAACCAGCCGGAGCTCTTTATATATATATATATAATTTTTTTATTGATTTCAGAGAGGGAGGGAGAGAGAGAGATAGAAACATCAATGATATGAGAGAATCATTGATCGGCTGCTTCCTGCACACCCCCTACTGGGGATCGAGCATACAACCGGGCATGTGCCCTTGACCAGAATCAAACCCGGGACTCTTCAGTCCACAAGACAATGCTCTATTCCTGCATTGAGCCAAACTGGCTGGGGCTAGCCAGAGCTCTTGACCACACCTCAGCAGCCAGACTGATCAATAACTTCAAAATGCCATTCTGCTCAAACCTCCCCGTGGCTTCCCATTTTACTCAGGGTGAACGCTAACATCTTTATTGACAATAGCTTACATGGCCCTGTAGACTTCTACTTAGAGTGTGGTCTGCAGACCTGGAAGAGGTTAGAAATGCAGAACCCCAGACCCCACTTCAGACCCACTGAATCCGAATCCACATTTCAGTAACATCTCCAGGGCATTCACAGGCACATTAAAGCTTGAAAAGAGGCCTGACTGGTTTGGCTCAGTGGATAGAGCATCGGCCTATGGACTGAAGGGTCCCAGGTTCGATTCCGGTCAAGGGCACATACCCAGGTTGCAGGCTGGATCCCCAGGGGGGGATGTGCAGGAGGCAGCCTATCAATGATTCTCTCTCCTCATTGATGTTTCTATCTCTCTCTCTCCCTCTCCCTTCCTCTCTGAAATCAATAAAAACATATTTAAACAAAAAGCTTGAGAAGGGCTATTTGCATATCTTGGTCTCCTTACTAACTCTAACTTCATCTACCAGTCTCCCTCTCTCTCGCTCTATTCCAGCCATGTGGCTTCCTTAAATTTCTTGAGCATTCCACGCATGATTGCACCTGAGAGCTTTCTCACTTGCTATGTCTTCTGCCTGCAGTAAATTTGCCACGGACATCTACCTGACTCAGTTGCCCAAATTCATTCAGGACTCTTCTCAGATATTCCTAACCAATGAGGCTTTCCTGATATCAATTCTCAACAGCTCCATATTTCCTCAGGAATTCATATCCTATTTACTTGCTTCCTTTTTCTCCAAAGCCCTTATTAACCACCTGGCATGCCATGTCTTTGCTTGTTTACCTGTCCATAGTCTATTATTATTATTGTTGATTTCAGAAAGTAAGGGAGAGGGGGAAAGAGAGAGAGAAACATCAATGATGAGAGAGAATCATTGATTGGCTGCCTCCTGCATGTCCCACACTGGGGATCAAGCCTGCAACCCAAGCATGTGTCCTGACTAGGAATTGAATGTGACCTCCTGGTTCATAGGTCAATGCTCAACCACTGAGCCATGCCAGCCGGGCACTTGTCCATAGTCTTTGCTCCACTACACCCCTGTAAATTCCACAAAAGCTGGAGACTTTGTTTTGTTTTTTGCTTTATCCTTAGTACATAGAACAGTACCTGACCCATGGTAGTTATTCAATAAATACTCATTAAGTGCATTTATAAGCAAATTAGCTGTAATTCTCACACCAGCCTTCTAATTGTCCACATTTTATTTTTTATATATTTTTATTGATTTCAGAGAGGAAGGGAGAGGGAGAGATAGAAGCATCAATGATGAGAGAGAATCATTGATTGGCTGCCTTCTGCACGCCCCTTATTGGGGATTGAGCCTGCAGCCTGGGCATGTGCCCTTGACCGGAATTGAACCCAAGACCCTTCAATCTGCAGGCTGATGCTCTATTCACTGAGTCCAACCAGCTAGTCATAATTGTCCATATTTTAGAGAAAAGGAGGTTCAGATAAGTCAAGGGACTTTCCCAAGGTCATGCGACTTAAATCTGATATCTAAGTCCCAATTCTATACTCTCCGCAACTTTACCACTTACATTGGTCTAAAAAAGAGCTCAACCAGAGTCACTGCACTGCTTTGGGGAAGAAGATGGATCCTTACCATTACATGGCCCTTTATAGATAGAAAAAATTTTCACATGTGATTTCTATTTCTATTCTTCCTCTGTTCCACAGAGAAATATGAACCCCTCAGCACCCACATGTAGCAGGTTAGTGACCAGTGGTCGGCAAACTGCGGCTCGCGAGCCACATGTGGCTCTTTGGCCCCTTGAGTGTGGCTCTTCCACAAAATACCGACTTCTGCGCATGGGCCACGAAGTTTCAATCGCACTGTACGTGCATGCCCGCACGTGGTGCGCATGTGGCTCGCGAGTTGCAGTTTGCCAGCCACTGGGTTAGTCCAATGTGATTAGCCTGTTGGCCAGATAAGATTCTCCTCTTGATCAAGGGACAGGGAGTTGAATGGCAGTGTAAGGGCATTGTGTCACTGATACTTCTTCAATGTGTTTCTGCAGCTGCGATGTGGGCACTCGCTTTCTTTGGGTCAGTATCTGTGCTGCATCAGTCAATAGCTACATCTGTGTACTTCACCCTAGCTCTCTTCATGTCCTTACTGTTCTCTCACCCAGAAATGTGTTTCATTTGATTTTAAACTCAATGACCCAAACTCTAGAAATGCATTTCGGTTAATGGTTTCATTTAAAGCATCTGACAGAAATGCATGCATACAAATCAAGGCATTCGTCCTCTCCTGAGAGGTCGGTGGAGCTCAAAACTCACTGAACTTTAAGAGCACCAAGGGAGCTTTTAAAAAATATACTGGTGCCTAGGCCTCAGGACACAGAGGTTCTTATCTAAATGGCTTGGGATGAGTCCCAAGCGTCTGTATTTGTAAAAGACCTCAAGTAATTGTAATGACAAGCCAGTTTTATTCATTTGAAGACTTCATTCATTGAGAAATCATTAAAATAATTTTCTACGCCTAACACTTGGCTCTAAGGTTTACTGCGTGGCTTTGGAAACATCTATAAGACTCATGTAGGTCATCTGTAAAATGGAAAAAAGTAATACCTCTTGTGAGATCTGTGAGGATAAAATGTGAAAGCATCTGGCATAGAGCCAGACCAGTGGTGAGACACTCAGTAAACATCAGTGTCTGTGATTAGCCAGTTTTAAGAACCATTCTAAGATCTCAAGAAAATAGACATGGGTAGGTGGGTGCCTACACACACACACACACACACACACACACACACACACAC
Organism: Myotis brandtii; assembly: GCF_000412655.1. Classification (NCBI taxonomy): domain Eukaryota; kingdom Metazoa; phylum Chordata; class Mammalia; order Chiroptera; family Vespertilionidae; genus Myotis; species Myotis brandtii. Next base: position 383,763 of record NW_005354744.1, on the reverse strand, counting down.
CACAAAGTAACATCTCACAAAGCAGCAACAGTGACTCCAATAGAGAGATATACCAAGCAGATGAGAAAAGGAAGAACAAGTTACTGAACTGACCCTCAACAAACAGCGTGGACCTGACTCAATGACCAGTGAAAGTCAATGAGGTGCTGAGACCATTTACACTGTTGATTTAACTGCTCCCTGCGCTGTATTTCTTTATTTGCTTTCAGTCTGTTTTCAGTATCAGACAGGTCCCATAGAGAGGCATCTAGCAACTCTGGATACATCAACAATCTTGATTCACCTTCAAGGGAACACTATTTAGAAGACACTGGAAAGTGTAGAAATTATACACAGGGCCCAATGGCAACCCAAGTCGTCTACTTCACCTTAGAAGAAATGAGGTAGATTTCAAGAATTAGTATTTATTACATCACATCCCCTTTACCTGTCAATACTAAATGAAGTTACATTTGTTTGCAATTGTTAAGCATCATGAAAATAGAGTTTTTGTCCTGTGGTGAACTGCTATCTAGTAGAATAGGATTACTGTACCAAATAACATGCAAAGAGATAATTCCTGTAAGGAAAACCCTATTTCTTAATGCTTTAGATACGTATTTTGATCATGCCAAAAGCAAAATCAATTTTTGAAACTTTATTCAACTTCATGGTATGAAGAAGAAAGGAAGGCATGGCTCAGTGACTGAGCATCAACCTATGAACCAGGAGGTCACGGGTTCGATTGGGCAAGGCATGGCACATGCCTGGGTTGCAGGCTCTATCCCCAGTGTGGGGCATGCAGGAGGCAGCCGATCAATGATTCTCTCTCATCATTGATGTTACTCTCTCTCTCTCCCTTCCTCTCTGAAACCAATAAAAATATTTTTTTTAAAAAGAAGTACTTAGCCCTAATCAGTTTGGCTCAGTGGATAGAGCGTCAGCCTGCGGACTCAAGGGTCCCAGGTTCGATTCCGGTCAAGGGCATGTACCTTGGTTGCGGGCACATCCCCAGTAGGGGGTGTACAGGAGGCAGCTGATCAATGTTTCTCTCTCATTGATGTTTCTAACTCTCTATCCCTCTCCCTTCTTCTCTGTAAAAAATCAATAAAATATATTTTTTTTAAAAAGAAGTACTTAATATGTCACTGTTCCCCATCACCCTGCTCCTTATCACAAACCTCACCAGTCTCTAGTCACTTAACTCTTACTTCCAGTTCAAATCCCATTTCTCCCAAGAAGCCATCCTAAACACTGTGATCCATAAGCAACCTTTCTTTCTGCGTTATCACTTCATGATACATTTGTACCAGGGTATAATGTATCATTTGTACCTGAGCTCTGCTCACCTTGAGGATAAAAGTTACATCTTATGTTACTTTCTATTATTCTCATAGAGCTTTCTCACAATATACATAGCACCTGGTAGGTGTTCAAAAAACATAAGTTGATTTGCTACTAAAATTCTTATCCAATTTGTTAAAATTCATTTCTCTCCCTAATCATTTGAAATATATTTAAACAATAACCCATTTCAAAAGTCCTAGCACCCTGGACCATTTAATAACATATATTTAGACCAATATAAGTTTTTCAATGTCAAATCAAATACCATTTTAGTCTTTTCTCTAAACACATGCAACCATTCCTTGCTTACCTTGAACACAGAGTGTATTCCCGTGTCGGGGCGTTTGTGCTTGATTTTCAATGTAGCTAGAACATTCTCTCCTCTCGTCTATTCATACCAGCCTCTTACTTCTCATTCAGGTCTCAACTAAAATATCCCCCTTCAGAAAGGCCCTCCAACACCACTCCATTTAAAATAGCTCACACACAGTTACTCTCCACCACATTATCCTACCGTTTTCTTCATTACACATAAATATCAGAACATCCACATTTTCTGTCATTACACTGAAAATATCTCATTCATGTATTCATTCATTACCTAGTTCCTGACATTCACATGTATGCTATATGGGGGTAGAGGACTTTTTTGTAATGTTCACATGTCTATGCCTAGTGCTCATAAAGCGTTGCATAGTAAACACTTCACAAATATTTGCTGCAGGAATAGAATTGAATGGCCTGAAAGTTGAGTGGTGAGCCCTCTCTTACTCAGAGATCAGATAGACATTTGGAATTTAACAATTTTCATTTACTTATCTACTTCCTATGGGATCACCTAAGTTCTTAGAAGAAAGAGACCTGAAACCAAGTATGTAACATGAAGTTGATGGAACACAGAATTTGCTTGATTAAAAAAAAAAGGCAAAGCAAGCTGTTAAGGAAAGCTAGGACCCCGCCCTCTCCTAATGCATGTACCAAACGACTGCAGGTAATAGCAAAATAATCATTATTTATTTAAATGAAATCAATACATATTTAAATCAATGTACTTGTCAATTATCACTTCTATCAGTTCTCCTTCCACTATCATGGTATAATTCTCTCATGTTTGACAACTCCCTGCCAAGAAATATCAAGTTCATATATTAAATTAAAATGATCTGCCCTGGCCGTTCTGGCTCAGTTGGAACATTGTCCCCTACACCAAAAGGTAGCAGGACTGATTCCCAGTCAGGGCACATACCCAGGCTGCAGGTTTGATCCCCAGTCAGGGAGCGTGAGGAAAGCAACTGGTCTCTCATCTTCTCTCTCTCTCCTCTCTCTCTCTCTCTCTCTCCCTCTCTTTCTCTCTCTCTCTCTCTCTCTCTCTCTCTCTCTCTCTCTCTCTCTCTTCTCCCTCTCTAAAAAAATCAATAAAAATTTTAAAATTAAAAATAAAATGAGCAAAAGTATAAATAACATTTATGTGCCTATGAGCAAATAAAATTTACAGTGCATTACTCAACCTTGAATGTAGTAGCATCTTTGGCTTTTGTAACCTTGAAATTATTTAATAAGCTTCCCCATCCTGGGGTTAAAGAGTATATTTTAGGACCACACAAATTCTTTTCTTCCTTCCTTATCTCTAGCAGAGCTTTCCTACTTGACCCCAGGATGAAATTCATCATGTTTTCTTTATATTCTCTCAACGCAGATGACACCTGAAGTGACTTTGATGTTCTATAGCATTTGTTCAGATGCCTTTCTGACATGGATCCACAGTATTTTGATATCTTTAACCCAAGTTTTTTACCAGCTGAAAACTGTTTCCTTTACCATTATGTAAGTCAACAGACTTTAATTTAAATCAATTTCATTTTAACCTTAACTGAAAATGTTTTCTTCATTTTGCTACCTTGGATGCTGATATCTGCCCTGATACATTTTGTCACAAGTAGGCAAAGAGCTGGAGTGCTGGGAGTCTTTTTATAGAGTATTAGTAGCAATAATTGAAATTTAAATAACAGGGAATATGCAAATAAAAATAAAACATTTTTCTGGAGATAAGCAAAATTTCCAAACTAAAGTATGCCTTTTCAAAGGAATAATTGAAATTCAAGAAGCTATAAAACTGCTTTTAGATGAAATAGTGAATCATCCTAGTCAGATCTTGCCACGTGCCACCCACTTAGCATGTCACTGCGATATACTCAGAAGTTTTTGTTCCTTGCATTCTTGATGATGTTTCTAATGATGGTTCTATATTTGGTTAGCTGTAACCAAAAATTTTGATGAATAATCAAAGTACTGTTCAGCAAGTTATGTATGGAAAAATCCATGATGATTCTCTTTGGTAAGTGACTATAGGAACTATGTGTAATGTTCAGTGTTTACAGCCCTGCCATTTTGGTTCTACAAATTGTCAGCTCTACAATGTGTTAGGAACTCGAGAGATGCAAAACAAGAGTAATAAATGGTACGATGCTTGTGCTGGTTATCACTCATTATCACTGGTTATTGACCCTCCAGATCCACTCTTCACTATCTTGCGCTCTTCTCTGTGTCTTGGAAAGGTGATGTGCAGGAATCATATCAATGGGTTCACTTGTCCTCTGCCTACTTGGTAAGGATTTGACCAATAAAGAGCATCAGGAGTGCCCTAGCCAGTTTGGTTCAGTGGATAGAGCGTCGGCCTACAGACTGAAGAGTCCCGGGTTCGGTTCTGGTCAAGGGCACATGCCCAGATTGCAAGCTCAAAACCCAGGAGGCAGCTGATTAATGATTCTCTCTCATCATTGATGTTTCCATCTCTCTCATCCTCTCCCTTCCTCTCTAAAATCAATGAAAAAATATGTTAAAAAATAAAGAGCATCAGAAGTGGAATGGTGAGAGGGGAGTGAGAAGAGCATGTATTTCCTGTGGGTTCACCACAGGCTGGCTGGACCACAGCTCTCATCAGGTAGCCCTGTCCACACTGCTCTCTCTGCCACTAGATTTTGGAAGCCATTCCAACCACTCACCATTTGGGGCCTAGAGGAGATAATGCTGTTACTAACCAGGATACTGCCTCATGTTTTCCTTCTATTGTCACACATTTGTAAACAGTCCTCTCTTAAACTCTTCTAAAATTACCCAACTTGAGTTTCCACTTGATTCCTTATGAGACCTTCAAAATTCAAATGCCTTTCTTCAAGAAGTTTCCCATTTGGTAGGAAAGACAAAGCAGAATTCACAAAGAGAATGGTAAATCAAATATGACAAGAGAATAACAAAGTCAAGTATTAAACTATGATGTCTCCATAAAATGTGACTGGAATTAACAGAAACGAAAGACTATTTGGGCGCTAAATTTTGACTGATATTTCCAACAAAAGATGGAACTTCAAAGGGAGCGACAAAGTAGAAGAATATTTGGATAGCATAAAGGAAATCTTAAATGTTCTCAACACACACACACACACACACAGAGAGAGATAATTATGTAAAGTGATGGATGTGTTAACTAACTTTATTGTGGTAATTATTTCATAATACATACATGTATCAAATAATCACACTGTAGACCTAAAACTTACACAATATTAAATGTCAATTATATCTCAGTAAAGCTAGGGAGAAAAGAATAGATGAGATAAAGAATCTCTGGGGGAAGAGTGACTTTGGCAAAAGCACAAAAGACCAAGTAATAATATGATGTGGAAGGACAGTTAACTGGTTCATATGGTTTCCAAAACTTCCAGTGGGGAAGTAATTCCTAATTAAAATTCTGGCATTAAAAAAATATACTGGCATAAACCATCAAATCTGGACCAAGCAACATATGGGTTATTTCCACCCACAGGGATCAAAGCACCCCAGGGAGGATGAAGAGAGGACCTCAGCTCCTGAAACAATGATATTTAGTAGCAGGTTTGTTTGTCAGTTATTATACTAACCAAAAGAAAAAATTGAGGTGCAAAATAATTTGTCCTGGGCCTTACACTCTGTGTGTGTGTGTGTGTGTGTGTGTGTGTGTGTGTGTGTGTGTATGTATGTATAATTGATTCCAGAGAAGAAGGGAGAGGGAGAGAGAAAAAAAATCAATGATTATGGGGAGCACACGAGACTTGGTTGAAGTTTGTAAGGAGGACATTCCAAGAAAAGGGAAGTGTGCAGAAGGCTGCCTGCCCTGTTTATCGGAGGGGAGGTGCCAAAGGTGGTGTCTCTGATTATTCCTTGACCTTTCCAAACAAGTGTGTGCACGTACAGACCTCGGGTGTTTACTGGAATCCTTATGCTTAAATCTTTGGGTGTCCTTGCTTAAAGGACATTACAAACATATGTGTCCTCCCAATATTACTTACCCTACTGATTGTATCTAAAAGATAAACTTTATCTCAAACTGCTATTACAATAAAAGCCTAATGAGGCAGGTGATCAAAGCTGTCTGGTTCCTTTAGCCAGGCAGTCCCTTAGCCCTCTCTTTCACAGCAAACATTGTATCGAAGTAATCCATTCATCTGTCACTCAGGGTCTGCTGGTCAGCCCTGGCAAATGATGAGAGAATCATTGATTGGTTGCCTCCTGCACATCCCACACTAGAGCTGGAGCCCACAACCAGGAATCAAACCATGATCCTTCAGTTTCATAGGTCGATGCTCAACCACTGAACCACACCAACCAGACCTTACACTGTATTTTTTTAAATAGACTCTGATAGAATGCTTTTCTGAATTCTCATCACATCAGATATCTCCACATTTGATGGATGGTCTATGTCTTTTATATAACACAGAAGCCCCTATTACAGCCTCAGCGTAGATAAGGAAGTAGTGGCAGTGTCTAAAGGCCCAGTCACTACCTGTCCATGGTGAGCATCATAATGAGAGAAGCTGAGATTCTCTCAGCCAGTCTACCATCTGCTTTTAATCTATTCTGTGTACAATCTGGAAGCTGTGAATCTCTGGTTTCTAATATTCACTTTCTAGGTTACTTAATGTCTCTGAGATTCTATTGCAACATTAGTAAAATGGAACTAGCCATACCTGCCCTTCTCATGTGCTAAAATCAGTGTAGGAACAAATTAGGTAATGTCCATGAAAGCACTAGATAAACTAAAAGGTAATTCAGATGAGAGATATTACTTAGGAGGAAGGAGATGGTGGAAATAGCAAGGTAAAAAAAAAAAAAAAAAAAAAAAAATATAAATATATAAAAGGCTAATATGCAAAGTGTCCCCTCGGGAGTTCGACCAGGAGAATAGGAGTTTGATCACTTGCTATGATGTGCACTGACCACCAGGGGGCGGCACAGAATATGGTGGGCGGCCAGCGGTGGCAGGGCACTGAGGGAGCGAGGGAAGGAGGAGATGGGGAGACTGGGAGGCAGGGGAACCATTGGTGGTGGTGCGCAGGCGGTGAGGGAAGGAGGAGGCCAGGAGACGGGGAGGTTGGGAACCTGATCAGCCCTGATCGCTGGCCAGGTCTAGGGACCCTACCCATGGATGAATTTTGTCCACCAGGCCTCTAGTCTCTCATAAATTTTCAGCAACATAAAAGCATAATTTTGGTGTTCATGCCATAAAATGACTTAACAGTGTACCAGAGGATTTAAATGTCTTTAATCTATGGGTTCCCTCTAATTTGCATCAGTATAAATACTATTTGTTAGATGTTATATTAAAATATAATATTGGGGTGCATTTTTTTTTGCTTTGCCTCATAGTTCCTTTTTTAAGTTTGAAAGAGAGAGGAGGGGAGAGATACAGAAAGAGAAGAGGGGAGGGAGAGAGAGATAGAGAGAGGAAGAGAGAGATCAATTTGTTATTCTACTTGTTTATGCATTCATTGGTTGCTTCTTGTGCATGCCCTGACCGGAGACCAAACCCACAACCTTGGCCTATGGAAACAACGCTCCAACCATCTGAGCCACCCAGCCAGGGCTCATAGTTCCTTTCATATCAACTAAAACAATGTCTCCCATACTTGTGCAAAACCTCTTCTGCCATTTATTTCACAGAAGCTTTTGAGGACCACTCAGGCATATAAAAATGTGTGAGTGGGCAGTGTCATTCTGCCTCTTGTCCACATAGGGTTTTTTCTTCCTTTAGATTTCATCCTGAGTGTGGGTGATGACACCAGGCCTGATGATGACCCTGAAAAGATTGCACTGCCCAGGGACCAACAGGAAGGGTTCCCATTCCAGGATATGGCTCCTTTTCCACAATTATCATAATAAAGGTCTAAGTTTAAGTGCTTTCTTTTTCCTTTTAAATATATTTTTATTGATTTCAGAGAGGAAGGAAGAGGGAGAGAGAGATAGAAACATCAATGATGAGAGAGAATCATTGATCGACTGCCTCCTGAACACCCCACACAAGGGATCGAGCCAGCAACCCGAGCATGTGTCCTAACTGGAATCGAACCATGACCTCCTGATTCATAGGTCAATGCTCAACCACTGAGCCATGCCAGCCGGGCTAAGTTTAAGTACTTTCTGAAATCATCAGTGCTTCACTCGGAAGCATGTCTGCTGGAAAAGATATTCGGTCCGAACAGAGGGCTCCTCCTGATGTTGGAATGGGAGTTCAAAGTCCTGCTCCAGATGGGAGAGCCGGCCCCTGCGGGCAAGGTTGAAATCATCATCATGGGGAGACACTGGTACCCGAAGCATGCCAAAAAGATGATTCAGAGCTTGACTGAAAAATCCCAAAGGAAATGGTATAGAGGCACAGTGATGCTCATGAGGCCTGGAAACGATGAAATATCTTGAAAGAATGTTCCTTCCAGACTAGATGAAGCCATGTAGTTACTGGAAATAGGTCACAGGACTATCTAGGAATCTGTTCCCAAAATAGTGCAATTTTTGTGATTAGGACCTTAGTGCAGGGGTGTTGGTCTAGTTCAGGAGCCTTGGTGTTAAAGGCCCAGTCTGAATCTTACCTTTGCTCCTGAGACTGAGGGGAAACAATTGTTAGTGTTCTACCACCCTTTTCCTGAATAGACACTTATTTATTTTTTGTTTATTTTTGAGGTTTTTTAATGTTATTTTTTATGATTTCAGAGAGGAATGGAGAGAGAGAGAAACATCAATGATGAGAAGGAATCATTCATCAATCATTCATCAGCTGCCTCCTGCACGCCCCCCAGTGGGGTTCGAGCCCACTACTGGGGCATATGCACTGACTGGGAATTGAACCATGACCTCCTCGTTCGCAGGTTTATGCTCAACCACTAAGCCATGCTGGCCGGGCTGTTTAAAGATTCAAATATGAGTCATAATAAATAAATTTTATTATAAGATACATATGGATTAATATTGATTATCAAGAAAAGCATCTTTGCTTGTTCCAAGATGGGAAAAGGCAAATAATTATGAAAGATTGGTTCTGTTTTTCATAGTGTTTTGTGCTAGGTAGGTGTGGGGAGGATCTTTCATGTCCCTGGCAGGTTTTGTAGATAAGGAAGAACATCCTTGTTTATTTCATTAATGCTAATATTGAAAAAAATGTTTCATTGACATAAAACAAGTTTTATAAATAGGATTCTTAAATGTTGAAACATTGATGACAAACTGATTCCCATTCGCCTTAGCTTTTAATTCAAAATAAGTCTATTTTGAAAAAAATATAAAATAAAATAAAGTAAAAATGTGAGTCAAGTTTCTCTAGCTTGCAAAGGCAATGTCTATTGGATGATGTCAATGGATCACATCATGAAAATTCAGCTGGTCTACTATGAAAATTCAGAAGTGTGACCCTGACTGTGACCTTTTTTCCCTGAATTAAATCCAGTGCCTGCATCTGCACAATATATAATTATAAAAATACAGTTTATGACCTGTGAAAAGAAAAGACCAAAAACATGGATATGCCTTTCCCATCACACCAGCTCTTAGGGATGGGAGAGTAGAGTCTAAAATGAATAAGACAGCCAGATCGGCGTGACTCAGTGGTTGAACATTGACCTATGAACCAGGAGGTCACTGGTTTGATTCCCGGTCAGGGGACATGCCTGGGTTGCGGGCTCAGTCCCCAATGTGGGGTGTGCAGGAGGCAGCCGATCAATGATTCTTTTTCATCATTGATGTTTCTCTCTCTCCCTCTTCCTTCCTCTCTGAAATCAATAAAAAAATATTTTTTAAATGAATAAGACAGGGACACAGAAGAAAAGCAAAAGAGAAATAGATTAAAAAGGATTTGATGTCCTTTTTAAGTTGCAAAATTTCAATAATAATGCTCATCACAGAAGCACTGTATTTACCTAGTATTAACTGGTTAACGACTAGTTATGCCATCAAAGAAACATTAACCACAGTTAATGATGCCCTGCTTTATGTTACAAAAAATATTCATAGAATAGCTTTTATGCAAAAATACTGTATGGGTCACTCTTGAAAGAAGTCAGCGTCCATGGTACATATTCTACTGTGAGAAATTAGAAGGTGTTCTCTCTATATAAAAGATTGCCTTTATTGCAATTTTTCAAGCCTACACTTAAGTTACGGCTTCTTCTATTACAGCTCCTGTAGCAGCAGCTTTTTCATTCCAGAATTCTGGCTGTACATTTTATTGCAGTAATAAAGTAATAAGAACCTAATCTCTTTTGAAAGGGTTTGCAGAAAGAATGAGGGCAAAATTGGCACAGGATAGAGTTTTTTGACCTTTCCCCAGTGCGGTACAGACAAAGTTGGTCACAGGCAATCTTATTTTTTTCCTAAGTTATCTTTTTATAAAAAATACTAGG
>NW_005354744.1:369936-373695 GCF_000412655.1 Myotis brandtii | reverse complement strand
GCACACCTGGCCCAGCCCCCTGACCCCTCTGGCCTTCTCTAGCCACTTCAAGCCCAACCCTCAGTCCCTCTAGTAGCATCAGGCTGGCCCCGTCTTCTCCGGATGCCTCCCTGCTTCCGCCAGGTGTCAGGAGCAACATGGCGGCTCTGCCCCATCATGGCACCGGAGGAGAGCGTGGAAGCCTTCCACCTGCTTGGCTGTGCTCCTTCCCCAGGCAGGTGAGCAGCAGGGTGCTCTGAGTGCGAGCAGTGGGTGGCGAAGGACTGGTGAGGGGGTGCTATGGGCTCTCACCCCCGCCCTCCCAGGCACGAGCCTCCTCTGGGCACCCCCGCCCCGGTTTCCACCCCATCTCCAGGAGCAACACCCCGCTGCACACGCTTAGGCAGCCTCCTCCTTAGCAGTCGTAACTGGGACACCGTTAGGACCAGTTAGCATATTACCTCTTTATATAGCTAGATTAGATAGATAGATAGATAGATAGATAGATAGATAGATAGATAGATATAGAGATATAGATAGATAGATAGATAGATAGATAGATAGATAGATAGATATAGATATTTTAATTGATTTCAGAGAGGAAGGGAGAGAGAGAGATAGAAACATCACTGATGAGAAAGAATCACTGATTGGCTGACTCCTGCACTCCCCCTACTGGGGATAGAGCCTGAAACCTGGGTATGTGCCCTTGACCAGAATCAAACCCAGGACCCTTCAGTCTGCAGGCCTATGTTCAACCACTGAGCCAAATCAGCTAGGGCCTAAGTTATCTTTCTTCCAGCATGTTCTATCTGTTATGCAGAGATCACCAATATTCATTACTGTTCCAGGGGAATAAAACACAGTTCATCAAAAGTTTGAGTCAATTCCACAAGGTTGCTACATTAATGTTGAATTTTCAGGATGAACTTCCAACCTCTTCAGGATCCCTCAGCTGGATCCCCACAAAGCTGGACCTCCTGGCACTCCACAGCTCATGATAATTCTTTTGATCAATGAGAACACAGAAAATGTATGAAGAGAGATGATTAGAGACCTCAGAAGACGTTTGCCCACCCCATCCACACCATGTTTCTACCAACCTCTTGACCAGATCTATGACCTGGACCAGGTTATCTGATTATAGTGCCCTTATCTCCATTCTTTTTTTTTTTTGTGTGTCAAATGATCTTTAATTGAAACATTTTCCTTTGTAGTTTTGTAGTTCTTAAATAGCTGGATATTCCACTGCACCACTGTTGATATCATCTATGATGTCATGAGGGTGGCGGCCATCAACAATGCACCCCACACACTGGGCAGTCCCCAGGATCTCTTTAATGGTTCCAGAGAGTTTTCTAGCTAAAGATCGGCACCTCATCTGCTGGGCAATGCTGACAATCTCACCAAAAGTGATATTTCCACTGTGCTTGATGTTTGTTTTTTTTTGCTTCTTTCTGTCTCTTGGCGGTTCTTTGAGGGCTTTGATAATCAGGGCAGAGGCAAAAGGCACTACTTCGATCTGGGCCTGTCTGTTCTGAATGGTCAGTTTCACTGTAGTCCTCAGACCCTTCCAATCACCGGTTGCTTTGGCGATGTCATCACCAACCGTTTTTGGAGACAGGCCCAGGGGGCCGATCTTGGGGGCCAGGGCAGACGTGGCGCCCACTTCCCCGCCGCTGCACCGCAGGTAGACAACTTTGATTTCGTTGGGGTCGAACTTCGGCGGCATGGCGGAGGCGGCTGGTGTCGGATGAACCCGGATTCAGGACGACCGAAGAAAGTTGCACCTGAGCCTCCTCCAAGCCGAAAGCCGAAAGCCTATTATATTTTAATGGAATGCCAGAACATTTATAATTTTGGAACCCAAAAGTTTTCTTCTTTAGTAAAAGTCCTGATTTGATGTTGGAGGTAGAACCGTGTAGCAATAATGAAAGGATTCTGGAACCAGATTCAAATCCTGTGTCTGTCTGTCATTTAATAGTTGTGCAATCTTGAGGAAGTCAGCTAAATTCTCCTGGTGTTTGTGGGGGGTTTTATTTCTATATTTATGGGCATAATAATAGGGTGGTTTTATATAAACCCACCTTAAATGCTTAATTTTATTATTGTCTTGTGGTAAATGTTCAATAAATACTTGATGATAATGATGATTAGAGATAGCAAAACCCAACTTAAGAATCATCCCCAAAAGGGGACATATGTAATACTTTCAACAATAAATAACTTTTTTTAAAAAATAATCCACTGGCTGATAGACAATGATGTACTAAAAGTACATTTATTCTACATCTTTCTCTGTGAAAACCCTTCAACAGAACAAATATCCATCTACATGAACCTAGAAAATAGCAAAAACCCCAACCCACATTTGCTAAACAATATCTGCCAAAATTCAGTGAATTGAGGACTTAAATTAAGAAGGATGATGATAGCCAAAATTCACTTCCCCTGTTCTTGAGCAATATGAAAAGATCCAAGAAGCTATACGTCTCGAGAGACTACTTTGAGGCTCCTGAACTTGGACCAATGAAGACTATGGATACAGGTGGGCTATGATGAACTGGGGGTCTAGTTCCAAGTCACCAAATGTCATGAAAGGCAGGGTAATAAAAGGTTTGCATAACCACTGTATTTATTATTTTCTGCTCCAAAGTCTAAATCAAAAGAAATGAGACCAGAAGGAAAGAAAACACTCCAGTCGGTTCTGCAGCAAACTCTTATAAACAAAGAGGAATAAGTACTAAATCATAAAATAAAAGACTTGGGAACTCAAAGGCTCCACTTTGATCCCTGTTGATCTCTTATATTGCTTCTGAACTCTCTGGGAGGGAGATATGCTTCCAAAGCAGGGGATGTGAGCAGATATAGGGGGAAAGTACCCTTTAGAATTATACTAAAATAATATTCTAGCGTAAGTATGTACCAAATATGGCATAACACATACTTGAAATATTAAAATATATTGTCTTTTTAAAATTAAACTTTAAATGGGTGGGTTTTTTTTAATTTACTAAATTAGGCAATTATACACCAGATAAGAAGTAGAAAGGGTTCAACTGGGCCTGTATAGAAATATATTAAAAAATATAGGGGAAATTGCCATAGCAAGCAAAAGGAATAAAAGATGGACTTCAGATGCATTATCCCCAAGAAATTGGAGAAAAATCTAGATAAGTACCTTTATAATCTCAAAAAAAAAGTAAAGAAATATGGACTATTAGCAGAAATAGCTCAAATAATAAATAAAATAGCAGGAGATGAAAAGTGATTTGGCTATACTAAAATGAGGTGGGGAAATTGAAGATGATAATAAAGCTCCATTAAAATAAAAAGAGCAAGGAGGAAAATATACTCTGTTAAGAGCATCAACAATGTGGAAAAGAGGCATAAAACATAAGACAAAGTCCAAGAGATGAAGGCAAATAAATGAAAAATAGAAGGAAGAGAGGCAAAGGAATTCTAATGGCCAGATGATGATGATGATGATGATGATGATGATGGTGATGATGATGATGCCAGAAAGAGAGCAGAATAATCAATACAAAATAATAGAAAACCATTTTAAGATAAACAAAGACTCAAATCTACACATTAGTACAAAATGTATTCCGGAAAAAAATTATAAAAATAAAAACATATGGCTTGGTGAAATTACTGCACTTCAAGGATTTAAAAAAGGAACCCGCCCTGGCCGGTTTGGCTCAGTGGATAGAGCGTCGGCCTGCGGACTGAGAGGTCCCAGGTTCGATTCCGGCCAAGGGCATGTGCCTTGGTTGC
>NW_005354744.1:361801-369845 GCF_000412655.1 Myotis brandtii | reverse complement strand
TATATTTAAAAAATAAAAAAAAATAAAAAAGGAACCCTATGGCATCCAGCAGTAAAAGAAAAACACCTACAAATGGGAGGAATCAGATAGCTATCTCCCTCTACTTCAAGGAGACGGTGGAGTAACGTTTAGTGAGATTTCACAGCAAAAATATAATCCAATAATATTATACCCATTTAAAAACATAACAGAAAAATATTTATTGAACCTGTTGGATTCTAGATATATAACCTCAAGGTTAAAATGCCAATAATCAAGACAGAAATCAAGCAAGCCATGGTATAAAATTCTAATGGTGAGCAATGAATCAATTGGAATATAGAACTAACATTAAACAGCTGATTCCTTATCTATAAAATAATGGAGATCTCTCTCACATCAATGTTTCTCTTTCTCGCTCCTTTCCTCTCTCTTTAAAATCAGTGGAAAAAATATCCTCAGGTGATGATTAACAAAAAAATAATAATAATCAGGGCTGCCGAGATGGTCTTTAATGCTTCTCTTCGTTCTAAATCTTCCAAGTTTCATTAGTTAGAAGCTTACTATTCTTATACTTTAGCTTTTAAAACACAGTGTCATCATTATTCATTTATTCTCAATCACTTTTGAACAAATATATTTTCAACACGAGCCACTGTGCTTGCCATTTGGGATGAAAGGAAACAAAATGGTGATTAAGAAACTCACCAGGGCTTCCCACATTCACACTACTTTTGGAGACGGACATAAATAAATAATTATAATTATCTGTATTGATACAATTATTATAAATACCACAAATACCTAGACCAATTGTTATAAACCAGTTCTCCTGGGAAAGTGGGAGGAAAGTGGGAGAGAACATTTAAGTTGGAGTTTGTGGTAGGAATAGAAGTTTTCCAGGTAAATGAAACAGTACAGATATAGGCAGAGAGGTAAGAACGAGCATTGCATTCTCAGGAAATGTTTGTCAAAATATGTAGCTAGAATGTAGATTGTAAAATTAGTGACAGATAAAATTGATTAAATAGGATAGGGTCAGATTGTAAAGGGCCTGTTTAATTGGGTTTAATGGGGGATCACTGGAAATGGTTTCTAGATGAATGTTTTTATAATCCATAGGCTGAATATCAAGTAGATGATGAATAGTCAGAATCATCCCTGACTGCTCCCATGGGAAAATACAATCTGCTATTTGTAACACTGCTCCTATGGGAATACAATATGTTTTTTAAAATTTTATTATATAGCCCAGCCAGTGTGGCTCAGTGGTTGAGCACCATTCCATGCATCAGGAGGTCACCAGTTCAATTCCTGGTCAGGGCATAGGCCCAGGTTTCACGTTCTTCCCCAGTACAGGGCATGCAGGAGGCAGCCAACCAATGTTTCTCCCTCATTGATGTTTCTGTCTCTCTCCCTCTCCATTCTTCCCTTTCTAAAATCAATAAAAACATATTTTTAAGAAATTTATTATATAAGATTATTTCAAGGAAAGTACTATAGGGGAAAATAAAAGAGTTGCCAATGAAAAAATATAACAAGTTTTATATAAACAGAAACTTAAAAAAAGCAATGGTGCATTTCTGCTTCCTCTTTTGGACCCCTGCCTTCACTATGAGAATGTGCTTGAACTAGATTGCTGGAGGAATGTGAGAAAAGCATGTAAGGACGCCTAATTATGTCAGCCACAGCCATTCTAGAGTAGCCACCCCCAAGACCAAGTCCAGAGTCAGTGTGGGTGGACACTACTATAGAGCATGGATACCAGGAAGCATGAAAAATTAGGGCCCGTAATATAATCAATTTATCAAAGCTTGCAAATAAAAAAGGACAAAATTGAATTTTAATCCTTTACAGTGTGACTCGTGGATTTAACATAGGAACATAACCAATTCACTTTAATGCCTAAAGAATTCAATCGCAACTTTTTTAGAAGGAGAAAATAATAAAAATCCACCTCTTTAAGGTCTTAGTCTCTAAACAAAACTGTCTATCTGGCAGGGACTGATGCTCTGTTTCCACACCCAACACCCACTCCATGAAATGTCAGGTCAAGTATATTCAATGCTTTACAATCCTATTAGGCATTTCTTCTTTCTCAAATGGTTCCCATGTATTGTGATCCCAACCTTTCTGATTCTTATTAAATAAAATAACAAATCAGCATGTCCATAATAGAGAGAATTTGAGAATCAGGATGGGATGAAAACAAACTTTGCATGTGCAAATATTCAAAATAAGTTATCAGTTATTTCTAAAATATGACTGTTTGTAATAAAGAAAACATGATAAACACTTAGAAGACTTAACCAACTTTTTAAAATATCACTCCACTGAAAAAAAGAAGTTCCAAGACCAAAAGTTTAAAAATTTAGTCAAGATATGAACTATTCTTAGAATTTTATACATTGAAAAGAGAACATTCAATCTCATCAAAATATAAAATCTCTTGCCCAGCCAGCATGGCTCAGTGGTCGAGAGTAGACCTATGAACCAGGAGGTCACAGTTCAATTCCCAGTCAGGGCACATGTCCCAGTTGTGGGCTTGGCCCCCAGTGGGGGGCGTGCAGGAGGCAGCTGATCAATGATTCTCTCTCATCATTGATGTACCTATTTCTCTCTCAGAAATCAATAAAAATATATTTTTTAAAAAATAAAAATATATGTAAATTTTCCTTTGCAGTGCATATGTGAATTAAAGAAGATTTTTAATGCTCTATATCAATAAATAAATGTGACTGTCTTAGGGATTTTCCATGTTTGACATGGCTAGGTCATATAGCCTCTATGTCCAAAAAGAACCCTGCACTGCTCTTATCTTCCCCTACTATGAGTATACAGAGATGCCCTTATTTGTCAGTCAGCAGCAACCTTACCCTGAAGGTCTCAGTGTCCTTCAATCAAAACATTAATGTGAACTGTTTTCCTGAGTCATCTTTGATTAAGAATTAATTTGAATTTTCTATGCCCTCCATCAAGAGGATAATTCTGTCTTTCAATGATGTTATTGTTCTGAAATGAAATGCTCTGGACTTAAAGACACAATATTTTAATTCACAATCATAGACCTTGGAACATAAGCATGTACAGCTTAATTCTTAGAAATTGTGTGATACCTACAGAAAGAGAAGTGTGAATTGGGGACTAACAAAGGTGACAAAGCAAGTTAATATCCTATATAATAAAAGGCTAATATGCAAATTGTCCCCTCAACCAGGAGTTCAACCAGGGGGTGGGGGCCAGCCGGCCAACCGCCTGCATCCCCTCCCCTTGGCTGGCCCAGCTCAATTGGCCACAATTGGGGTGGGCCAGCCAGACCTCACTCATGCACAAATTTGTGCACCGGGCCTCTAGTATATATATGGCTAAAATGCTAGGTGACCCTCCTACAGTCCAACTGGTCACTATGATGCGCACTAACCACCAATGGGAAGTCGCTCAATGCAGGAGATGCCAAGCTGCAGTGACGTGGCAGCAGCAGTTCTCAGGTGATGCACTCCGAAAGCAGAGAGGAGGGAGCCTGATTCCTCGAGGGGCCACCCAATTCCACCTTCGGCCATGAGTTATGTTGTTTCTGGGGCACTGTCAGCCCCGAATCTGGTTTACTGCACACTTGCATTTGTGTTTCACACCCTGTACTACAGCAACTTTGCAGAGTGCCCTCTCGCACTCTGGGACCCCTCGGGGGATGTCAGAGAGCTGGTTTCAGCCCGATCCCCGCAGGCCAGGCCAAGGGACTCCACCTGCTGGAGGGACCCTGCTCACTCCGCAGATGCCGGGGAGGCACTGCGGGAGGTTGGCTCCTGGGCATGTCAGGCCTGTGTCACCCAGTCCTGCCCCGCCAGCCACCTTCTAATTAATTTCCTTTCAATGTGTACAAATCCGTGCACCAGGTCACTAGTAAGAAAATAAAAGAAAAACACAGTTCTTCTTTCCCCACCCCGCCACCACCACCTCAATCATTAAATTAACATTGCTAT
This sequence comes from Myotis brandtii, assembly GCF_000412655.1. Classification (NCBI taxonomy): domain Eukaryota; kingdom Metazoa; phylum Chordata; class Mammalia; order Chiroptera; family Vespertilionidae; genus Myotis; species Myotis brandtii. The sequence goes on along the minus strand of NW_005354744.1, from coordinate 365,886 downwards.
TGTCCCTCAGGTATTCTGGGTAGTTCAGTGTTTGTGGAAAGGCTTCTGTCAGATTTTGCAGTTGAGTTTACATAGATTAGGTAGTAAACAACATAAAGTTCTTCGAAAAACAGGGCATGATCTCTGTACTCTTGGAAGAACATAGGCAGAACCTTATAAAGGCTTGCTAATTACCCCAAGTAAAGTAATTTGTTTTATCTGTCTGCCATTTGGTTTCCTGCAAAGTGTGAAAAAACTATTATGGGATTTTGCTCAAACTAATTACTACTATTTTATCATGAAGACTGTTCAAGCATAATCCTCTTTCCTTGGCTTGCTTTCTCCTTGAATTTAAAGTCTTATGGTAAGCCAAGGAGTTTAAACATTAGACTGTAATAGATACTCTTGATTTTTAGCCTCCCACTGCAATAATATGCAATGATACCTCACTACTCAAAGTCAATAGCTGATAAGTGTTGCATATGGCTCTTCTTAATAGGTAGTAGGTCAATATCAAAAGGAATCTTGATAGAGTTAATAATGACAGAGAATTTATAAATGTCATAGTTACACAGTACCTTACAATTAACAAAGAGTTCTCATATACAGCACATAATTTCATAGAATCTTCCCAATCATCATGTATGATAGATTAGACTATTGTTCAGAACGTCTTCATTCCCTACCCTACCCCACATCATAGAAGAAGCACTTCCTCATACCATTGATATTGAGCTTGTTACTTGCTTTGGTCAGTGGGATATTAGCAGACACCACAAAACCAAAGGCTTAAAATGTGCTTACACAATTGGGCTTTTGCCATCACCAGAAAAGAACATGTCCTAGGAAACTGGCCTCAGAAGAATGAGGGACATGGGGAACACAGCTGAATCCAATATAGGCCAGCCCATTTGAGCCCAGCCTAGACCAGCTTCATTCACCCCAGCTGATCAGATGACATGCAAACCAGAATAAATGAGTTTTGTTGTAAGCCTTGGAAACATTGTGGGGTTTTTTAATGTTTGTATTGATTTTTAGAGCGAGGAAGGGAAAGGGGGAGTGAGATAGGAACATCGATGACAGAGAAACATCCATCAGTTGCCTCTTGCATGCCCCCTACTGGGGATCGAGCCCATAACCCAGGCATGTGCCCTGATCAGGAATTGAAAGGTGACCTCTTGGTCACTGAGCCACACCCGCCAGGCTATGTTTGTTTTTGTTATTCAGCAAAAGCTGACTGATACGCCTAATGTCATATTCCTATTGTATAAAGAATAAGAAAATATGACTCAGAGAAGTAAAGTAACATGCTCAGAGTTTCCCAGAAATTAAATAAGAGAGCTATAATGGCCTGAGAAGTAGAAAAATGGTTCAGTGGCATTTATGAGGCTGTGTGTGGTATGTGTTTGATGCCAACAAAAGATAAATCCACATGTTGCTAGCTGAAAAATAACATATCTGAAGCCCATTTTCCCTTTTGTCCTATCTATTCAGGGTGAGTTCTAAACATTTATGGCTTTGAGAATGGATATTGACAGTCTCAGTCACAATATTAATGAGATATATTAGCTAACAGAACTTTGGCAGTACTCTCTCATTTGAATGGGTGGTATGGTTTCCTTGATTGAAATGACTGCTCTGTTGAGTTGAATGAATGGCACTGCTGAAAAGTGCACTGTCAAATATGGATAGCTAATTAGATGGATTTTATCATAATAGTCAAGTACATTCACATACACTCACAAAAGAAGAGCTATTAAAGATCTTGACAAGAAAATAAACTAAACCCCAGAACTTCAATGTTTATTTCTAAGTTAAGCACTCAAAGCAAGAAGATTTATTTTTATAAAACCAGTGAATGATAAACCTAAGGGATTATGTACATATCTTAAGAAAAATCAGTACTAAGTTAAATATATTATAGAATTCCTACTTTTCTTGAGCAACCTTTTTTTAAATATATTTTTATTGATTTCAGAGAGGAAGAGAGAGGGATAGAAAGATAGAAACATTAATGATGAGAGAGAATCACTGATCAGCTGCCTCCTTTTTGCCCCCTACTGGGGATCGAGCCTGCAACCGTACATGCCCTTGACTGGAATCGAACCTGGGATCCTTCAGTCTGCAGGTTGACACTCTATCCACTGAGCCAAACCAGCCAGGGCTCTTTTTTTTTTTTTAAAGATCTAGATTCTCCTAGTTCATCAAGCTGTTAAAAATTTTCAGGAACAACCTGAGAAAGTTTTTCTGATAAAGAAGTGGTACAAAGACAAACAAAAAATGAAGCTAAATAAGACAGTAAGCCTTGACAGACACGGATGTCCATATTGGGAGAAGATTGAGAAGCCAATGCAAAGATAAGGGTAAAATTGAGCACAAATTGTGAATAAATTGAATTAGTCTGAACATGAGAGACAGATAAAGGAAAACTATAGAACATGTCACATGAGAATATAACACAAAGGCCACTATCTGCAGGCCAGGAAGAGAGCCCTCACTTGCACCTTGATCATGGACTTCCAGCCTCCAGAACAGTGGGAGAAATAAATTTCTGTCGTTTAAGCCACACGGTGTGTGATATTTTTTATGGTAGCCTGAGCAGACTAATAAACAAAACCTAAGCATCACCTAGAGCAGGGGTGGGCAAACTTTTTGACTCGAGGGCCACAATGGGTTCTTAAACTGGACCGGAGGGCCGGAACAAAAGCATGGATGGAGTGTTTGTGTGAACTAATATAAATTCAAAGTAAACATCATTACATAAAAGGGTACGGTCTTTTTTTTTTTAGTTTTATTCATTTCAAAGGCCCGCGGGCGGTAATTTGCCCACGGCTGACCTAGAGATTACCTTTCAAAAATAGCACTTTAGGCATGCCATTTTAAGAACAGACACTTTGCTGATGATTATCTACTCTTGTGTGAATACAATGCCATTGGAATTATAGCCCTTAACTAGCATCCCAATTTTTCCACATGCTCAAGTACTTCTCTAACTCTTTCCAAGCCACTAACAAAAGTTAGTCACTATGCCTGAATACACCTTGTTCATATCCACAACTCTGTTTGCCCTGAATTGTCCGGAATGGCCTCATCTTTTTCATCCATTTAAAAAATACTTCTCCCGCCCAGCCTGCGGTTGAGTGTTGATTTATGAAACCAGAGGTCATGGTTTGATTCCCAGTCAGGACATATGCCCCGGCTAGGAGTTCAGTCCCCAGTGTGGGGCATGCAGGAGGCAGCCAATCAATCATTCTCTCTCATCATTGATGTTTCTATTTCTCTCTCCCTCTCCCTTCCTCTCTGAAGTTAATAAAAATATATTTTAAAAAATGAAAAATCATTTTTCCTTCCTTATAAATTTAGCCAACAATGGCAGCTTACACTGACTTCTTCATCTGAATCAAACCTACTGCTTATACCACTCATTTTATACTAAATACAGGGTGTCCCCCAAAAATGTATACACACTTTGAATTTATAAAGTCAATGTTTATTAACATACAGTTCCTTTTCAAAATTTAAAAGAATCTACGGAAATGAATAGTCTTTTTGTCAGTGCCTATTTTCAAACTGATGACCGTTCTGGTCCAGGCACTGCTAATAACACAAAGCAATGGAATCACAAACATCAAGAATCATTTCTTTCAGTATTTGTATGTTCTCTGTTCATCAACTGTTGCTGCTTTTGTGCCATAAACTTTATCTTTTCTGTGTCCCCATAAAAAAGTATAGGGAATAAATTTTCTTTGTTAAAAGCTTAGTCTGTCTTCACCCATTATGACAAACCAGTTAAATCTGTAAAGGAGTGAAAATTAAGTGAGTTATCAGCTATTAAATTGTGCATACATTTTGGGGGACACCCTATATATACATACTGAAATAAACCAAGTATGTCTTCAAATATTTTTCAACCTACCAGCATTAGTTAATTAAAATACAAAATAGAAAAATAAAGTTTGTTTTGCTATAAAAACAACAACAAAAATATCTAATTTACTTGGAAATATCTTCATCCAAAATATATAGGCTCTATAGAATAAATTAGTAACAGGAAAACTCTGTGAGAGACAGCATATTTTATAGGAAAACTGACTAAATATTCTATA
>NW_005354744.1:353390-361775 GCF_000412655.1 Myotis brandtii | reverse complement strand
ATAATCCCCTCCTTATCAATGAAAGATACATTCCAAGACCCAAGCCCAATATACACTATGTTTTTCCTATACATACATACTTACAATAAAGTTTATTTCATAAATTAAGCACAGTAGAGATTAACAACAACTAATAGTAAAATAGAACAACTATATCCATATCTACACTAATAAAAGAGAAACATGCAAATTGGTGTCACTCCGTTATGCCCACCAGCCAATCAGAGCAACTATGCAAATTAACTCAACAAAGATGGCAGTTAATTTGCATACACAGGTGCAGAGTGGCCGGAGTGAAGACTGAAGACTGAAGACTGCAGACTGAAGAGGCTTGGCTTCTCCACTGTGGCTGGAGAGGAGAAGCCAAGCCTCGCTGCAGCTGGAGGGGAGAAGCTTAGCCTCGAAGCTCGGCTTCTCTGCTGCGGCTGAACCAAAGGCCTGGGTCCCGGGTGCCGGAGGAAAACCGGTGCCAGGAGCCAGGGGAAGGAAGGCCTATTGTGCGAATCTTTGTGCAACGGGCTTCTAGTCCTATAATAAAAATTATATGAACATGATCTTCCCCCTCCTCTCAAAATATCTTATTGTACTATACTCACCCTTCTTGTCATGATACGAGATGATACAATGGCAGACCTACTCCTGAATCTGTGTACCCATCCCGTACTTGCAGTAAATGGCTTGGTGTTGCTCATTTCAGGAGATCCCTTGCGAAGTCTTCGTAAGGCTCAATGTTTTCTGGAGCAATACTTCTGTCAATAGAAACGTATTTTCTGTTCAAGTATTTCACCCACAAATGTAATGCCTTATCCATCTTCACTAAGCACTTAACCTGCACTGTGGCTGTAACTTTTATACATTGATGTGCAAAACTGGCATGCATTTCCTTTTCTTTCTTCACAATTTCATGGATAGAAGATACATTCTTACTGTACATCTTAGCAAGCTCAAATGATTTTCTTTCTTTCCTTATAAAATGGAAAGAAACATATTTTCTTAAGTTCTTGACTTCTTTTCCTTTTCTTATGTCAAGAACTTTCACCTTTTCATTTAAAGGAGACACTTTACACTTTTTGGCCTCTCTTTGACCTATCCAAAGTGCCAGCATCACTACTCTTGCACTTTGGGGCCATGAGTAAATAAAATAAGGGTGGCTTAAACACAAGCACTGTGGTACCATGACAGTGGATCTGATCACTGAGACGGTTACTAAATGTCCAGTGGGCTGGAAGCCTCTACAGCACTGAGATGTGGTACAAATGGATGATTCACATCCCACGCTGTATGAAGTAGGACTCAGAATATTTCATCACACTACTCAAAAATGGCACTGATTTAAAACATGAGTTGTTTATTTCTGAAATTTTCCATTTAATATTTTCAGACCATGGTTGGCCGAGAGTAACTGAAACTGTGGAAATGAAACCAAAGATAAGGGGGCACTACTGCATAATGAATGCATATTTCATCTATATGCCAACTATTTCCAAGTTAACTTATAGTAATAGAACAATATCACAATCCCAATATGGTTATTGGAATCTTTACAAAAATTAGTCCAACATTTAGCAAAAAAGAAGAGGTTAAAATAGCTAATAAAATTTGGGGGAAAGAAAAAGTTATAAAAAAAGGTTATAGGGGAAATACCTATATTAAACATTAGTCATACAAACTATAATAATACAGTATTGTATTAGCATAAGAATAATAGACAATCATATAAAACTAGAGTAGCTTATAAACAGATACTAGTATATAAAAGACTAATATTTGTTTAGACAAAGACTGTAAATCAATAGAAAAGATGGACAAAATTGAATATAATTCAAAGAATATTGACTACTGGGAAATAATCAATATAGTCATAATATTAAATTACATATGGATTATACAGTGAACTACAAAAACTAAAACCTTAAAAAATAGATGAAAATGGATAAATATATGCACTCTGTGTGAAAATATCATTTCTAAGCCTAAAAGCAGTAAAATAAATAGAACAATAGATTTCATGGCACAACAAAAAGAAAAGTTTCTATGTTTAAAATATTAGCACTAAAATTTAAAGTCAAAAATTAAAAGTAAATCAGGGGAAAATATTTGAGGCAACCATGCCAAAGGATTACTAGTCTTGCTCTATGAGTGACTCAAACAATAAGCAGTATGGTGATGTGAAAAATTACCCAAATGTTGACAGGACTTCATTTCTGGATGATTTTCTTTCCCTCCTCTAAATTTATGTATATTTAAAATTTTCAGCAGTAAACAAAACTACATATATAATTAGAAAAAAAATGTTATCAGGAGAGAGTAGAAGGAAAATATAAATGAGATGAAGAAATTGCCAAGAAGGCTCTGGTTAGCAGAGAAAAGTTGCTTTTGGTTAAAAGTTCACTACAGATTTTAAAAATTGAAGACTACTGATATAAGCATTAGTGTATAAATTATGACAAAGGGCTCTCTCCTGGAATGGAGGTTACTTAGTGTCTGATTCTGGAAGGGTCTTTGGTCAAAAGGACAAAGCCAAAGGCAAAGAACTTTTGAATATACTAAAAGCAAAAGCAATTTTATAAAATATAATATACTGCTCAATCAATTATACACTCTTAGAATAAAATGCTATAATCCAATTGAAAGCTCTCACTTCCATCCCATGATTTATGAGTTGTCACAAAAGTCTACAATTGAATTACTGCATCAGTGTTCACTTTTAGATGATAGACTGAAAATGTTAATACATATAAAACCAGGGAAGTTTAAGAGGGAGAAAATCATGTTTTCAATATGTAGCATGTATCAGCAGACAATCAGAAATTGGAATCAAGAACTTATTGTTTGGCCTTAGCCGGTTTTGTTCAGTGGTTGGAGCATTGGCCCTCTTTCTGAAGGGTCACGGGTTTGATTCTGGTCAAAAGCACATACCTCAGTTGGGCTCGATCTCCGGCCCCAACCAGGGCCACGTGTAGGAGGCAGCCAACCGATATGTCTCTCTCGCATTGATTTTCTCTCTCTCTGTCTCTTCCCCTCCCTTCTATTCTCAAAAAAAGGAACTTATTGTTTGTATCCCATTTAAAATAATTTGTGTCCAAAATTAGAGTGCCATTGGATTTGAGGTTTGAATAGAGAGTAACATTTAATTAATCACTCTAATAATTATTTATAAACTAGAGGCCTAGTGCACGAATTCGTGCACAGGCAGGGTCCCTGGGCCTGGCCAGCAATTGGGGCTGATCGGGCTGTCTCGCCCAGTCCGGGGGGAGGGACCGTGGGAGGTTGGCCACTGCAGAAGGTTGGCTGTGGGAGCACACTGACGACCAGGGGGCAGCTCCTGCATTGAGTGTCTGCCCCCTGGTGGTCAGTGCGCATCATAGCGACCGGTCAACCAGTTGTTCAGTCTCATAGGCTTTTATAAATATAGATAGACTACCATGTGCCTCTCTCATGAGAAAGAGCCAATACAAGGAACAAAGTAAGTATTTCTGCATCTTGAAGAGCTTTCAGCCCATTGATGGTTACAGAGAAGTAAAGCGGCAATAATGACATAGTGTGATAAGTGTTGGATGAAGACATGTAGAGAGCTTTGACAGTATATAAGGAGCATTCAGCTCCAATTTGAGAGATCAGAAAAAATTTTCTGGAAGAATATACTTTTAAACTGAGACCTGAAAGAGTGTAAAAGCCAAATTAATATGGAGAAGAAAAGAGTAAAAGGCAGAGGGGAAATTCATGAGCTCAGAGGCAACAGAAAGCATATCTTGTAGAGCATAGAATGTGAAGGGGGAGCAATGAGAAAACAGCTGGAAGAATCTAGTCAAGTTAAGGAGTTTGGACTTCTCCTCAGGGGAAAAAAATAACCTAAACAGGAATGGGAGGGGTGATGTAATCAAGTTTTTATGTTTTAAAAATCATCCTGGCTGTTATATATAGAAAAAAATAGAGAGGGGCAGGATGAATCAGTGGGTTTAGCTAAGAGTTTCATATAAGAGATAAGATGGTGGCCTAAGCCAGTAGATAATGCTAAAGTACAGAGAGACATCAAGTTTTAGAAATATTTAGGGGTCAGAATATTTAAGACTTAGTGACTGGATGTGGGGAGAGTAGAGCCTTTGAATATGTGTAGAATCTAAGTCATCAATTTTATTAGCATAAAGCTTTTCACAAAATTTCCTTATCCTTTTGATATCTATAGCATCTGTAGTGTTGTCACCTCTCATTCCTGATACTGGGGATTCGTGTTTTTTCCTCTGTTTTTTTCTAATGAATATAGCAAGAGGTTTATCTATTTTATAGATCTCTAAAAGTTAGCTCTTTCAGCTTGATTTTATCTACTTTTGCTTTCTGTCATTGATTTCCACTCTGATCTTTATTTGTTTCTTCTACTTATTTTTTGTTTCATTTACTTTTCTTTTTCAATTGGATTTCTGTTTCATTTTTGTTCTTTTTCTCCTTCTCTCCTCCTCTTATTCTATTCTGCATTCTCTGGCCTCCTAGAGGTAGGTAATGGGAATAGACAGTTGAAAGATTGGATTGAACATCTCTTAACAAGTCCTGCATAGATGTGCCTCTCTGTTTAGAATGTGTGGGTTATGTATGCATCACCCTTATTGCTCTGAAGTCACAGACAAAACTCTATACTGCCAATGATGGAAATGGCTGGCCCCAAAAGGCAGTTGACTCAGAAAGAAAATGGGAATTTTTCTTTTTTTCTGGGTTTTGTTTGAGAATTCAGAGCAAGGAGGGAAGATAAGTACCCATCTCTTTTTTAAAATATATTTTTTATTTATTTTAGAGAGGAAAGGAGAGGGATAGAGAGATAGAAACATCAATGATGAGAGAGAATCATTGATCGGCTGCCTCCTGCACACCCCACACTGGGGACTGAGCCAGCAACCTGGGCATGTGCCCTGACTGGAATCGAACTGTGACCTCCTGGTTTATAGATCGACGCTCAACGTTGAGCCACACCAGCCGGACAAGTACCCATCTCTTAGCACTACTACTGATGAAGCTTGCATTAGTTATGGAGTTCATTGAGATAAGATCCAAAGTTTCAACTCTAGTCTATGATTTTATGCACAATGCTAAAGTAGTCATTTTGAAATACAGTAAGAGAAAAAAGTTTGTGCAGTAGCCAAAAGGAAATGTTATTTCATCATATTAAAATGAGTGACTAAATGACAGAAATGAGTGAAGGAGGATAATGCTTGTTTCATTACCAGTGTACGGGGAGTAGAAGGCCTTGTATCACTAATGTACTGTAATGTTTTCACATTTAAGGAGCTTCTCAGAAAAGCCAGCAACCTCATCTCAGGTTCATTCTCTGTATCCCTAATGAGCCACAGTACATGCAACTTTAATTATAGTAGTAAGAGAGAAGGCTCAAAAATGCCTTCAAGCCAAACCGGTTTGGCTCAGTGGATAGAGCGTCGGCCTGCGGACTCAGGGGCCCCAGGTTCGATTCCGGTAAAGGGCATGTACCTTGGTTTCGGGCACATCCCCAGTGGGGGGCGTGCAGGAGGAAGCTGATCGATCCCTCTCATCGATGTTTCTAGCTCTCTGTCCCTCTCCCTTCTTCTCTGTAAAAAATCAATAAAATATATTTTTAAAAAAATGCCTTCAACTTGGGGTCTGTCTCTTCCAGTGAAAGCTAAAGAAAAAGATCTTCTGACAGAGATTTACATTCCTCTGCTCTTGATTTAGCTTTTTTCTAATAAAAGGAAGAAAAGTACAGGGATGCCATCTGCCACCCTTTTAAAGAGTTACTTAGACTTAGAGGACAGTATTAATACTTATTCCCACCTACCTAAGCCTACCTTTCTTCTAGGTGACAGATTTGTAATCCCCATGTGTAAAACAGGATAAAAGCTATTATTCTGAAGTTTCTCCAAATTGTGAGAAAATATAGGCCGATCCTTGAAGTTTCAGAATATCAACAAATTTCATTACTTGAGGTAATGGAGTGGCCCAGTGGGTAGATAATTTCCATGTTATCTTTGGAATGCTGCTTATATACAAGCAAGAGAAAGAAGTTCAACTATCTCGCCCTACCACCTGTGTTTTTGTCTGGTTTAATTAATACCTGTTGCTTCCAGCTGAGGTGTTTCAAAGCATAACATGGTCATCACTACTGTCCTTAGACCAAGTAACCAGAACCCCTGTCCTGGGTTTTCACTTTAGAGCAGCAGTTCTCAACCTGTGGGTCGAGACCCCTTTGGGGGTCGAACGACCCTTTCACAGGAGTTAGAGTGGGTAGTCACCTCCTAGGCCTGTATCTTCCCTGACAAGGTCAACCTTTACCTTAACTGAGCTTATTGTCTTTTTGCATCTAAGATAACATATCATTGAAATGTCAGCGTAACCTTGTAACTTCCCTTTTTTCCAGACCCCTCAGGGCACAACCAAATGCCCTAGGGGCCAGGACAGAGACCATAAATTCCTTCATTATTATTGTTATGTTAACTGTTGACTGTTAACTATCCTGCACCCACCTAAGTAAAAGAAGTGTCTATCCCCCTCACCTCTCTAATCTACTACCAATGCATTTCAAGTTACCAACCTAAGTCTCCTCCTTTGGTTGCAATGTATAAAATAAGATGAAAAACCGCCATTCTCTGGAGCGTTATCCCAATCCGTTGAGAATCTGCTTCCTGGCAATTGTCGACAGTTTGGCTCAAATAAACTCACAAAAATTCTTTACAGGTTTAAATGTTCTCACATTAACAAGACCAAAAGTTAAAACACGTTTATATAGGATCAAGGGAAATTTGTGGAGACCATTAGGGTTCACCCCTCCTCTCTCTTCCCTCCTTTCCTCCCCTGGTAGAAAGCTGCTAAATCTTGTGCCTCCAACTTCATAAGACCAAAAAGAGTTAAGAGCAGCATCAGGGGATCCCTGGTCCTTCTTCCCTTCAAAGCACAGTGGCTTAAGTCTCCAACCTGAAAGGAAAACACAAGGAACTCCAAAATCTAAATTCATCATCTTCTTTTCAACCACTTCTTTCCATCTCTCCTTAGTCCAGTGGTTCTCAACCTTGGCTGCACATTAGAATCACCTGGGAATCATTTTAAAATCCTGATTTCTGGGCCTCATCCTCCAGAAATTCTGTTTTTGTAGACTAATGACTCCTTCCAAAATTATCCATATTGTAATCCTCAGAACTTGGAATATATTATCTTACTAGAGGCCCTGTGCACGAATTCGTGCATGGGTGGGGTCTGGCCCACCCGCCCCACTTGGGGCCAATTAGGCCTGGCTGGCCAGGGGGAGGGGCCATGGGTGGTTGGCCTACTGGCCCTGCCCCCTGGTCGAACTCCCAGTTGAGGGGACAATTTGCATATTAGCCTTTTATTATATAGGATTACATAGGATGTGGCAAAAGAGGCTTTGCAGGTGTAGTTAAGTTGAGGATCTTCAGATGGGGAGAGTATCCTGGATTATCCAGGTGGGACCAATATAATCACAAGAGTTCTTATAAGACGGTGGTTCTCAACCTTGGCTGCACATTAGAATCACCTGGGAATCTTTTTTAAATCCTGATTTCTGGGCCTCATCCTCCGGAAATTCTGTTTCTTTGTTATGGGGTGAGGCCACAACATTAGTAACAAAGAAACAGAATTTCCGGAGGATGAGGCCCAGAAATCAGGATTTTAAAAAGATTCCCAGGTGATTCTAATGTGCAGCCAAGGTTGAGAACCACTGCCTTAGTCAAAAAGACAACCAGGCTCATTGAATACGTTTGTGCTTAACACAGAGGAATGGCTGCAGACTGGGGATAAGAAGGCTGCTGGATTCCAATTAACTTCACCACTTAACTTTGATTGCTGTGTTACTCTGGATGAACTCGCTGTTTGTTAGTAAATGGGGGTGAGGATCTCAAAGATTAATGATGGCACTGATTGTAGCTACACAATAGGACCCAGATGTTCCCATACTTATTGCTTCCTCTCCTTGACCCTCTTTCCTGCAATTATTAGATAGAAAATGCAAATATGGCATTTGGGAAACCTGACACAAGCCCAAACTACTGAGACAGGATCTAAACTTTGAATAACACTTTGTCTTATACTCAGATTTCATAAGTTAAATAACACTATATCAAAGATAAGAAAAGGGGGGGGGGGACATTCTTGAAAGTGGGAATAGAGAAAAAGTTGAAGACACGTTGTGTATGTGTAATTATTTGATATCAAAGCCAAATCTTGATAAAAAAAAACATGCTCTACTATATATCAAGTTCATGTAGCACAAAATCAATCTTAGAAAATAATCCAGGAGAGGAGAAAAATGGCGACCAGCAGGAAGGTAGGGAGGGAGAGAGTGTGAGAGTGCATGGAAGTGATAGAGGAGTGTGTGGACGTGTGTGGTGTGTGTGTATGAGCTAGGGACAG
>NW_005354744.1:347106-353109 GCF_000412655.1 Myotis brandtii | reverse complement strand
AAAAGTTCAGAAATCCCTGCGGCAGATCCGTGAGTAACAGAGCCCATCCCCCCTTCCCGCAGGCTCACGGGCAGCGCCAGAGTAAATAACTGATAGACCCGCCCCTTGCCGGGGCCTCAGCGCTGCAGGAACTTTGGCCTGGAAGTGCGCTAGCACCCTGGAACTGATCCTCCGCGCTGGTAGCAAGCACGCGAGGCACCAGGAACTGATCCTGCGCACACTGCGAGCTTCCGAGCCCTGGGCTGGGAGCAAACGCGCGAACGGGAATTTGTCCGCGTAGCACAGGACCAGGGACCCCGTTTCTCGGGGCAGGAGGCAGCACCAAGCACCAGTGACTTGACTGTGTTTCTTATCACCTGCGCCTGAGATCCTGATTCCCTGTGCATTCATACTAAGAGCCAGTGAATCCAATTCCTGGTGCAAGGGCACACAGGGACCCTGATTCTCAAGGCGAAGTCGCGCAAAGCAACAGAGACTCTGATACTGGACTCTTGGGGAACTCTGACTCCTGGCGCATGCTAGGGGGCTCTGGTTTTCAACACGCTCCAGGGGGGTCTCTATTTCAGCACGGTGCAGGCAGGGTCCCTAATTCTAAGGGCACATACGAGGCCACATTGAGCGCTGGCAACACTGACTCAGAGCGAGCCTGGTTCCCACCAACCAACAACAACCACACATCTTAGTGTCAGAGCTCTTCAGTGACACTAAGGTGGTGGGAGGCTCCCACTGCACACGGCCCAGGCCCACGCAACCCGACCTTTGATCCATCGGGAGATAAGCAGAATGAAGAAACGACACAACACCCAGAGGAAAGACAATGAGGAATCACCAAGAAAGGAAATTAATGAAGTTGAAGCGTGCAACATGACAGAAAAAGAATTCAGAATAATGGTTGTACAATTCATTCACCGGATGGATGAGAAAATCAACAACCTATGCAAGAATCAGGAAGAAATGAAAAGTGATATAGCTACAATCAAAAACACCATGGAAAGTTTCAACAGCAGGCTGAAAGAAGCAGAGGACCGAATTAGTGAGTTAGAAGATAAGGCAGAGAAACAAGCTCAATCTGAACAGCAACTGGAGAAAAAAATTAAAAAACAGGAGGAGAGCCTAAGGGAGCTTCGGGACAACATGAAACGAAGTAACATACGCATAATAGGGCTGCAAGAGGGACAAGAAGAGCAGCAAGGATTAGAAAATCTATTTGAAGAAATAATGACAGAAAACTTCCCAGATATGGGGAAGAAAAAAGTTACACAAGTACAGAGAGTCCCAGGCAAGATGAACCCCAAAAGACCCACACCAAGACACGTCATAATAACGATGGCAAATGTACAAGACAAAGAGAGAATCTTAAAGGCTGCAAGAGAGAAACAGAGAGTTACCTACAAAGGATCCCCCATCAGATTATCAAACGATTTCTCAACAGAAACACATCAGGCCAGGAAAGAATGGACAGAAATTTACAAAGTGATGCAAAGCAAAGGACTGAATCCAAGAATACTCTATCCAGCAAGGCTATCATTCAAAATTGAAGGGGAAATAAGAAGCTTCACAGACAAAAAAAGGCTAAGGGAGTTCATCACCACCAAGCCAGCAATGCAAGAAATGCTAAAGGGACTGGTGTAAAAAGAAGAAATAAAAAGCCCAGAAAGAAAACAGCCACACAAAAAAAGAAATGGCTACAAACAAGTACCTTTCAATAATAACTTTAAACGTAAATGGACTAAATGGTCCAATCAAAAGACATCGAGTGGCTGAATGGATAAAAAAACATGACCCATACATTTGCTGTCTACAAGAGACCCACCTCATTAAAAGGGACTCACACAGACTGAAAGTGAAGGGATGGAAAAATATCTTTCAGGCAAATGGAAATGAAAAAAAAGCTGGGGTAGCAATACTTATATCCGACAAAATAGACCTCAAAGTGAAGGCCATAACAAGAGATAAGGAAGGCCACTTCATAATACTAAAGGGATCAATACAACAAGAGGATATAACCCTGATAAACATATATGCACCCAATGCAGGAGCACCCACATACATAAGAAAACTCCTGGAAGACATCAGGGGAGAGATCGACAACAATACAATCATAGTAGGGGACTTTAATACACCACTGACATCACTGGATAAATCTGCTAGACAAAAAATCAGCAAAGAAACAGCAATCCTAAATGACTCACTAGATCAGATGGACTTAATTGACATCTTCAGAACACTTCACCCCAAAGCAACAAAATATACGTTCTTCTCAAGTGCTCATGGGACATCTTCAAAAATAGACCACATATTGGGTCACAAACAAAGTCTCCCCAAATTCAAGAAGATTGAAATCATACCAAGCATCTTCTCAGACCACAAGGGCATAATATTAGAAATAAACTACAATAAAAACAACCCAAAATACTCAAACACTTGGAAGCTGAATAGCATGTTATTAAATATTGATTGGGTTACCAATGAGATCAAAGAAGAAATTAAAAACATCCTGGAAACTAATGACAATGAAAACACAACAATCCAAAACCTTTGGGACACAATGAAAGCAGTCCTGAGAGGGAAGTTTATAGCTCTACAGGCCTACCTCAACAAACAAGAAAAAATGGTAGTAAATCATCTAAATCTACAGCTCAAAGAATTAGAAAGAGAGCAACAAGAAAAGCCCAGAGTGAGCAGAAGGAAGGAGATAATAAAGATTAGAGCAGAAATAAATGACATAGAGACCAAAAAAACAATACAGAAAATCAATGAAACCAAGAGCTGGTTCTTTGAAAGGATAAACAAGATCGACAAACCTCTAGCCAGGCTCACCAAAAAGCAAAGAGAGAGGACCCAAATAAACCAAATCAGAAATGATAGAGGCGAAATAACAACAGACCCCACAGAAATACAAATGATTGTTAAAAAATACTATGAACAACTCTACTCCAACAAACTAGACAACCTGGAGGAAATGGACATATTTCTAGAAAAATACAACATTCCAAAACTTAATCAGGAAGAATCTAAAAATCTCAACAGGCCAATAACTATGGAAGAAATTGAAGCAGTCATCAGAAAGCTTCCAGCAAACAAAAGCCCAGGACCAGACGGCTTCACAGGGGAGTTTTACCAAACATTCAAGGAAGAACTAAAACCTATCCTCCTCAGACTACTACAAAAAATCCAAGAGGAAGGAACACTTCCAAGCTCATTCTATGAAGCCAGCATCACCCTAATACCAAAACCAGGTAAAGACAACACAATGAAAGAGAATTACAGGCCAATATCCCTCATGAACATAGATGCCAAAATCCTCAACAAAATCTTAGCAAATCGGATCCAGCAGTACATCAGAAAGATCATACACCATGACCAAGTAGGATTTATCCCAGGGATGCAAGGATGGTACAATATCCGCAAATCAATCAACGTGATACATCACATAAACAAATTGAAGGAAAAAAACCACATAGTCATATCAATTGATGCAGAAAAAGCATTTGACAAAATTCAACACCCATTTTTGATAAAAACTCTCAGCAAGGTGGGAATAGAAGGATCATACCTCAACATAATAAAAGCCATATATGACAAACCCACAGCCAACATCATACTCAATGGACAAAAACTAACACCATTTCCCCTAAAAACAGGAACAAGACAGGGATGCCCACTCTCACCACTCCTGTTCGACATAGTACTGGAAGTATTAGCCATTGCAATTAGACAAGAAGAAGAAATAAAAGGCATCCAAATTGGAAAAGAGGAAGTAAAACTGTCCTTATTTGCAGATGACATGATATTATACATACAAAACCCTAGAGACTCCATCAAAAAGCTACTAGACTTAATACATGAATTTGGCAATGTAGCAGGATACAAAATTAACCCCAAGAAATCTGAGGCATTTCTATACACCAATAGTGAACTTTCAGAAAGAGAGATTATAAAAACAATCCCATTTACCATCGCACCAAAAAAATTAAGCTACCTAGGAATAAACTTAACTAAAGAGGTAAAAGACCTCTACTCAGAAAACTACAGGACGTTGAAAAAAGAGATAGAGGAAGACATAAAGAGATGGAAGAACATACCATGTTCTTGGATTGGTAGAATCAACATCATTAAAATGTCCATACTGCCCAAAGCAATCTATAAATTCAACGCACTTCCCATTAAAATACCAACGGCATATTTCACAGACCTAGAACGAACTCTCCAAAAATTCATCTGGAATAAAAAAAGACCCCGAATAGCTGCAGCAATCCTGAGAAAGAAGAAAATAGGTGGGATCTCAATACCAGATATCAAGCTGTATTACAAAGCCACTGTTCTCAAAACTGCCTGGTACTGGCACAAGAACAGACATATAGATCAATGGAATAGAATAGAGAGCCCAGAAATCAGCCCCAACCAATACGCTCAATTAATATTTGACAAAGGAGGCAAGAACATACAATGGAGTCAAGACAGTCTCTTCAATAAATGGTGCTGGGAAAATTGGACAGATACATGCAAGAAAATGAAACTAGACCACCAACTTACACCATACACAAAAATAAACTCAAAATGGATAAAGGACTTAAATATACGACCGGAAACCATAAAAATACTAGAAGAATCCAAAGGCAACAAAATCTCAGACCTATGCCGAAGCAATTTCTTCACCGATACAGATCCTAGGGCATTGGAAACTAAAGAGAAAATAAACAAATGGGACTACATCAAAATAAAAAGTTTCTGCACAGCAAAAGAAACCATCAACAAAACAACAAGAAAGCCCACTACATGGGAGAACATATTTGCCAACATTATATCTGATAATAGGGGGCGGGTAAGAGATCAACCAAAGGACTTGTATGCATGCATATAAGCATAACCAATGGACACAGACACTGGGGGGTAGGGGAGGCCAGGGGATTGTCAAGGGCGGGGGAAAAAAAGGAGAAACATGTAATACTCTTTGTAATAATTTAAGCAATAAAAAAAAATAAATTAAAAAAAAGGAGAAAAAAAAAAAGAAAATAATCCATACTGAAGGCTCAAAGAACAAACTACAAATATATAGCATCCATTTTTAGGCTAATCTTACTGGTCAGTCATCTCTTTAACAGGACTGAAATTTCATCTAACACTTCCATTTCTCTTCATGAATTTCCTAACTACCACAGAATGTTGGCTGAGGAATCTCAGAAGCAATCTAGTCTATCTAGAATTGCAACCAGATTTTATTGCATCTGATCAAAATTCTTACAAAACTAACAGATCAAAAACCAATTACAATATAAACCTCTCAATAAGCTACAGGAATAAGGAATAAAAGAGATTCTTTGTACTCAACAAATCTGGTTACTTTCTTCTCCCTGTGTAACGGGCCCTCTCACAATTAGGCAGGACTGTGTGATTAATTCTGGCAAATGGACTGTGAGTGAAGGGAGTGGAAGAGACACGTTTCACTTTCACCTGAGGCAGTGAGAAAGTCTTACATCATTCCTCCTCTCTTGTGCCTGTCCTCTGCAAATGTGGAGCCATTTGTTGTGGAGGTAGAATCAAGATAGTAGTGGCTGGGATTCTGTCATCCACTGCTTGGAAGGAAGCTTCCCTAGAGAATCTCTAGAACTGCAACAGACTTTATATGAGTCAGAAATAAGCCACTGAGCCCGGTGTGGCTCAGTGGTTGAACGTCAACCTATGAAGCAGGAGGTCACAGTTCGATTCCCGATCAAGGCACATGCTCAGGTTGTGGGCTGGATCCCCAGTGTGGAGCATGCAGGAGGCAGCCAATCAATGATTCTCTCTCATCATTGATGTTTCTCTCTATCCCTCTCCCTTCCTCTCTTAAATCAATAAAAATATTTTTTTAAAAAAGAAGCTACTGAAATGTAGAAGAATTTTTTTGGCTGTCATTATTATAACACTAGGAGCCCGGTGCACAAAAATTTGTGCACTCGGGGGGGGGGGGGAGGGGGGGCCCCCAGCCCGGCCTGTGCCCTCTCGCAGTCTGGGACCCCT
>NW_005354744.1:339935-346253 GCF_000412655.1 Myotis brandtii | reverse complement strand
GCTCTGGCTCTAGCTCTGAGGCTTCCGCTGCTGGTTCTATAATTGAAACAATGTATAACTCCAGCTCTGAGATCCCGGCCGGCTGAAAGTGTTACAAAGTTTCAAACTGCCAGCTCAGAGGCCGGCAGCGCAGGCGGGGAACGTTGGCTTCCTCCTTCAATGAAGGAAGCAAGCCTCATGTTCGCTCTAAGCTGCCTGGCTGCCAGCCGCCATCTTGGCTGTCAGTTAATTTACATATCTCCCTGATTAGCCAATGGGAAGGGTAGCGGTCGTACGCCAATTACCATGTTTCTCTTTTATTAGTGTAGATACCTACCCTTATCATACTAGGATAGGTATATTCTCAAAGTGAGGAATTTCTGGCATCCGACATCAAATCATTGGATCATATTTTACCAAAGAAAAAAAAAAGAAAACCTTAAGACAATCTATTATAGTATACTTATATTTTTCCTGCCCCAGGCCCAGAAATATACCTTACCCCTTCACACATATACACACATAGGCACACAGTCACAGAAACAGGTGCACAGTCTACTCTATGCCACATCTCTGCTAAGCACCAGGAATCCTATATAATAAAAGCCTAATATACTAAGTGTCCAGTCATCCAGTCGGCCTTTCAAACAATCAAAGTGTAATATGCTAATGATATGCTAAGGCCGCTCAACCGCTCGCTATGATGTGCACTGGCCACCAGGGGGCAGACGCTCCTACCAGTACGTTAGTTTGCTGCTGGGGTCTGGCTGATCAGGACTGAGCGAGATGGGCCAGATATGCCCTGGAGCCCTCCCGTGATCCCTCCCCAGCTGGCCAACCTCCTGCATCCCTCCCTAGTCCCAATCATGCACCGGTGGGGTCCCTTGGCCTGGCCTGCACCCTCTCACAATCTGGGACCCTTCAGGGTATGTCAGAGAGCCAGGTTTTGGCCCGATCCCGAAGGCCAGGCCGAGGGACCCCACTGGTGCATGAATCTAGTATTTAAATAATACATGATCACTACTGGTATCCTTCAGGAGGAAATGAGGATAAATCACACAAACAATTATGACAGAGTTCAATGAGATCTATGTTCCAACCTACAGTGGGAGCTCCAAGGAAGGAGAAACCAATTCTACCCAGAGGAAGATGAAGATATCCTCACAGAGGAGGTGACACAAGCTAAATCATGAAGGAAATAAGAATTTTCTAGTTGGACTAGAAGTAGAAGTGTATTTCAGGCAAAGGCAGAGCGCATGAAAACATATCGAGTCCCTAAAGAACTCACCAAGTATTTAGAGACAGGTTAAAATAGAGTGTGCTTGCAGGATAATCATAGGATACTAGAGTGGGGGTCCCTCAGCCCAGCCTACACCCTCTCTAATCGGGGACCCCTCAGGGATGTCCGACTACCAGTTTAGGCCTGATCCCTGCAGTCGGACATCCCTCTTGCAATCTGGGACCACTGGCTCCTAACTGCTTGCCTGCCTGCCTGCCTGATGCTCCTAACTGCTCCCCTGCTGGCCTGATCGCCCCTAACCACCTCTGCCTGCCTGATCACCCCTAACCACTCTGCCTGCCTGCCTGCTGCTCCTAACTGCTCCCCTGCTGGCCTGATCGCCCCTAACCACCTCTGCCTGCCTGATCACCCCTAACCACTCTGCCTGCCTGCCTGCTGCTCCTAACTGCTCCCCTGCTGGCCTGATCGCCCCTAACCACCTCTGCCTGCCTGATCACCCCTAACCACTCTGCCTGCCTGCCTGCTGCTCCTAACTGCTCCCCTGCTGGCCTGATCGCCCCTAACCACCTCTGCCTGCCTGATCACCCCTAACCACTCTGCCTGCCTGCCTGATGCTCCTAACTGCTCCCCTGCCTGTCTGATCTCCCCTAACCACTCTGTCTGCCTGCCTGATCGCCCCTAACCACCTCTGCCTCAGCCTCTGCCACCATGGCTTTTTCCGAGAGGACGTCTGGATGTCCAGAAGGCCGTTTGGCTGTCTGATCTAATTAGCATATTATGCTTTTATTAGTATAGATCAACCTAGGAGAACAAGCCAAAACAGGGTCACAAAGCACATTTTAAGCCAAATTCTTCCAGTTACCTACTGCTGAACAGTAAACCAATTCAAACCCCAGTGGTTTAAAACAATAGTTCATTAGTATCTCTCCTATTTCTCTAGGATGACTAAGCACACTCTTTGGTTCTTTTGCTTTAGATCCATGCTTTCATAGTCACATGTTGGCTGGCTGGGGCTGCAGTCCATCTGATAGCTCAATGACTTGGGCTGGATGTTCAAATGGCTCACTCTCATGGCTGGAAATTGATGCTGAGAGCATAGCTGGAAATGTCAATGGGAGCAACTACCCTTGGCCTCTCCACATGGCTTGAACTGTCCATGAGATGGCAGCTGTGTCCCAAGAGTGAATAGTCCAAGACACAGGAAATACTCACAGGTAGTCTTTTAACTCCTTGGCCCAGAAACTACAACAACATTATTTGAGTCATTTTTTAAGTCAAAACAGTCATAGAACCTATATATCTTCAATTGAACTTAACATAGATCCCATTTCTCAATGGGAAGAGTTCAAACAATATATAGCCATCTTTAATCTGTCACACAGGGCAGCAACTTTAACTGAAGGCACTGAATGGAAAGCAAACAGACACTCTCAAACAGGAGATGGATAAGACAGAGTTGCATTTGAGAACAATGACACTGATGGCAGAGTAAAGATGGATTGGATTATAAAGGTGATGAGAGTGGAATGTGGAAGCTCATATAGAAGAAATGGGTTCACATGAGAAACTATGAGGATTTGGAATCCTGGTAGTCTGTAAAAGACTGCAGATGAGAAAATAGAATCAAGAACATTTTAGGAGTCAGGCCTGTGTGGCTCAATGGTTGATTATTGACCCAGGAACCAAGAGGTCACAGGTTAGATTCCTGGTCTAACATGCCCAGGTTACAGACTCCATCCCCAGTAGGGGGTGTGCAGGGGGCAGCCAGTCAATTAAGTTTCTCTCTCATGGATGTTTCTATCTCTACTCTCTCTCTAAAAATAATATATATATATATATTTAAAGACCATTTTAGGAGACATAATGTCAGGAATTGGTGGCTAGTTTGATATAAGAACAGAGGGGAAGAGAGGAGACAAAAATCACTCCCAAATATCTAGGTTAAAATCTAAGTGAATGGTAATCTCATTATATGAAAAAGAAAAGATCAGCCCAGCCCACGTGGCTCAGAGGTTGAGCATCTACCTATGAACCAGGGGGTCATAGTTCAATTCCCAGTCAGGGCACATGCCAGGTTGTGGCCTTGGTCCCCCATGTGGGTTATGCAGGAGGCAGCAGATCATTGATATTTCTATCTCTCTCCTCCTCTCCCTTTCTCTCAGAAATCAATAAAAATATATTTAAAGAAAAAGAAAATATCAGGAAAAAAAGTAGGATGGTGAGGGGCACTAACCTGTGACACTTTGATGCACCAGAGGACAGTCTAACCAACTGAGCCACAGCGGCCAGGGCTTTTCTCTGACTTCTTAGTGAGCTAAAGCAGCCCAGAGAGGCTCATTTCCCCACCTAGTCCTTCTCCTGTTATCCTAGGTCCTTTCTTGTTTCACTGGCCCCAGATTTAATAAATATCCTCCAAAATGCAAAATAGATGAATAAATAAAGTAAAGAGAATCCTGAAACTGAATGACAACTTGGGGAAGAATGAGGATGAGGTAGGTCTAAGAAGTAACCAACTTCAAGGTTACATGCTAAAATACAAAATTACATATATAAAGCATGTGGGATACTTTTAAATCTCATTTTATTGCTCTATTATAGCTGAAGAGAATGCTCCCAAGCCTAGAGGGATGGAAATAATAGCTATTAAATCTTACTCATCTATTGTCCACCATTGAACATTGCAGGCATTAAGTGTTTCCAAAGAGGTACCATAGTAATATCAGTATATTTGGCCTTGACTTATGATTACCCCAATCTCTCTACAAAATGACCATTGAGCCATTATTTTAGTGATGCTGTACTTGACAAAACTAGCTGTCAACTGTGCTACTTATACATGGAGAAAAGTAAATTTATCAGTAAAACCTGCTATACAGATTCCTTCTAATCTGTCATAAAATCAAGGTCTTAAGGCATCCAAAGCTCACCCCAGCTGTGCTCCTTTTCTCAAGGTAATGGCAGAACTGCAACACAATCAGGAAAGCATTTTTCTCTAGAAATGGCTTTTAATCATATCACTTTATAATGTAAATAGCAAAAGTGGTTTACACTGACTCTGCGGCCCTGGAGTCCTCCTGGGGCCTCCATACTTTTCACTGGCTGACCTCTAAGAACACCCACTGGTAAGGAAGAACTATGTTGAGGCAAAATTCACATTGTTTAGAAAGTGTGTAAGAAAAAATAGTATAACTTCTGTTTTTAGACAAATCCTCTGATAAAAAAAAATCATGTTAGATCAGTTAAGAAAAATCTCTGCTTCTGAAGAGACCAACCTCTGGGGAAGCTTTCACAGATGATAAAGTTGGCAGTCACAGTGATTGAAAGGGGACATTATACTTTAAAATGTAATGCTGCTAGGACAGATGTGGTTAGGAGAAGAAAAAAAAAGACTACACTGCATATATCCAGAAAAGTAAAACAGAAATAAAAATGCATACCTTGCCATATTTTCCTAGGAGTTAGTGTATTTATCCATTTTTAGTTAAGCAGGAAAAGAAGGTTTGAGTTGAAGATATTCCCTGTCAACAAGTGAAAATGTGGTCAAGAATCAGATGAATTATCAAAAACTGATGGGGTTTTATTCCATTCAATTATTTACTGCTCACTGAGGGTCCCTTTCCCCCATCCAACAGGAAATTGCCTTTCTTAGAAATGAAAAACATGCATCAACCTACACAATACAAGTTTTATTGTACACATAAAAATCCATATTTTACCCCCAGCCAATGTCTCATGGGGTCACATTACCCTGTCTAAATAGTAGTAGAGTTCTAGATTTATAAAGTCCAGGACACCCAGCTGGCGTGGCTCAGTGGTTGAGTGTCAACCTATGAACCAGGAGGTCATAGTTCTGTTCCCAGTCAGGACAGATGCCCCAGCTGCTGGCTCGATCCCCAGTGTGGGGTGTGCAGGAGACAACCAATCAATGATTCTCTGTCATCATGGATGTTTCTATTTCTCTCTCCCTCTCCCTTCCTCTCTGAAATCCCTAAAAATATTTTTAAAATAAAAATTAAAAAATGGCCCTGGCTGGTTTGGCTCAGTGGATAGAGCATTGGCCTGTGGACTGAAGTGTCCCAGGTTTGATTCCGGCCAAGGGCACATGCCCAGGTTGTGGGCTCGATCTCCAGTAGGGGGTGTGCAGAAGGCAGCAGATAGATATTTCTCTCTCATCATTGATGTTTCTGCCTCTCTCTCCCCCTCTCCCTGCCTCTCTGAAATCAATAAAAATATACTTTTTTTTAAATAATAAAAATAAATAAATGTCCTGGAGGAGTAATTGTATAGTAAAAAGCTTCTTGAACTTTTTAAAAAATTCACAAACTATATTAACAAATGAGAGTTACTTACAGAATCCAGGCACAAGTATGGCTTGGTTTTTCAGATTCCTTTAAGGAAGACTAAACAACTATTTAAAACTAGTGGCCCAGTGCATGAATTCATGCACATTGAAAGGAAATTAATTGGAAGAAATATTTTAATATCGCTATTTGTCCTTTCTCTATAATAGAAGTGTCAATCAAATTCATGATCGACAATGACAGATGGAAACACACACGTTCAATTGGCACCAGCAAGAGCTTTATATACCACACATGTGCAAGTCAACTTAGCCTTTTATAGCTATAGAACAAACTTGCTTAATTAGACCTGCTTTCTGATTTAGCTAAACTTTTTCCAGCCCAGTGAAGCACCCCAACTTCTCTTTCAGGTAATTGTCAGCAACACAGCAGAAGTTTCTAAGCTTTCTAAATCTATGTTTTCCAACTAATGAAAAGAAAATAGGGTTCCACTGAGTCTCCTATCTACCTACTCCAGGACTTCAGTGAGGATCAAATGAGATGAGGCACGGGAAAATGCTCACAAACATTTGGTTAAAGTGTAAAGTGTTTCCACCTGGGTATAAAGCAAGTTGTGTTCTTGGGCTGAAGAAATCACAAGGAGGCTAGTCGCTAGGGAGAGGAAGCCGGGTGTTGAAAGGTGACGTCATTACCCAAACAGAGGGAAGGACACTTAGCATATTAGCCTTTTATATATATACTAGAGGCCCGGTGCACAAAAATTTGTGCACTCGGGGGGCGGGGGGAGGGGGGTCCCCC
>NW_005354744.1:331102-338523 GCF_000412655.1 Myotis brandtii | reverse complement strand
GAGAGAGAGAGAGAGAGAGAGAGAGATTTTTTCTGAGAGCTTTTTAGAGTTATTGGTTTGTTTGGGTTTTTTTTAAGGGTGGGGATTGGATTTAGGATGAATATGGAGGAAGGTGTTTTCCCTGAGTTTAGATATTGCTGATTTATAAACAAGAATAGTGCCATACAGTAAGAGATACATTTTTTAAAAGGCTCATTAGAAAACTAGACTTTTGCCCTAGCTGGTTTGGCTCAGTGTATAGAGTGTTGGCCCAAGGACTGAAGGGTCCCAAGTTCAATTGCAGTCAAGGGCACATACCTGGGTTGCATGCCCGATCCCCTGCCCTTCCAGGTTAGGCATGTGCAGGAGGCAAGCAATCGATGTGTCTCTCTCACATCGATGTTTCTTTCTCTCTGTCTCTCCCCCTCCCTTCCACTCTGTCTAAAAATCAATTAAAAAATATCTTCTGGGGAGATTAACAAAAAGAAAAGAAAACTAGACTTTTAATAAAAGAAAATGTGTATTTTATTTGAACCCAGAAGGATAAAGGAAAACATTTTTACTTCCCTTGACAATTTCATATAATGCTATTCACACTACTTTGAAAACTACAACCACCATTGGCAGCACTGTGTAAATACTTAAGGGGCCACCTATTTTGGATATTTCCATAATAATGGAACTTTTCATTGCAAATTCAGACTATATTTCTAATCAATGTTATAAATAAATCCTGCCAAATTCATCTTTGAAGGTTCTGATTTATACTGGCACTGTTCCATAATGTCTAATTTAGACATTAAATATTTAATACTAATATTTCTTCTGTTTACAAGAGCAGAAATCATGTTTCCTGGCTCTTAAAACCCAAGCTATTAACCATACTAACTAGGCAATATGTTGTCTTCAAATGCCAACACACATTTGTGAACCTACAGCCTGGCCGGTGTGGCTAGGTGGTTGAGCATTGACCCATGAACCAGGTCACAGTTCAATTCCTGGTCAGGGCACATGCCTGGGTTGCAGGCTCAATCCCCAGTGTGAGGCATGCATGAGGCAGATGATCAGTGTTTCTCTCATCATTGATGTTGCTATCTCTCCTTCTCCCTTCCTCTCTGAAATCAATAAAAATATTTTTTTAAAGTGAACCTACGGCTCAACGATTTCATCTTAAAGGCTGTCTTATCTTTAATCTGCCTGGGCCAAACACATTCTGAGTTTTCTTCATCCAATAGCCACTGTTGATAGGAAAAACCAAGCATTCCCATGTGTTTGTTGTGGAAACAGAGGGTTTACTTGGAATTTAACCTGAAACCATATTTAGAAAGCTCTAGCCAATTTGGCTCAGTGGATAAAGCGTTGGCCTGTGAACCAAAGGGTCCTGGGTCTGATTCTGGTCAAGGGCATGTACCTTGGTTACAGCCTCCTCCCCGGCCCAGGTCTCGTGCAGGAGGCAACCAATCAATATATATATATTCTCTCTCATTCTCTCTCTCTCTTAGCCCACAGTTCCTTTCAAGGTGCACGAATTTGTGCACTGGGCCCCTAGTCTATACTAATAGAAGGGTAATATGCTAATTAGACTGGGAGACCTTCCAGGAGACCTTCCAGAAGTCCTTCTGGACAAAGCCATGGTGGCGGGGCCAAGGCAGAGGTGGTTAGGGGCGATCAGGCCAGGAGGGGAGGGCAGTTGGGGGTGATCAGGCCAGCAGGGGGGGCAGTTGGAGGCAAGCAGGCTGGCAGGGGGCGCAGTTGGGGGCAAACAGGCCAACAGGCAGAGTGGTTAGGGGTGATCAGGCAGACAGGCAGGTGAGCAGTTAGGAGCCAGCGGTCCCAGATTGTGAGAGGGATGTCCAAGATTGGAGAGGGTGCAGGCTGGGCTGAGGAACAACCTCCTCCCGTGCACAAATTTCGTGCACCAGGCCACTAGTCTATATATAAAAGGCTAAGTGACCACCAGGGGGCAGACGCTCAATGCAGGAGCTGCCAAGCGACAGCAACTTTGCAGAGTGCCCTCTCTCACTCTGGGACCCCTCGGGGGATGTTGGACTGCTGGTTTTGGCCCGATCCCCGCAGGCCAGGCAGAGGGACCCCACCTGCCAGAGGGACTCCGCTCACTCCACAGACGCCCTTCGAGCCATGGTGCCGCCCCAGGTGCGGCCAGGGAGGGACCACAGGAGGTTGGCTCCAGGGCGTGTCCAGCCTGTCTCACCCAGTCCTGCCCCATGGCCACCTTCTAATTAATTTCCTTTCAATGTGCACGAATCCGTACACCAGGACACTAGTTTACTAGATGAAATATTGTCCCATTCAAGAGTCATGCAATTAAGCCAATTAAGTCTTCAAATTTACTCAGCTGAATTTTGTTTCTTAACATATTACAAATTAGGACTTTTTAAAAATTGTAGAGCCAATTTTTAAGCATTTACTAGCACACCATTGCTATATTTTCAAAAATTAAAAAATTCTCCTTCTCTCTCACAAAATTTCTTTTTCGTTACTATTTTTTAATCAGCCAACTAAAAGCTGTTTTTCACATGGTATCTCCATTATCTTGGAGCCCTCTCAAGTGGCAGTAGCTAATTTATCATATTCCTACTTTCAGGAAGCCATGGAAAGCATTGTAATAAAGGAATACTTTTACTTTATACCATTGTAGTGTCCAATGTATAGTTCTATAATCATCTGCCTCATCACATTAAATTTTATTTTTTAAAATATATTTTTATTAATTTCAGAGAGGAAAGGAGAGATAGAAACATCAATGATGAGAATCCTCGATCGGCTGCCTCCTCCTGCACGCCGCCCCTTACTGGGGATTGAGCCTGCAACCCCTGACTGGAATCGAACCTGGGACCCTTCAGTCTGCAGGCTGATGCTCTATTCACTGAGCCAAACCAGCTAGGGCCAAATTTTCTTATGCATTTGCCTCCCCACTGTCCTGAAAGCCACTTGAGGGCAGTAGCTGTGATATACTAATTTTTGTACACCCAGCAGATCCTTCTTGCTTCCTATTATGCTCAAATCTATTGCTCTGCTCATCCTGCAGAAACATTTCAGCTTTCAAGATTGTATCCCCTGACTCCACTTCCCTCTGCATCTCCTCCTTATAGTCACATCTGCAACTTGAGCATCTCCCTCACATTCAATGAAAACTTACAGTCCTCCTTTCAAACCTAATCCCTCTTATCATGCTAGGCAACTTCAACATCCTGGAGGATGTATCATGCAATTTATAGAACCACAAAGATCCACTATGTTTTCAACCCCATTCTGCTTCGGTTACTATCTCCTAATGTGGTAGGCAGACAGACATAAGCAGAACAACGACGATGGGCCAGGTACAGAAGGTCACATAGGGAGGAAAGCCCCGGGTGCCTAGCAAAGAACAATTGTAAGGTGGGACCTCTCCACCAGGATGACTTTCCTTCCTTAGCATATCGCTGTTCACACAGGTTGGACCCCCTGACCTTTCTTCCTTAGAGATAACATCTCGGCCTCAGTTGTATTTCAGCTCCAGGCCCAGAAAAGCAACAAAACCAACCACACTGACCTCAGGACCAGCTGCATTGAATAATCCCCTGCTTTGGTGCCGACCAATCAATCAGTGGAGACCTAGATCCAGAAAGGACACACCTGGAAAGCTAGGACACACCTGGAAACCTGCTGAATATTCTATTAAGATCGTCCCCTGGGACCTCCCCTCAAAGCTCCACCCTTAAAACCCTTAGGACTGAGGACCCATTGCACTCTCCTTCCAGGGAGCACACACATGCCTTCCCCCCTCCCACTCAGTTGTGTTAGCATTGCCTTCCTCACTCCCAAGCTCCAAGGGCCCTTCCTTTACCTTTATAACTTGTTTCCTAAGCCCATTTCTTCTAGGAATTACTTCTTCTACCTCTGTGATTTTATAAATAAATGTTCTCTTATAGTTTGGGTCTTGGCTCTGAATTCCTTCCTAGGCGGAACTCAAGTACCAAGGTTGCTGAACCCAGGTCCGTTCTGAACCTATGGATATAATACCTGATGCTGTTCCCACCGCCCACAACATTAACACCATACCTACCCTGGACCTTCATTTCTCCAGGAAATTTTCCACTTGAAATAGACACAGGGAGAAAGAATAGTTTTCCAAACTGTACCCTCCTAAGTTCTTGGCAGAAACCCCCTAGGAATAAAAGAAAGATTAACAGGAGAAAAGCAAGCTGAAGTATATCTCCTGTATACATGGGAGAGACCCAGGAAAACTGAGTAACTACCATAATCTTAAATACCACCTCCAGCTAAAGACAAAAGATATTGAGGGGGGAGGAGGAGGGAAGCCAGTTATGGGAGGTAACCAGGAAAAGCACAATAAACAATGGTAAGGTTGTTATGCAAATTTAAGCCCATGCCTTCTTAGTGATTTATTCATTCTCTAGTTTCTAGAGATTTATTCATCCTCTTCCTTGTGCAAAGAGGGAGACACCCTTACAATGGAGATTCCCCTATACATGTACATGTCTCTTACAACAGAACATTTTCAGGGTTTTCAGAGCTTTTCCTGTATCTGCAGTTTCTTAAAAATAATCAGCTCAAAATAATCCTTATCCCAAAGACACATACTATTTTGGGGTGTCAAATTCTGTTTCCCTTCAATACCAAACTCCAAGTTCCCACTGGCTAAAAGAATATCTATTTTTCCACTACACTTGCTATTCAATTTAGCCAGACTACCTATATTTCCTTCATTCTTCCTTTTTCTCTCAGGTCATCATACCCTTCCAGTTCCACATATTTCCCTATAAAACTCAAATTATATGAAGAATCATTTAGATCACTTTCTTGCCAGTACTTACAACTCATTTAATTTGGTACCCTTCATTGGGATTGACCCTGACTTCACTCACCCTCTTATGCGTACTAGTGAAAGGAGTTTTTAGGGGTAAAATAGGTAGGTTTGGGAAGTTTTAGGAATTAGGAGGTCCATGGGGGAGAACCACAGGGCTGCAAAGCTGGGAGCTGCCAGGAAGCTGCCAGAAGGCATACATTCATAGACTAAAGGAGAGGAATCCACTCATTCAGAGAGGGAAGAGGAAGGCCCAAGGAAATAGAAAAACAAAAGGGAGAAAAAAGAGGGGAACCCCATGTGGGGTTTGAGCTCTGAAGTCACTATAGTGACCAATCAGAGGGGATATCAGGACACAAAGAACTGCAGCCTTTATAAACCTAAGAAAGAGGGACTTGGTGGGTCTCTCTCCCCCTCCCCACATGGGAGTCTGTGCTTGTTTCCCAATAAATTTCCACCTTTTCCTATACCACTTTTTGTTTGTGGCTTCATTCTTCGAATACACCTGGACAAGAACCCGGGAATCCACCTTTGCATGCTGCCCAAGGGAACACCACGCGTTCCAGTTTAATTTCCGCGTTTCACTAGCAGCCACTTTGTAACCTCATAGAAACTTCATTTCTTTAATATGACATTTCCCCCTCTCTTTCCTATTGATTCAGACTAGCCTCATCCAGCACCTGACTCACCTGCCTCCTTCTCCCTTGCATGTGCTCTCCCTTTCTCATTAAGCCCTCAGGACAATGACATTCTGATCAGCATCAAATCATCTCAGGAACAAAGCCTCAGGTCTGTTGATCACAGAGACAAGGTTTTGGTCAAACTAGAGATACAATCTAGGCCTCAGTTATGCTTCAGCTCCAGGCCCAGCAAAGTGGAGAAACCAGAAGAAGCCATGCCATGGCGGATCAGGTACACTGGTCAGCTGCCCACTACCCTAGCACCAATCAATCAGTAGAGACCACGCCCCTGACAATGACCCTAACTCCTTTGTGACCATGATTAATGGTTTTCCCCCTATAGAACCCATCCCCTGGAAGCCACTGGGGAGCCAGGTCCTTGGGCATTAGCTCACCTGTGACGCTGGGCATGGGCCACTTCCTAAAAACAAACCCTTACTTTCTTTGCTGCAAGCTCCTGTTCATCTCTTTTTTTAAAAATATATTTTTATTGATTTCAGAGAGGAAAGGAGAGGGAGAGAGGGATAGAAACATCAATGATGAGAGAGAATCATTGATCAGCTGCCTCCTGCTTGCCCCCTACAGGGGATCAAGCCCGCAACAGAGGTATGTGCCCTTGACCGGAATTAAACCCAGGACCTTTCAGTTCACAGGCCAACACCCTATCCAGAGCCAAACCAGCTAGGGCTCCTGTTCATCTTTTATTGGGCTTTGATGTATGCAGGCAAACAGACCCCTTTTGTCTGGTAACACCTCCTTCTCTCTGGACGAAAAAGGGCCACATGCTCACCTGACAAACTCAAGAAAGGCCTACATGGCGGCCTTGCAAACTCAAGAGACCTAAAGTAACCACAAAGGATGGTCTTAAATTAAAACCTTTAATTAAAAAGCAGTGTACAGTGGGTAGTCATGTCCTAGGCCAGTATCTTCCCTGACAAAGATCAACTTTGATCTTTATTGAACCTATTGTCTTTTTGCATCTAAAATAACATACCTGTGGAATGTCAGGGTTACCTGTAACTTTCATTTTTCCGGGCCCCTCAGGGCACAACAAATGGCGTCAGGGAGCAGACCACAGATTTCCCCATTGTTATTGTTATCATGTTAATTGTCAACTGTTAACTATCCAGTGCCCACCTGTGTAAAAGAAGCATGTGTCGCCCTAGTTGGTTTGGCTCAGTGGATAGAGTGTTGGCTTGTGGACTGAAGGGTCCAAGGTTCAATTTTGGTTAAGGGCACATGCCTGAGCTGTGGGCTAGATCCCCAGGGAAGAGGGGGTAGCCAATCAATGATTCTCTCTGAAATCAGTTATTCATATATATATATATTAAAAGAAGCATGTCTATCATTTTACTTTTTATCCAATCCCAGGGTTTCACCCCCACCTGCCTCCCCTGCTTTCCTTTCTCTCACCTCCCTAATCTATCACCAATGGATTTCATGTAACCCCACTTAGGTCTCCTCCCTTGGTTATAAAAATAGGTTAAAAACCGACATTCTCCACAGCATTATCTTAATTCGTTGAGATTCTGCTTCCTGGCAATCGTCAACAGTTTGGCTCAAATAAACTCACAAATATTCTTTTCTTACATTAACATCTCCTTCTATATCCAACCTGCTGAAAGAAAGAGAAAAAAGAGAAAGCCACACTGCTTCCGCGGGAGCCAGGAGGGACCTGCACCAATTCTGTGGGAGGCAGGAGGGAGCCGCGCTGCTTCTGTGGGAGGCGGACCCACATTCTCCTCTCCAGGCCTGCACTCAGCTGCAGAGGCTGCGGGCCAGCCCCCCATCCCTATCCCTGTCCGTGTCAGCTCCAGCGCGGTGACGAAGCAAGCATTCCGCCAGGCCGCTCACGCTGCCCGCTCTCAGCGGTCGCGCCGCCCCTCCCGGGACTGGGGGACTCTGGCGGGGCTGAGAGGACTGGGCACTGCCAT
>NW_005354744.1:318725-329750 GCF_000412655.1 Myotis brandtii | reverse complement strand
CAGGCCGGGCGGGGGGACCCCCCCCTCCCCCGCCCCCCGAGTGCACAAATTTTTGTGCACCGGGCCTCTAGTATATATATATATATATATATTCTATACTTCGGCCAGACCAAATAAACTGTTATTTCTAAAATATGCATGCTTTTACAACTATATGCATTTGACCATTCCCTTCTCCCAGACTGAACTTCTTTCCCCATCCACTAGTGTGTCACGCTAACTCTTCTCAGACTCAGTTTACCCACCATCTCCTTTGGGAAGACTGAGTTAGTTACACCTTCCCTGTGTTCCTACAGAGAAAGGAAGAAAGCTTACAAAAGGTGTGTTAATAAATAGCTTCTGCTGCAGGCATCTGCACCAATAGTGTCTACTATGTTACCTCTCTGCCTTCTCAAAGAGAAACAAGAAAATCCATTTAGCTTGTGAGGATAAATTAACTTAAAAATTATCTCAAAGATTCTCTTGTCACATTCTTTTTTTTAAAAAAACACATATTTTTATTAATTTCAGAGAGAGAGGCAGAAACATCAATGATGAGAGAGAATCATTGATCAGCTGCCTCCTGCACACCCCACACTGGGGATCGAGCCCACAACCGGGCATGTGTCCGGACTGGGAATTGAACCATGTCCTCCTGGTTCATAGGTTGATGCTCAACCACTGAGTGACACCGACCAGGCTCTTGTCTCATTCTTCTAACCTTCATATCCATCTACCTCAGGAATGTCAGGTTCCTCTACTGTATGAGCCCGTCTTTGAAGCTCTCCACATTCCCCTGTTTTACACATGCATACCTCATCATGTTAATGAAGAAAAATTAGGCAATAAACCCTTCTAATCTGCTATGCCAAATTAAATGTATAGAGCTAAGTAATCACAGATTCTGCACCCT
The DNA here is from genome assembly GCF_000412655.1 of Myotis brandtii. Taxonomy (NCBI): domain Eukaryota; kingdom Metazoa; phylum Chordata; class Mammalia; order Chiroptera; family Vespertilionidae; genus Myotis; species Myotis brandtii. The sequence continues at coordinate 328,858 of NW_005354744.1, read as the reverse complement.
AAATTTAAATGCATGATAAGCCTTAGATATACACAAAAGTTAGTCCCAAACTCTTAATTCTCAAATATGACCTGAGAATATCACCACCACCCCCCATGAAATATGCATGCAATGAATAGGAAACAAAATTACACTGAAAAGGAAGTGCTAGATGAGTGCACAAAACTCAATTTCATGCTGCAGCAAATTCAAGTTTCTCAATTTCATGGACATGTGTGAGGAGAAGTGAAATGATAAATGTTAAAATCGCTAATGCCAAGTGTCTCAGTTAGCTTTTCCTGTCAAATCACTCCCAACTCATGAATTACAACAATAGGCACTTATCTCTTGCTCATACATCTGTGTGATCAGCTATGAGTTCAACCAACTGGGCTCAGGCTTAATTCTAAGCTACAGGTTGATTTCAAGTCTGGTTCACATGAATAATATCCTCCTTGGACCAGAGAGCTCCCTGCAGCAAGTATATCTCATGGCAGAGCTTATAGGGCAGTGATGGCGAACCTTTTGAGCTCGGTGTGTCAGCATTTTGAAAAACCCTAACTTAACTCTGGTGCTGTGTCACATATAGAAATTTTTTGATCTTTGCAACCATAGTAAAACAAAGACTTATATTTTTGATATTTATTTTATATATTTAAATGCCATTTAACAAAGAAAAATCAACCAAAAAAATGAGTTGGCGTGTCACCTCTGACACGCGAGTCATCGGTTCACCATCACGGTTATAGGGCAAGTCCAAATGTACTGGTACATTTCAAGCTTCTACTTACATCACATTCACCAGCATCCCATTGGCCAAAGCAAGGCACATGGACAAGCCCAATATCAATGGGATAGGGTGGTGTCTCAGAGGTATTTCCAGAGATGGAGAGGCAGAAAATAATTATTTGCTGAACAAGAATCTAATCTACCACCCAGCTGGTGTGGCTCAGTGGTTGAGCATCGACCTATGAAACAGGAGGTCATGGTTTAATTCTGGGTCAAGGCATGTGCCCGGGTTGGGGGCTCAATCCTCAGTGTAGCACATTTAGGAGGCAGCCAATCAGTGATTCTCTCTCATCATTGATGTTTCTATCTCTCCCTCTCCCTTCCTCTCTGAAATCAATAAAAAAATATTTTTTAAAAGAATTTGATCTACCACACAAAGTCAAGAGTAGTCTCATGTTCAATTTTTCCAAGAAATAGAAACATCGAAGCAAGCCCTCTAATAATGTAGCAAAATTAGACTATATTCAACAGGAGTTCAAAGTGGAGTTCTTTCTAGTTTAGTCGATGAATATTTTGTAAACAACATCTAATGCATCTTCACATCTCTATGTTTTATAAACAGTTCAACAAATTAGATGTCAAAGAGTCCTAAGGGCGGAAGTTTCTTGATAAGAGGAATCTCATAAAGAAATTATGGTATATTTAGAAACCAGAATGACATTTCCATCCTTTATTTGTTTACCACTTGAACTTTAGCAACTATATGGCAATGTATTAAAAGTCTCCTTAGTCATTTTCTAGGTGATTTTCCACCCTCCTGAAAAGTTATAAACCCAATAGTTCAAGGACTTCATAATTCACTAAAATTTTCTAAACATCTAGAAAACTCCCCCACCCCCTCACCCGAAATGCTCAGGACTTATATAGCCTATGAAGCCAAAGTTGTCCTGCTTTCAGCTTGAGGTTTTTCTCAATCTGTGGAATTTATGAATAAATCAATTTTTGCTACAGTATCTGTTTATGCTAAAGAGATAAATAAAAAAAAATTATTCTTGCCTTAGCTGGTTTGGCTCAGTGGATAGAGCTTTGGTCTGCAGACTGAAGGGTCCTGGGTTCGATTCCAGTCAAGGGCACATGCCCTGGTTGCAGGCTCGATCCTCCCCAGTGGGGTGGGGGGGGTATGCAGGAGGCAGCCAATCAGTGATTCTCTCGCATCATTGATGTTTCTCTCTCTCTCCCTCTCCCTTCCTCTCTGAAATCAATAAAAATATATTTTTTAAAAATGATTTTCATTTTTGAGATGCCAGCAACAATAGCAGTACTAGCAGGAACAACTACTCCAATTACAGTTCTGACCAGTAGCTATAAAAGCACCACTTTATACATAAGCCTCATAAAAATGCCCCAGCATGGTGGAATAATTCAAGAAGCTGTTTTTCTCTTTACTGATGTGTATCCTTACATTTTGAGGAGTTATTTATATTTTTCCCCCTGATGCTCTTTAGATTTCTGGTCAGTGATATTTTATGATAGGAAAAGAAACAATACTTAATTAGGTTTTTAAAAGGTCTGACTTTAGTTTTAACCATAGTGATTTTATCACAGCATGGGCAGCAAGAGAAGATAAACCAACACAAAGTAGTGAAAAGGACGTCTCAGCAGGCAAGATGGCAAAGTTTTTTAGCAAGAAAATTAGGTCAGACGGGATATACACAAAGCACACTCTAGCAAGCAACTGATAATGTAAAACTTGATATTTAGAGGCCACCTTTTATTCTAAGAATTCAAGGAACTTCCAGGCATGAAGTCCCCATTTATAACAACATTTATCTGTGTCAAGAAGCAAGCATTGCCAGGTCATACTTGCAAAAGAGGAAATAAGAAAGCTGAGTTATCTGGCCAAATAGAAATACTGTCAACTAGGGTCAATGAAATCTAGACATCTGTACAATAAGCTATATGGTGTTAAAGTGATAAAAACAGGTGGTCCCATAGGGTTAGAGTACAGCAAATAAAGAGGGCTGAGAGCCCTAGCTGGATTGGCTAAGTGGATAGAGCATCGGCCTGCAGCCTGAAGGGTCCCGGGTTCGATCTCAGTCAAGGGTACATGCCCAGGTTGCGGGCTCGGTCCCCAGTAGGGGGCGTGCAAGAGGTGGCCGATCAATGATTCTCTCATCATTGATGTTTCTATCTCTCTCTCTTCCTCTCTGAAATCAATAAAAATATATATATTTAAAAAAAGAGGGCTGAGAGCATGTCAACTGTCAAAGGGCTTATACCCCAGAAGCTATATAGTAACCATATATAACATAAACTTCCCAAGGGCATTGGTTTGATATTTGTGGATACTGAAAGCCAAGGTAAAGGACTTTTTGGGTACTATTTCTGGTAGAAAAACTCCAAAACACACACACACACACACACACACACACACACACACACACAGTCAATGAAGTGTGTCACCTTTTGAATAAAACACACATTTAAACATTCAAGATTATAAGTCTAGAAAGGAATAAAACAGTGTTCAACTGAGTAAATTTGAAGAGCTAATTGTCTAATTGGCTTTATTCAACAGTTCAAGAATCAGACGACATTCCATCTAGCAAGTAGAAAGGAGCTCTGAGGAGCTGTACAAAATAAAAGGGGGTGGTAAAAAAAAGTTTCTAGCAAAGTGTACATTATTTCAGACAAGGCCATTTCCTTTGGAGAAGAACTGGAGTCTATTAGGTAGATTACCTCCCTAGTCCTGACCAGGTCATTCCAGATTGACTAGTTAAAGGTTACATTCCTAGGTGAGGCTGAAATTGCAACTAGGTTATGTATTAAGTCTTGATTTGCTGACATGGTGTTAGTACAAATGACTCCATTTTTTAAAATATATTTTTATTGATTTCAGAGAGGAAGGGAAAGGGAGAGAGAGATCGAAACATCAATGATGAGAGAGAATCATTGATTGACTGCCTCCTGCACGCCCCCAACTGGGGATCAAGCCCACAACCCAGCATGTACCCTGATCTAGAATTGAACAGTGAACCTCTTGGTTCAGAAGTTGATGCTCAACCACTGAGCTATGCCAGTCGGGTCAAATGACTCCATTTTGAGCCTGTTGTTTCTCTTTTTGATAACATCAATACAAAATCCCATATAATAAAAGCCTAATATGCAAATTGTCTTCTCGGGCGGTTGTTTGGCCAGGAATTATACCATGAGACCGGGAGTTCAACCGCTCACTATGACGTACACTGACCACCAGGGGGCAGCGTGGAACATGGCGGCTGTCGGTGATGTGCTGTGACCTCTCACTGGCTACCTTGGGGTGGGGGTGAAGGGGAGGAGGTGTGGTGAGAATATGGGGTGTCCGCCAAGCTCGCTCTCACTCGCCCTGCTACCCTCCCCTGGGGCACCAGGTCTCGCACACCGGGGAAGCCTCCGTGCTCAAGTGCCGGGTGCCCATGAGGAGCCCACCCTGCACCAGTGCAGCATCTTCCGGGTGAGCTGGGCCGAAGCCTCCAGGACCTCAGGGGCTGGTTGGGCTCCCTGTGGGTTCGCATAGAAGCCGGTCTGCAGGGACGGCCAGGAGAGAGCGTGCTGTCTGTCCAGCTTCCATGAAGCACCACTGGGCAGCCCAGAGGTCCACACTGCACCCCAGCCCACGGTGTCCGGCTATGCTCATCGCATCTCCGTGTGGGGACTCGGGCACTGTGACTCAGGCAGAGGGGAGTGCACAGGGGCCCAGGTGCTGCCCAGGGCCCAGAGGTCAGCTGGGACCTGCCCTTCCATGCCAGATGCTCATGCTTTGATCGCTGGCCAGGCCTAGGGACAGCACCCGTGCACAAATTTCGTGCACTGGGCCTCCAGTACAAAAATAAAATAAATAAGCAAGGGTCCTAGCAAAAGAAATAACTATATTGCCTACTTTAAAAAGACTAGTTTTAGTTATTGCGGTATTTAGAGTTCTTAGATAAGCACAATGACAAATGATAAATTCTTAGATAAATGATAAAACAGGCTTCTTATTTTTAAAAATGCTATTTCTCAATCTGGTCTTATTGTAACTTTAAAATATATTTTAACAACTGTGGAGGAAGAAAATAATTTTTCTTCTAGCATTCTATATTCCTGGCTAAACAATCCCCCACCCCAAATAAAAGACAGATTAAGAGGAGAAAAACAAACAAAACTTTAATAACATGTATAGCTCCTGTGTATGTGAGAGATATCCAGGAAAACTGAGTAACTCTCCAAAATGGCCCAAGCCACCAACTTAAATACTATGTTCAGCTAAAGACAAAAGATGTTGGTTGTTGGGGGGGGGGGGGTGGATAGTGAGCCAATTATGGGAAGTGACCAAGAAAAGCACAGTAAACAATGGTATGGTTGATGTAAAGATTTTATTGCTATCTTTATTGATAAGACTTTCTAGAGATTCAGAGTTTTCCTTCTCTAAGGAAGAGGAAGACACACTGACAAATGGAGGTTTCTCTTATAAATGTACATGTATGTCTCTTACAAAAGGGTAAATTCTAATCTGTTTTCAGAGTTTCTCCTGTGTCTGCAGTTTCTTAAAAAATAATCAGCCTGGCCTGGCCTATGTGGCTCAGTGGTTGAGCATTGACCTATGAACCAGGAGGTCACGGTTCAATTTCCCGTCAGGGCACATGCCCGAGGTACAGGCTCCATCCCCAGTGTGGGGCATGCAGGAGGCAGCCAATCAATGATTCTCTCTCATCACTGATGTTTCCATCTCTCTCTCCCTCCCCCTTCCTCGCTGAAATCAATAAAAATATATTTTTTAAAAAGTAAATGGCTTCTTACCTTTAGAAAACAGTGTACATATTCTACCACTTTTATTTATTATATAGATTTTATCAACTGATTCCATATAAGAATGGTTTGAGGACTAATATTTCATATATTAATTAAATTTCTTCTGAAATCTTTCCTCTGAAACAGCAAATATTATTTACAACTTTCCACTTATACTAAATATTTTGTGGTTTAATACTGAGAACTCAAATGAGAAAAATGACAATACAAAAATTATCAATAGATTGGTTTTCTAGGATTCTAGAGTTAAATCTCTGTAACCTTTGCAACACAATGACTTACACTGTTATTTTCGATAGAAAACTGTGCATAAAAGCAAACCTAGAAAAAGATGAGAAATTCCAACAGACATATTCAAAGAACCGTTTTGTTTTGTTTTTGTTTTGTTTTTACCCTAGGGATAGGGAAGGGTGTTTTAGCTGTTGTTAGAATTTTGTGTGCTAGAAAACACACATACACACACACACACACACGCACACACACACAGTCACACACACACAGTTGTTTTTTTAAACTTACAATGCTTGTGTGGTGTCCACAGAAGTAGATTAGCAAAATAAAGACAGATGGCAATGAATTTATCTAACACCCAATCTAACACTTTACAGCTATGTTGCCATTACACACTTCTCTACTGTACTAATTCAGACTTCAACTTGACATTGATCACAAAAATATATGCATATATTCAACACCATCTGCTGCATAAGTACAATTCAAGGGAAAGAGTTAGCCATGGGATGTCAGTAGTCAAAGCTGATTCTAGGGTAACACTGTTCTAATGGGAAAAGGAGAAGAGCTTGGGTGGCCCAGTTGCTGACCCAGTTATAGTTGCCAAAATCCAACTGATACATCTCCCATTCAAAATATTTTCCCCAAAACAAAGTGGTATAATGCAAAGACTCTCACATGAAGTAACCCTGTTATGATTTATATATCTTTAAAATAAGTTTCCACTTGAATTGAAAATCAATACAGGTTGTATAAACAGACTTTTCATTTGCTCTTTTTCTGTCAGTAAAATTGTTAGCTAAGAGAGAACAGGGGATTTTCATTGTATCCAGTGGGAAAAAAGAACTTAATGTTCTGTATATTTATAGCTAAAAATATACAGAATAATCAAATGTCATACTCCCAAACAAACATTACAGTACCAAGCTTTCCAGAAAGCTCTTACCCATACTTACTAACCAACCAACTTCTTCACTCCCTAACCCCAGGTCAAGTCTAGAAGTTTGAGATCTCTCTTGGTCAGTATGTAAGGATGGGATCATAGACATGTTGCAATAGCACAACTATTGTGCATTTCAGACTTCCCATCTCTGGGAGAAGAAAAGGAACATCAGATCAGGGTGATTCAGAATCACAAAATAGATCCAGAGACAGAGAAGCATTGAACAGATGGTCAAACCTCAGAAGGAAGGCAGGGGAGGGGGGTATGAAGAGGTCAACCAATGAACTTGTATGCATATATGCATAACCCATGGACACAGACAATAGGGTGATGAAGGCCTGGGGGGTGAGGTGGGCTGGGGCAGGCTAGAAGGAGTCAATGGGGAAAAAATGGGACAAGAATCATTTAATGAACTGTTTAGACAGACTTCAAATTCTTAAAATAAAATAAAGGAAAACCTCTTAATAAAATAAAAAGGAAGATGGAAATACAACAAAGCAAATAATGGAAGCTATTTTGACATTTTCCCCAAACAATATTCATTTCATAAATTTGTAAACTAGAGCAAATATAATTATGAGGTGAGGAGAGAAAAGACCAAAAACATTTTCAACAATAAAGAAATTGTTCTAAAATCATACCAAGTAGCATATTTGCAATGTTGCATTAAAACCTAAATATAACTAAACTAAACAAAAACAAAAGGAAACAAAAAGAAACATGAACATAAAGGGGTTTGCCCTTATTATAATACCTGTAAATGTTCAATAAAGTCAAAAAAGCTTTTACAAAGAAGAAAACCAGCCACAAATTATATTTCAAGCCTTTAATTCACTAGTAAAGTAATGGATGTTGAAGGTAATTAATACAATTTACCAATATCCCAGGGGTTGCGGGCTCAATTCCCTAGTGTGTGTGTTGGGGGGGGGGCGTGCAAGAGGCAACCAATCAATGATTCTCTCTCATCATTGATGTTTCTATCTCTCTCTCCTTTCATCTCTGAAATCAATAAAAATATATTTAAAAAAAGAAAACGTGATACAAATACAGTGGGGCCTTGACTTACGAGTGTCCTGACTAAAGAGTTTTTCGAGATACGAGCCATCTCTTGGCTGATTTTTTGCTTTGAGTTGTGAGCTAAAATTCAGGTTACAAGCCAGCTTCAGATACCCCACCGCTAGTTGGCGCAGCAAACGTCACAGTGAACGCCACAACATCGGCCCAGCATTCAATTCATTGTAATGGTGAAAATTGATTTGACATATGAGTAATTTGAGTTACGAGCTCGGTCACGGAACGAATTAAACTCATAAGTCAAGGCCCCACTGTATACATATACTAGAGGCCCGTTGCACGAAGAGATTCATGCAATAGGCCTTCCTTCCTCTGGCTGCCGGCACCGGTTTTCCTCTGGCACCCGGGACCCAGGCCTTCGCTCCGACTGCAGCGGAGAAGCCAAGCCTGGATGCTTCTCCTCTCTGGCCACAGCAGAGAAGGCAAGCCTCTTTAGTCATCAGTCGTCTTTAGTTGTCAGTCGTCTTCAGTCTTCAGTCGTCTTCAGTCTTCGCTCTGCACCTGCATATGCAAATTAACCGCCATCTTTGTTGGGTTAATTTGCATACTCATCCTGATTGGATGGTGGGCATAATGGAGTGACACCAATTTGCATGTTTCTCTTTTATTAGTGTAGATGTGCCACTTAACCACCATGATCTGTTCTGAGAAATCTGTTGTTAGGTGATTTCGTCACTGTGGGAATATCATGCAGTGTGCTTACACAAACCTAGATGGCACAGCCTACTACACACGTAGGCTATATGATATAGTCTATTGCTCCTAGGCTACAAGCCTGTACAGCATGTTATTGTACAAAACAACATGAGATTAAATCAAGCACAAGAGAAGATGATGCCATCAAGAGACACTGTAAAAATAATATGTCTGAGGCTGCTGCCAGTACAACATGGCATACTGCTTTACAGCACACTTTTTTTTCTTATAAGTAGAAAGAGTATACTCTAAAATAAAAATGAAAAGTATAGTATAGTAAATACATAAACCAAAAACATAATCATTTATTGTCATGATCCACTATTATGTATTGTACATAATTGTATGTGCTATACTTTTACACAACTGGCAGATTTATTTACACCAACATCATAAAAACATGAGTAATGCATTATGCTACAACATTATGACAGCTATGACATTACTAGGCAATAGGAATTTTTCAGCTCCATTATATCTTATGGAAGCACTATTGTATATGTAGTCAGTTATTGAATGAAATCTTGCCGTTTGTGACAATGTGGTTGGACCTCCAGGGCATTATGCTAAGTGAAATAAGACAGAGAAAGACAAATACTGCACGATCTCTCTTATATGTGGAGTCTAAAACAAATATATATATATATATATTATATGTTTGTTTTTTCAGTTTAAATAAATTAAATTTGGGGGGGAGATCACAGGTGATTAATGCAAATTCATAACTCCAGGCAGGTCAAGTCCCATTAAAAAATAATAATTAAAAAATAATATGTCAGCCCACCCAGAGTGGCTCAGTTGGTTGAGTGTTGCCCTGTGCTCTGAAAGGTTGCCAGTTTGATTCCTGGTCAGGGCAATTACCTGGGTTGCAGGGTCAATCCCACGTCAGGGCACATATGGAAGGGCAACCTGATTGATGTACCTCTCTCTCATCGAGGTTTCTCTTCCTCTCTCCCTCCCTATCTCTCTCCCTCTCTCTCCATCCTTCCCTTCCTCTCTCTAAGCATATCCTTGGGTGAGGATTAAAAGAAAATAATAATAATGGCAGTAATAATATGTCAAAGAAGAGTTGAATAAATGAAACTGGTATCTCACATTACTGATTACAGACAAACTTTTAAAGATATTTATTTTCCTGTAATTACATTTTAAGTTTAACTAAGCTCCAAGTCTCCAAATTCAATGGTGTAGGTGTCTTGTTAGGAGAAGCTGGGGCTCTTCCTGATGGATCTAAACATGCACCTAGCCCAGGAATTGGAAGAGATGAAGGAGGATCTATCAAGCAGGGTCAACCAGTTGAGCTTATTATTGGCACCAAAAAAGGTGTTATCAGACAGCCCTTAAGTTGGAGGGAGAGGGCTGTCCCCTCCTTGGTTCTTGTCAGTCTCATAAGAAAGATTTCAAATGAGTGACAGACAGCAGCATTGTAGCAAAGCAAGTGAATTTATGAAGGAAGCAAAGCAAACAAATTTATTTAAAATATACTTAGCATATAGCACAAGCAGGCAACTCAGTTGGTCTGAGCATGTGCCCAGTGGGGTTCTAGGGGTTTTATTCCCTTCTGTCTACATGTTTCAAGGTTCCTCTGCCAGATGTCTTGGGTAGCAGATTAAGTTTCAAAGTCCCTCTTTTACTTTGCTGTGGCTTTTCT
>NW_005354744.1:314785-318224 GCF_000412655.1 Myotis brandtii | reverse complement strand
ATATATATATATAGTCATCTTAAATATATATAGTCATCTTGGCAAGTCCTAAGACAGCTGACTTCATTGTTCAGTGGGTGAGATAAAACTTCCCTTTTTTTCTCCCCTCTCCTGTGTTAGGAGTCCCAGGGTGATTTAAACTATATATTCTCTGCTTAGGGAGGAGAGGTATTAACCATTTGCTCTCAAGTGTCCTTGGTTGGGGAAAATAAGGTCTTGCTGCAAGCTACCCAAACTGTTTGGCCTTGTGTAATTTTCTTGTCTCAGTTCCCCTTCCACTTGACCAGAAATTTTCCTAGCTTCTTAAAAAACAAAACAAAAACAAAACATACATTTTTATTTATTTTAGAGAGAAAGGGAGAGGGAGAGCTAGAAACATCAATGATGAGGGAGAATCATTGATGGGCTGCCTCCTGCACACCCCTCACTGGCGATCAAGCCCACAGCCTCGACTGGGAATCAAATCATGACCTTTTGGTTCACAGGTCAACACTCAACCACCGAGCCACACTGGCTGGGCTTCTTAGCTTCATATATCCTGTCACAAGTTAGTTGATACATGACAATATGTCTGAGATGAAACATCACCTGGTGACTCTGCACCAACCTTCTGAGCATAAAAGCATACCTCCTTGCTTTACTTCTACCTTCAAGATCTCACAGAAAATGTCTTTTCTGGCATAAGTGAACTTGGGATTATGCATAGAATGGAATTCTGTGAAATGTTCTTGCAAGTTAGCTAAATTGACATAATATAAATTTGGCACAATTATAAAGATTCGAGTTTTTCAAAAGTAGCAATCTATAGACCTGTGAAGGAATAGATGGTTTTTTTAAGCATGACATCAAAGGCAAAACACATTAAGACTGAAAAATTTGCCTGGTTGGTGTGGCTCAGTGGGTGAGTATCGACCCATGAACCAGAGGTCACCAGTTCAATTCCTGGCCAGGGCACATGCCTGGATTGTGGACTCAATCCCCAGTAGGGGTTGTGCAGGAGGCAGCCAATCAATAAGTCTCTCTCATCATTGATGTTTCTAGCTCTCTCTCCCTCTCCCTTCCTCTCTGAAATCAATAAAAAATATATTTTTTAAAAAGGGGAAAAATTTATGGAATATTTTCAATGAAATGGTAGACAAAGCTGTGTAATATATATGGAAGTCTTCAAAATCAATAAAAAGAGATGAACAGCAAATGTTTTAAGTGTACAAAGAGTAATTGTTAGTTCACAAAAGAAGAAAAAAATAATAAAATGGCCAAAACACATTTTTTAAAATAGCCATTGTAAATCAAGCAAATGCAAAATGGTTTTAGAATAAGTCTATATTCTAATTTGAAGAGGATATTGGGAAATCAATACTTCAACATATCCCTACACTCTGACCTAGATTTTAAGTTTTTATTAATTTATCCAGAGAAAATAACACATCACAGTATAACTATCACAGCACACCCATAACAAAGTAGGTACCTAATAAATATTTTGGAAGGGATATGAAAAAAACACTTTGCTATGACAATGTTTATAATAGCAAAAAAAAATTATAAAGCCCTAGCCAGTTTGGCTCAGTGGATAGAGCATCGGCCTGTGGACTGAAGGGTCCTGGGTTGGATTGCAGTCAAGGACACATGCCCAGGTTGCAGGCTTGATCCCCAGTAGGGGGCGTGCAGGAGGCAGATGATCAATGATTCTCTCTCATCATTGATGTTTCTATCTCCCTCTCCCTTCTTCTTTGAAATCAATAAAAGTATATTTTAAAAATTGTAAAAACTGAAATGTCTCAGAATAAGGCATCACTTAAATAAACTGCTATCTTCATACAATGAAATAGTGTGCAGCCATTGAACATTTTTAATTAAAAATGTGGAATTATATATACTATATATCAATGAAGAACAATTTAAAAATTGCTAAAAGAAAACCACAGGCCCAAAATGGCATCACTTATACTAAAATCCCAAGATACTATAACCTCATGGAAACTTCATTTCTTTAATATGACCTTTTCTCCTTTCTTTCCTTTGATTCAAACTGGCCTCACCCAGCACCCTCACTCACCTGCCTCCTCCTCCCTTGCATGTCCACTCCCTTAATCATTAAGCCCGCAGGACAGTGAGGTTCTGATCTGTATCAAAGGAACAAACCCTAGGGTTGGTTGACCACAGAAACAGAGTTTTGGTCAAACTAGAAATAACATCTAGGCCTCAGTTATGTTTCAGCTCCAGGCCCAGAAAAAAGGCAAAACCAGATGGCTGACATCATGACCAGATGTACTGATCAACTGGCCCTGCCCTAGTGCCGATCAATCAGTAGAGACCACAACCTAGCCCACGACCTTGACCATAACCATAAGTCCCTGAGTCACCGTAATTAAATATTTTCCCCTAGAAGCCATCAGGGAGGTCTTTGGGCATTAGAGGTCTGTGACAGTGGGAGTGAGCCACTTCCTAAAAATAAACCCTTACTTTCTTTGCCGAAAGCTCCTGTTTGTGTCTTATTGGGCTTTGATGTGTGCAGGCAAACGGACCCCTTTAGTCAGGTAACAATACGAAACATATATTGAATACCTGATCTAATTGTTTCAACCTCTCCCAGAAATGTCATCTTAATCAACCAGTCTGGAATGTTCTGGTGAACACTGATGAGATAATCTGTCAGGTGGGCCCTTTCCATCCCCCACAGAAAGCAGCGGCAATCTGCATGATAAAAACTCTTGCTATTCCCTTCCCCCAAAAAGATGTTCTGGTCTAAAAATAACCCTTCCTTTTCTTTTGTTAATAGCTCCCTTGCCCCACATTATTCCTATAAAAACCTTCCATTTTGCACAACCCCTTCTAGTTGCTAGATGAGATGCTGCCCAATTCATGAGTCACTTAATAAAGCCCATCAGCTCTTCAAATGGACTCAGTTGAATTTTGTTTTATAACAAAACAAACCAAAAAAAAGAAGCAAGGTGATTTCATAGTTGTTGTTTTAATATATTTTTATTGATTTCATAGAGGAAGGGAGAGGAAGAGATAGATAGAAACATCAAAGATGAGAGAGAATAATTGATCGGCTGCCTCCTGCACACCCCCCACTGGGGATCAAGCCCACAACCCGGGCATGTACCCTGACCGGGAATCGAACCGTGACCTCCTGGTTCATAGATCGATGCTCAACCATTGAGCCACACCGGCTGGGCTGTTGTGTTTGATTTCGTTTTCTGTTTGGGTAATGTCATGTGTGGGTGTACTTTAAAGTCAAATATAGGTTTGTGCTAAGAACAGATAAATGAAGGAGAACAGAATATGTCATCCCAAAATATGCCTCTTTGGCATAATGATTATCTTGAACTGGTCTTTTGTTTGTTTGTTTGTTTGTTTGTTAATCCTCACCCGAGCATATTTTTCCATTGATTTTTAGAGAGAGTGGACATGGAAGTTGGGGGGGGGGGTA
>NW_005354744.1:310208-314555 GCF_000412655.1 Myotis brandtii | reverse complement strand
GTCAAGGGCATGTACCTTGGTTGTGGGCATATCCCCAGTAGGGGGTGTGCAGGAGGCAGCTGATCGATGTTTCTGACTCTCTATCCCTCTCCCTTCCTCTCTGTAAAAAACCAATAAAATATATTTTTAAAAAAAGAAATTGCAGACACAGGAGAAGCTCTGAAAACCAAGTACAAGTTACACTTTTGTAAGAGACATTTATATTTATAAGGAAATGTTTGTCTCCCTTTCTGTACCAGGAAAAGGAGGGGATTCTAAATCTCTAGAAGCTCTGGTCAATGGAGAAGGCAAGGACTTAGATCTGCACAACAACCTTACCCTTGTTTACTGTGCTTTTCCCGGCCACCTCCGTAATGACTATCCCCCACCCGCAACATCTTTTGTATTTAAGGTGGTGGCTTGGGCTATTTCCAGGAGTCACTCAGTTTTCCTGGGCCTGGAGGGACTATACGTGTTAATAAACTTCTGTTTGTGTTTCTCCTGTCAATGTGTCTTTTTATTACTGGACTGTCTTTCACCAAGAACCTAAATAAATCAAGGGGAAACTATTTTTCCTCCCCTACAATAGAAATCAGGACATAGAGAAAATGCACAGCGCGATGTATGTGCAAAATTCTTGGTAAGCCTCCCTGCTTCTTCAGCAGAGGGCACTCTGCCATGAAAAGTGGCTGCAGCCGGAGATGCTATCTTTCCACTGTGTCATCTAAGATTACAGTGACAGTGTCAGCTAGAAGCAACATAACTGCCTTCCAACCTTAACCTGTCTGATCTGTGTCAAACTACAATGGTCATGCTAGAATGGTCTGAAGGAGCTGAACACATGCCTATTCTTGGTTAGTCTGATGCTCACCCTCCACCCCACTGTAAACCCAAACTACCCAGCAGGCTGCCTTCTTGATCTTTTATGAGCATGTATGTGTAGCAAAGCAATCAAGCCTATGAAATCCTACTACAATTGTTGAATATATCAATACTCTGGCCCTAGCCAGTTTGGCTCAGTGGATAGATTGTCAGCCTGTGGACTGAAGGGTCCCGGGTTCGATTCCGGTCAATGAACTTGCAGGCTCGATCCCTGGCCCTGGTTGGGCCCCATGCGGGAGGCAACCAATCAATGTGTCTCTCTCACATCGATGTTTTTCTCTCTCTGTGTCTCTTTCCCTCCCTTCCAGTCTCTCTAAAAATCAATGGAAAACTATCCTCAGGTGAGGATTAACAAAAAGTAAAATAAAATAAAATAAAATAAAATAAAATAAAATAATATTCTGGCATGCAAATCCCGTATTAAAAAATTGATGTTTCAGAGGGAAACCACTATAGAAATTAAACCTCCCTTTCAGCAACAAAATAATGCTGTCAATCAGATAGCCCCTCCTAATACTATCCCAGCCCCACAACATGATTATGGTTATCACATTCCAGGAGCCTCAGCTGCCTAAACAGGCATCACAGGACTAGAGAATGCTGTAGCAGGAAGAAAAAAAAAAGGAGCACAGCTTAGTAGTTCTCTTAGACTTGGGAGTCTGGGACCTGTGGAAGTTAGACAGACATGAGCAGAACAAGGACAATGGGCCAGGTACAAAGAGTCACCAGCATGGAAAGCCCTCGGTGCCTAGCAATGGGCAAAACTGGGAAAACAATGACCTCACCCCCCAGGGTAATCATTCATTGCATATCATTGGACATGCAGTTCGGACCCTCCCCAGAACCCCCGACCTTTCCTCCCCTGGTATGTTGTTGGTCATGCAGGTTAGACACCCTTAGAGGAGGAACGAACAAGGTGGCTGAAAAACAGCCCTTATTGCAGGACAATGAGCTTATGACTCATATCAAATACATCTAGGCCTCAGTTGTATTTCAGCTCCAGGCCCAGAACAGCAGCAAAACCAGACATGCGATGCCATGGCTGACATCTGGACCTGTCCTTGGTGCTGACCAATCAGTAGAGACCATGGCCCTGAAAGGACACACCTGGAAAGCTGATGAATATTCTATTGACATACTCCCCTGAGACCTCTAGATAAATACCTCAAGATGAGAACCCAACTTGGCTCTCTCTATGGAGCACTTCCACACCTTCCCCCAACCCTTCCCTCCTGCACATTTTCCTTGCCTCGCTCTTTCTCCTAAGCTTCAAGGGCCCTTCTTTTGCCTCTGTAACTTGTTCCCGAGCCCACTTCTTCTACCGCTGTGACTTTCTAAATAAACTTTCTCTTACAGTTTGAGTTTAGGCTGTGAATTCTTTCTTAGCCAGAACTCGAGTACCAAGGTTGCTGAACCCAGGTCTAACACCTGATGCCCCCGTCTTGCTGCCAACACCATCATTAATAATAACAATACCTCTTTGTCAATACCATCTGCTACTCGTTATTTCATTACTCTGTACTCTTCGAACATATTCACTTGTATTGATATTTTTAGAAGCACAAAAGTAATATACTTATGTGAATAGCTTAACAGTAAATGTTTTAAAATGACAATAAAAGTTCCCACCTCTCTCTGTCCCTATATTCAAACTTTACTGAGGTAGTATTGCAGAAATTTAGCACTGAAATTTTAGAGCTTATCCTTCCATAAATCCTCTATATACATTAGTGTATGTGGCATATATATGTATAATCTCCATGATACACATCTTTTTTCAAACTGTATTTAAGTATCCATGTAGAAATTTCATTTCTTTAATATGACCTTTTCTCCTTTCTTTTCCTTTGATTGATTCAAACTGGCCTTATCCAAAACCCTGACTCACCTTGCATGTGCTCTCCGATCAGCATCAAATCATCTCAGGAACAAAGCCTCAGGTCTGTTGATCACAGAGACAAGGTTTTGGTCAAACTAGAGATACAATCTAGGCCTCAGTTATGCTTCAGCTCCAGGCCCAGCAAAGTGGAGAAACCAGAAGAAGCCATGCCATGGCGGATCAGGTACACTGGTCAGCTGCCCACTACCCTAGCACCAATCAATCAGTAGAGACCACGCCCCTGACAATGACCCTAACTCCTTTGTGACCATGATTAATGGTTTTCCCCCTATAGAACCCATCCCCTGGAAGCCACTGGGGAGCCAGGTCTTTGGGCATTAGCTCACCTGTGACTCTGGGCATGGGCCACTTCCTAAAAACAAACCCTTACATCTCTTATTGGGCTTTAATATGCACAGGAAAACAAACTCCTTTAAGTAACATTTCTTTTTACTTAAAAACTTATGATGTCAGATATATTTTATGTCCATACATATACTGCTATTTGGTTCCTTCTAATATAGTATTCCATCCCCTGGAGCATGATTTGTTTAACGGTCGAACAACCCTTTGGCGGTCAAACGACCCTTTCACAGGGGTCGCCTAAGACCATCCTGCATATCAGATATTTACATTATGATTCATAACAGTAGCAACATTACAGTTATGAAGTAGCAACGAAAATAATTTTATGGTTGGGTCACAGCATGAGGAACTGTATTTAAAGGGCCAGAAGGTTGAGAACCACTGGAACCAGTCCCCCAATGATGAATATTCAGATTGTTTCTATGTTTATATTAAAAATAATTCTGCAACACACCATTCTTTCACATAAATCTTTGCATATGTATACAAGTATATACAAAGAATGAATTCCTATGGAAATTATAGGTCAAAAGTCATTTCCTTCATACAGATGGCCAAAAGACATATGAACAAATGCTCAATGTCAGTAATTATCAGAGAAATGCAAATTAAAACCACAATGAAATATCACCTCACACCTGTCAGATGGCTATCTATATCTACACTAATAAAAGACAAACATGCAAATTGACCATAACTTCGCTATGCCTTAAGTCACGCCCACCAACCAATGAGAGCGACTATATGCAAATTAACCCAACCAAGATGGCGGCCAGCATCCACGGAGCTGGAGCAAGCAGGAGACTTGTTTGCCCCAATGATGGAGGAAGCCAAGCTGCCGTGGCAGATCTGAGCTCCACTCAAAGCAACAAAGTTTCAAATATAGAAGGTAAATAAATCCCAGAATGAAAAAAAAAAGAAAAAAATGAGAGGCTGGGAGCTTCCATCGCTGGAGGGGCTTGGCCAGCCTGAAAATGGCCCTCAGCCCCTCACCCAGACTGGCCAGGCACCCCAGTGGGGACCCCCCACCCTAAAGGGTGTGTGGCCAGCCTGAAAACAGCCATCAACCCCTCACCCAGGCTGGCCAAATCTCCATGGGGTGAGGGTCCCCACTGGGGGTGGGGGGCTTGACCAGCCTGCAAACAGCCATCAGCCCCTCACCCAGGCTGGCCAGGCACCCCAGTGGGGACCCCCACCCTGATCCGGGACACCCTTCAGGGCAAACCAGCCGGCCCCCACCC
>NW_005354744.1:303624-309801 GCF_000412655.1 Myotis brandtii | reverse complement strand
GGGCCCCCCCCCCCCGAGTGCACAAATTTTTGTGCACCGGGCCTCTAGTATATATATAAAAGGCTAATATCAAAGTGTCCCCTCGGGAGTTCGACTGGGAGACTGGGAGTTCACTCTCTATGACATGCACTGACCACCAGGGTGGTGGCACAGAATGAAGGAAGGCCCCGGCCGGCAGCCAGAAGGCCCCCATCAACCCTGATCGCCGGCCAGGCCTAGGGACCCTACCCATGCATGAATTTTGTGCACCAGGCCTCTAGTTATTAATAAATCTACAAACCAGTGCTGGCAAGGATGTGGGAAAATGGGAACACACATGTACTGATGGTGGGAATGCAGGCTGGTGCAGCCACTGTGGAAAGCAGAATGTACAGTCCTCAAAAAATTAAAAATGAAACTGCCCTATGATCCAGTAATCCCACTTCTGGGAATTTATCCGAAGAAACCTGAAACACTAATTCAAAATAATATGTGTATCCTTATGTTCATTGCAGCTTTATTTACAATAGCCAAGATCTGGAAACAACCCAAGTACCCATCAGTAGATGAGTAGATAAAAAAGCTGTGGCATTAAAAATGGAACTCCCATTTGACCCAGTGATCCCACTTCTATGAATATATCCTAAGAAACCCAAAACACCAATCAAAAAGATTATATGCACCCCTATGTTCATGGCAGCACAATTTACAATAGCCCAAGATCTGGAAATAGCCCAAGTGCCCATCAGCAGATGAGTAGATTAAAAAGCTGTGGTACAGTTACACAATGGAATACTACTTAGCCCATAATAAAGGAGGAAATCTTACCCTTTGAGACAGCAAGGAGGGATCTGGAGATTATTATGCTAAGTGGAATAAGCCAGTCAGAGAAAGACAAGTGCCATATGATCTCAATTATATGTGGAACCATGAACAAAATAAATTGATGAACAAAATAGAAACAGACTCATAGATACATGGAACAGACTGAGAACTACCAGAGGGGACGGGGGGTAGTGTGGAGAGCTGGGTGAAAGAAGGGAAGGGTTTACAAATATATATATATATTTTTTTTACATAGGCACAGACAACAGTGTGGTGATAGAGGGAAAGGGAGGTGGGCAAAGAGGGGGGAATGGGGAGGAAAAGAGACGTTGCTTAGGGTGATGGGCCCATATATAGTGTGCAGATGATGTCTTGTTGAGTTGTACACTTGAAACCTGTGTGTTTTGCGAACCAATGTCACCCCAATAAATTCAATAAAAAAGTAACATCTTTTCTAAATATGTTTTATATACATTGCCAAATTGTCTGACAAATAGTTATACCACTTTACACACTCTCCAACCACACATTCACTTTGCCAATACCTCTCATTACACATCTCTTATTTGGGGGCTTTAAGCTATGTCCTAAATTAAAAGGCAAAGTCACACAAAAGCCAGAACACCGTCACTCCTATCTTATCTCTCCTATCACCATAGACACAAACGATGCCTGACAGACTCTTTCACCCATGGACACCCCCAGAATCTGTTGACTTAGTGAGTGGTGAGTAGAAACACTGGAGAACTGAGAGAGGAGAGTGGGTTCTATGGGATATCTAGGAAAATTCTACTCAACAGAAGCATTTTTACTGTTTTCTCAGATCTTGTATCTTTCCATAGGAGCATTACTTGCCAAGAGTTTCAGAGAAAATTGTTGTCAAAAAAGATATGGTTTATAAATAAACCTCTTTGAAAAACTCAGAGTTCTAGCATGCATTTTTTATGTCACTAAGTCTTCAGGTGGTGGCACCTTGGTGGCCTCAGAAGTCTTACCAAGACTAAATTACTCCCCAAATTTTTTGGATGGGGAAATTACTATCAATTAATGTAATTAGGATCAATCTGAAAGCTAGCATGAGGCAGCATTTAAATAGTTCAAACCCCAGTAATGCAGTTTTGGCAAAAAGTTAAATGGAGCACCAAAAATAGGCCAGAGAGTTGTCTTTGGGTATTAGAGAACATTTCAGCAATATTGGGTAAAGTACAGTATATTCTACCAATTACATGAGGTGGCAGCTAATGGTCCAGGAAGCTCAAGTATTTGGAGACAAGTTATGGACTTAAAATGCCAGCTATTAATTTTGTATCTGTCAACTGGACTTCAAGCTATTAGAAATCCTCTAGACAGTATAATTTCTATGACAGGAAATGTACCTATCAATTTAATGACATTTGTTGTTGTTTAAAATATATTTTTATTGATTTCAGAGAGGAAGGGAGAGGGAGAGAGAGATAACAACATCTATGAGAAAGAATCATTGATCGGCTGCCTCCTGAACGCCTCACACTGGGGATTGAGCCCACAACCCAGGCATATGCCCTGACCAGGAATTAAACCGTGACCTCCTGGTTCATAGGTCGACACTCAACCACTGAGCCATGCTGGTCAGGCAACATTTGTCATTTCTGAATGATGGTAAGGGGTGAGATGTTTCACCCCTTATAAGGGAACGTATTTGTGTTCTCCCATTTCATTCAGGTTGAAATTCTTCCAGGCATTCACCTTTGAGGCATTGTCATGTAGAACCAATGGCATTAACTACGCATTACAGCCAAGAAATGAAAATGAACATTTTGAGCATCTCATGTGTCCCTGACACCATCTCAGGCTCTGGATATGTGTTATGCCACTTAACCCTTATAACAGCCTTGCCAAATATGTACAACTAGAGGCCTGATGCACAAAATTCGTGGGAGGGGCTCGGCCCTCACAGCACTGGCTTCATCTGAAAGGTCGTCCAGAAGGTCGTTTGGCTGTCCAGTCTAATTAGCATATTATGCTTTTATTATTATAGATTACATATGTGTTTTTTAAATATGTAGAAGTGGCCCAACTGGTGTGGCTCAGTAGTTGAGCATCAGCCCATAAACCAGGAGGTCACGGGTTCGATTCCCTGGTCAGGGCACATGCCCGGGTTGCAGGCTTGATCCCCAGTCAGGTTTGTGCAGGAGGCAGCCAATCAATGAGTCTCTCTCATTATTGATGTTTCTTTCTTCCCCTCTCCCTCTCTGAAATTACTAAAAAGTATATTTAAATATGTAGAAGTGGACAAAGAGAATTTGAGTAACTTGCTCAGGGACTAAAAGCTAGTTCTCCATCTCCAAAGCTTATGCTTTTCCCACTACTTTGCAGCTGCAGAAACTTGAAGAAAATGTTTTCCGATAAGAGCCTGAGCAGAAAAAAGGAGACAGCATTTTAATCTCTGGGAATTTTTAGTATTGAAGTGAACCAGCTCTCCCAATCAAGCAGGAATGATAAGGAATGATGAATACAAATGTCCGACTGACAAACAAGCGGAGGGACCCTGAACATCGTTAGTCAATTCTGGATTGCTTACAGAAGACAAGCAGATGTGTAGACAAATCTGGGAATATAAACATTTTAAAAATTATATCTGACCTTGAACTACACTTTTTCCCATCTGAATCATTATAAATAGTAAATTACCACTGCCTTATTATTATAAGATCTTTTTTCCCTAGACATCAGCTTCCAAAACTGTTTGTTAAAGGGGAACTTACCCCATGCTGGACAGACCTGACTCAGAGGCATTGGGCATCATCCACTACCTTTCCCACTCCAGCCTCTTCTTGATTTCTCCTGAAAAAAAAATCAAGCTCGAACATAAGTAGATAAAAAGGGGCAAAATACAAATCAGTAAAAGGGAATGGGGGATTGGTTATTGGCTCAGATGACATAATGAGCAAGAGCATGCTTATTAGATAATAAGATTTAATATGCTTGCTGTTCATTTTGTGCTTGAAAAAACATTAAAGGTAAAGACAAAGAAATCCACAGGCAAAACTTTACACAAAATCACAGGGCAGTGCCCTGGCTGGTGTTGCTAAATGGTTAGAGTGTTGGCCTGCGCACCGAGGCGTCTTGGGTTTGATTCCAGGTCAAGGGCACATTCCCTGGGTTGCAAGTTCGATTCCAAGTCCCAGTCAGGGAGTATGTGGGAGGCAACTAGTCATTTCTCTCCCCCTCTCTCTCTCTCCCCTCCCTCATCCCTTGCACTCTCTCTGAAAATCAGTGGAGAAAATCCTTGAGTGAGGATTAAAGAAACACACAAAAACACCACAAGGCAAATCACTGTGAGTTTGACTACACAATATCAACAATTGGTAGCAAATCAAAGCTTTCATAGTGTGCTATACTATACTCAGTTCTTTGACCAATGCTTCTTAGGAATACAAACTCAATTTATGTTTCTCAGGCACTGGAATAATTTTGTCTTTGGATATTTAAGTTGCATGGTTTTTAGAAGTTGGCATATCAGCCTCTTAAACTTTATTATTTTAAAAATCTGTGTAATAGAAAACTCAAAGAAGACAGAATGTTAAGTATAGATGCAAGCTTCAGTGCCAGTATGAGTAAAGTTAGCAACCTGTTCTTTATTCATTCCTAATTTATTCCTTTACAAATACAATGCTATTACTAATTCAGGTGCTATTAGTTACAGAATTAAATGAAATAATTTCATGTGGGCAAGTGGTTCATAGGTCAACACTCAACCACTGAGCCACGCTGATTGGGCTCCATGACTTTCTTCAATAGTACAACTTTGTGAGGAAAGTGATAATTAATATCCCTGGTTGTAGAAATGAAGAATAAGGAAGCTGAGTCTGGAAGAAGTACCATGTTCCAGTGATATAACCAGCAAATGGCTGCATGGATTCTTGTTTCTATACCATAAGAAGGACTGAGAAGCACCAGCTGAGAGAGACATAAGTTTCAACCCCCAGTGCACCACATTATAGTTGTGTGACATTCAGGAAAATGATTAAACTGATTCCTCATTTCCTCATCTGCAAAATGGGATAATAACAAATCTAAATCTTAGGGTGAATGCAGAAGTTAAATAAGGACGTAGTGTATGTGAGTTAATATTATTTATTTCCAAAAAGAATTCTCTCTCTCTGCCTTAGCCGGTATGGCTCAGTCGGTTATAGCATTGTCCAGTGCACCAAAAGGTGGTGGGTCGATTCCTGGTCAGGGCACATACCCAGGTTCAATGGGTTCAATCCCCAGTTGGGGCACATGTCTCTCTCTCTCTCTCTCTCTCTCTCTCAGCAATTAAAAACAAGAATTCAACCCAAGGACTTGTATGCATGCATATAAGCACAACCAATGGACGAAAGACACTGGAGGGGCCTGTGTAGCCCATAGATCATTTGTGGAGTTTCTGTTGCCAGTATTTGTGTGTGTGTGTGGGTGTGTGGGGGTGGGGGGGGGGGTGGGGGTGTGGGGGGGGGGGGGGGGGGGTGGGGGGGGAGAGACATATGTACTATTTGTAATACCTTAAATGATAAAATAAAAAAATAATGGAAAAAAACAAGAATTCTTTCTTATGTAGAGCACAAATACAAAAAAAAAAATCCAATAAAATGGAGCAGGGGTCATAGTGTGAAGAAAAAAACAAACATAGGGACAAGAAGAGTCAATACAGTTGTGTTAATCAAGCCTTCCAGAGGCCAGAGCAACGTATCCTACCACTTTCTTTCAACAAGAACAGATCCTCCCTCGGTTTCTCAGTGAAGGGAAAAGGTTTCAGGGTGGAGGGATTCAAATGGGGCATTGTATAGAGCAGCGGTTCTCAACCTGTGGGTCGCGACCCCTTTGGGGGTTGAACGACCCTTTCACAGGGGTCGCCTAAGACCATCAGAAAAGACATATATAATTACATATTGTTTTTGTGATTAATCACTATGCTTTAATTATGTTCAATTTGTAACAATGAAATTGGGTTCACCACAACATGAGGAACTGTATTAAAGTGTCGCGGCATTAGGAAGGTTGAGAACCAATGGTATAGAGGAAGCTGTGTCAAGGCAGGGTCCATACAGTCAGCTTCACAGAAAAGCCTGAAGCAGATAGATGTGGATAAAGGCCTAACCATAAACTGTAATTCTGGGACAGCAGCTCAGCACAGGATTAAAATGATGTGGCTCATTGTTTTGACCCTCTAACTTCATCTACCCAGTGGTTCTCAAAACATTAGCATTACCTGAGACTTTGTTTAAAATGTAGATTCTCAGGCCCTCCCTCAGATATGCTGAGTCAGAAACTTCAGGGGTGGGGCCTGAGAATCTACACCCCCGGGTGTTTTAACTAGCTGTGAAGGTGATTTGGATGCTTGATCACCTGTGA
>NW_005354744.1:285911-301959 GCF_000412655.1 Myotis brandtii | reverse complement strand
ATTATTGATTTCAGAGAAGAAGGGAGAGGGAGAGAGAGAAAGAAACATCAATGATAAGAGAGAATCATTGATTGGCAGCCTCCACTCCCCACATATGATAAGAGAGAATCATTGATTGGCAGCCTCCTGCACTCCCCACATCGGGGATGGATCCCACAACCCTCCTGGGAATTGAACTGTGACCTCCTGGTTCATAGGTCGACACTCAACTACCGAGCCATTCCGGCTGGGCAATCACTTTTCTAACCTGATGCAAGTGCAGGTGGGACTTGAAATACATCAGAGAAGTGGTAGCAGTGGTAGATTGAATGTTCAGACCCATAATTCTGGCCATCACCCATGGACTAAGGAAACCGCCCTACAGAAGGGGCCTATTCTAAGAAATATGGCCAATTTGCCTATCAAGATGTTAACTGCAAAACATGCATTTCTAAGTTTACTGGGAAAATGAGCCTGCCAAATACAATTCTGACATCAATCACTTAAAGATTTGAATGTTTGCCAACAATAATGATTTCTTATTATAGTTAAAATTAGACCTTTCCTCCCGACCCTGTAAGTGTGGGCTGCACATAGTGGCTTCCTTCCAAAGAGTATAGTATGGAAAAGAGGGAGAAAGAGTAACTTTCCAATGGAAGAGTGAAAATGGCACTTTATCTCTGCGGTCTTCTCCCCATGAACCCAAAAAGCCCTCGACTATCCAGGATAAAAACATCAGACAAATGCCAATTGAGGGACATTCTACAAAATATACAATCAGTTCTCAAAACTGGTAAGATCATCAAAACAAGAAAAATCTGAGAAACTATCAATCTAGAGGAGCCTAAGGAGAATGACAACTAAATGTAATATGATGTTCTAGATGGGATCTTGGGACAGAAAAATGATATTATCTAAAAGAAAAAAACAGCACTAACATATCTGAGTAAAGGATGGACTTCAGTTAGTTCTAATACATCAATACTGTTTCAGCAGATGTGAAAAACATACCACACCAATGTAAGATGTTACAATAGGGGAAATTGATGTGCAGTAGATGAAGGTTCTCTGTAGGACCATGGCAAACTTTCTGTAAATCTGAAACTATTCTAAACTATAAAGTTGCCCAGCTGGTGTTGCTCAGTGGTTAAGCATTAACTTATGAACCAATAGGGTCGATACCCGGTCAGGGCACATGCCCCGGTTGTGGGCTTGAACCTCAATGCAGGGTGTGCAGGAGACAGCTTATCAATGATTCTCTCTCATCATTGATGTTTCTATTTCTCTCTCCCTCTCTCTTCCTCTCTGAAATAAAAAAAAATATATTTTAAAAAATAAAATTTGAAGTTTATTTTAAACATTCTGTCTTTCTTCCTGATAACAAGTAGATATCAAAACTATTTGCATATCAAGTTTTCTCCTGATTAATGAAAATAGGTCCATGGGAAAATACGTTTCAGCAAAAAAATTGATTACTCTTTCTACAAATTCTGAAACATTCTTACTGCTTTAACAGCTTCTGGACTTTCTAATTTGCATCATTCTTATCCCTAAAAATATTATATAATGAACTATACAGTATATAATTTCATATTTTTTTCTCCCCTTCTCTCTAGCTCAGTGGTTCTCAACCTGTGGGTCGCGACCCCTTTGGGGGTCGAACGACCCTTTCACAGGGGTCGCCTAAGACCATCGGAAAACACATATACAATTACATATTGTTTTTGTGATTAATCACTATGCTTTAATTATGTTCAATTTGTAACAATGAAAATACATCCTGCATATCAGATATTTACATTACGATTCATAACAGCAGCAAAATTACAGTTATGAAGTAGCAATGAAAATAATTTTATGGTTGGGGGTCACCGCAACATGAGGAACTGTATTAAAGGGTCACGGCATTAGGAAGGTTGAGAACCACTGCTCTAGCTGGACATGAATCTTCACTCTTCCCTATTTGGAATGGCTTACTACCTGTTTTCCCACATGTGCTTAAGTGAACAATATTGTAAGTTTCAAGCAATCTTAAATATGAATATTCAATTTCCTTATCCTGGATCCTTTTACTTAATGAACCTAAATGAGCCTATTAAACATGAGGTACTCAGATTCTTTTCCATTATCTTGAGAACTCTGGGGGAGAACTGGGACCACGTGGTTCCAGCTGACCTTAGACTAAGGAGGTAAGTACCTTCCAGCTGGTTTTGAAATTTTATAGAAGCAACTATGAGAAGAAACAAAACAATCAAGAATTTCACAGGCGTTTGGCAAAGAAAAATGTGAGTGGGGAATTCTATATAGTGTACTAAATAAGAAACGCAACTAAAAGCCATTTGTGCAGTGCTTGACTCCAAATTAATTAAAAAGGCCCATAGAAGAAGTGTGTTGTAGTTATGATAAGAGGCAGATTTAAGGCAGGGAAATACCATGCTAGGTATAAATCTGGAAGATTTTCATCATAACACAACCAGTGAGAAAACAGAACCAGCTTTAGGTGTTTATCCCACCACTAGAGACAGAACAAGGTAAGTCAAAATAAACCAACTGCTTCCTCTCATAAATTCATGTCTTTAGGAAAAGAAATGTAACTTGAGAGTTCTGGTAAATTCTCTGAGTATCTAGCTAGGCAGACGAGCAAGTTTTAAATGTTACACTCCAGTGGAGAGATTATTGGATTGATTTAGGAGACCTGGCTATACCACTAATTAGCTGGTGAATTTATACAAATCCCTTTGTAAACAGGAGTTCATTTTCTCCTTCATAAAAAAAAATAATCATCGTACATCTGAACAGTAGCTCATAGATTCTATATAGTTTTTGTAAATTATGTCATTTGGTCCTTACAACAAAGCAATAAAATTAACAGGGCAAGGATTACCTTCTTTTCCTGGATGAGGAAATATAGTTTGAAGAATTTATGTCTTCTGAGTTGGGTTAGACAGCTAGGAAGTGGAAAGCAGGAACTTGACATCAGGTTTTCTGATGCGTTCTCTGCTTTTTATACATCGCCACAAAGCTATCTGAAGATGTATTTCAGCTCTAAAATTCCATTACCCTTTGACTAAGAAATGGCTTGCAAATTTCAAATTCATAATCTTCCCTCTCCAGATAAATAAATATGAATGTTCCCACATCTCCACCAAAAAAGTCAATATGTTTTTCCAGTTCTAAATGAGAAAAAAGATTGGAGATTTTAAAAGCACAAGAATCAATCATAATTTTAGCATCTGTCATAGATTTAAAATGCTTTGCCTGCTTAAAAACAAAGTGGGGCAATTCTTCAAAAAACCATGGGGATTCTTAATAAAACTGCAATCTAATCTCAGACCTATATATTATCACAAAACAATGAGTCAGAGAGTCCGTGATTTTGTTTTGTTCCTTGGATGAAATTGTGGTAGATGATAAATAACAAGTTCTTACAGAAAGGTAAAGCAATGAAGAGCAAATAAGTAGGTGTTTTGTTTTGTTTTTAATTTTTTTAAATTGATTTCAGAGAGGAAGGGAGAGGGAGAGAGAGACAGAAACATCAATGATGAGAATCATTGATCGGCTGCCTCCTGCACACCCCCACTGAAGATCCAGCCTACAACCCAGGCATGTGCCCTGACTGGGCATAGAACCATGACCTCCTGGTTCATAGATCCATGCTCAACCACTGAGTCACACCAACTGGGCATAGGTTCTTGTGTTGCTGTTATTTTTTTTTCATAAATCATGGTTAAAAATTATGGTAGACTATATTCTCCTGATTTTGGAACTTCAGCTGTGAATGAGAATCTAAACAATGATAACTAGATTATGAAAAGTTAAAGTAAGGTATCTTGGTAAAATTCTGACACTGACACTCCTCTGTATAAATATCAATTTCACAATTAGTGATTTCAATTTATGTTTAGGGGTAATCTAAAGAAGAATTTGAAATATTATCTCAAAAATTACAAAGAGCCCTCACCGGTGTGGCTCAGTTGGTTGGGCATTGTCCTGTGCACTGAAAGGTCACCTGTTTGATTCCCAGTCAAGGTACATGTTCTGTTTTTGGGCTTGGTCCCCAGTCAGGGTGCATGCGGGAGCAGCCTATCTATGGTTCTCTCTCACATCAATGTTCTCTCTCTCTCTCCTTCTCCCTTCCTCACTCTCTGAAATAAGTGAAAACATACTTTTAAAAAAGGGAAAAATCAAAAAGAGAAACAGACTGGCCTTTAAAAATACTAGATTTATCTCAGCATTTCAAAGAGATGTCTGCATTCCCGTGTTCATTGCAGCATTATTCATAATAGCTAAGCTATGAAAACAAAGTGTTCATTAATGGGTCAATGAATAAAGAAAATTATATATATGATTATTATTATTGTTCAGCCTTAAAAAATAAGGAAATCCTACCATTTGCAACAACACAGATGAACCTGAAGGACATTATGCTAAGTGAAATAAGCCAGGCACAAAGACAAATACTGCATGATCTCACATGTGGAATCTAAGAAAGTTGAACTCATAAAAGCAGGGAGTAGAATACTGGTTGTCAGGGGCTCGGGGGAGAGGGAAATAAGGAGATGTTGATCAAAGGATACAGTTTCAATTATGTGGGATGAATAAATTCTGGAGATCTAATGTATAGCACAATGCCTATCCTATATAATAAAAGCGTAGTATGCAAATTGTCCCCTCCACTGGGAGTTCCTCCAGGAGTTCAACCAGGGGGTGGGGCTGGCCGGGGAAAGGGAGGGAGTACCAGCAGGCAGCTGCTAGGGACCCTACCAGTGCATGAATTCCATGCACTGGGCCTCTAGTAGTTAATAATATGGTATTGTATACTTGAAATTTTCTAAGAGACTAGATCATTAGTGCTCTCAAAACACACAAAAAAAATGATAACTATATGTTAATTAGCTTGACTGTGGTGATCATTTAACAATATACACATACATCAAAACATTACATTGTATACCTTAAATATATACAGGTTTTTTGGTCAATTATACCTCATTAAAGCTAGGAAAAAATATTAGATTTTTCTTGAAATAGCTATACATTTGAAAAACTAAAATGATTTCACTAGTACTAGAAAACACACATCTCTGTTTTTTAATCCCATTAAAGATATAGGAGAAATACAATAATACAAATAAATCTGTATTAGGTCTAGAAAGCTGAGAAGGGACTCATCAGAAGACCAGAGCAGCGAGGAAATCCTGAAAGACATAAAGTAACTCAACTTGACTGAACATTTCAATACTGTTGAAGAATCTGTTTACCTGTCATAACAAATGGGGAGAAATGTGAATTTCCCAGAAGCAGCCTGAAATAATTCCTGAACCAGAAGCCATGGAGGCTGAGAAAAGGAATAGGTAATAAGTAGACATTCAACTGATGAACCAAAGGAATGGAAAAGGGCTGGACCAGCAGTGGGCAAACTATGGCCCACGGGCCGGATCGGGCCCGTTTGAAATGAATAAAACTAAAAAAAAAAAAAAAAAGACCGTACCCTTTTATGTAATGATGTTTACTTTGAATTTATATTAGTTCACACAAACACTCCATCCATGCTTTTGTTCCGGCCCTCCGGTCCAGTTTAAGAACCCATTGTGGCCCTTGAGTCAAAAAGTTTGCCCACCCCTGGGCTGGACTAATCCCCTAATCGCAGAAGCATAGCTGTGGCATTTAACAACTTCACACATCACATGGGAGTTTGCACAAGTACCCTCACAGTGTCCCATAGGGTGGGAGAAACCGAGTGCCTGGAGTCATGTAAGGCCATTATGAGGGAAGGGAAGCCCCCACAGCCAGGAAACAAGCTACCCACACACTCTAAATGGAAGGGCACACAGCCCTATAGCCTCTGCCTCCCCCACGTAAATGCTGGATTCAAGATCCCTATCACCAAAACATTTACTCATTGCCAAGGAAACAGGGATTCTTTCCCTGGATGTAGGAATTATGCTTCAGCTAATAGTGATCAATTTAGACCAACATCTATAAATATAGACAGAAAACCAAGACCCCTCACATCCTGGAGGAAAATCAACAATTTTACACTTATGTACATCTACAAACAAGGTCATGATATATTTTTGTTTTCTTGGAGTATTTTTATGTATGCCAAAAACATTCCTCATTCAAAGGTAACTAGCATTCCTAGAGAATGCCAAAATGGAAGATTCCAGAAAGTAAGTATTTCTCAAATTAAAGAAAGGTATCTTTTTTTCTCTTTAAATGTATGATTTTCTTAAAGAATCTTACAAATAAATCCATTACAGGTTGCTCTAGAAGTGGAAGCTATAACTAGAAGCAGTTGATTTAAAAGGGGAGAGAAAAAAGCACAAGCATAAGATAGCAAAGAAGAGATTTTGAAAATTAAGTCTACAAACTACAAGTTGCCTGGAAAGAGTAGGAAGGGCTTCTCTATGAGCTCAGTGTGGGTCTGTTTGAAGCTAATTCAAAGCCCTTCCAAATGAGCTTATTAGATTCTAATTTGGTAGCTCAGAAACTAATAAGAATTCAGATCAAACTGTTCTTCTTTCTCAAAGAGACAGCATTGTCAAAGAGCCAAAACTGGAGTGGGTGTTTGGGGGATTTAGTTATACAGCTTTCACATTCTGACTCACCTCTCCACCAGCGAACCCTTCCCCCATCTCAACAGCATCTGTCATACATTTTTATTCAAATTCTCTCCACTAAGGGCAATCAGAAGTTGAAGAGATGTTCCTACAGAAGTGACCTCCACAAAAATAAAAGTCAATAACATGGCTAGCTGGCACACAGGATGTTCGGGAGTACAAAATACGAGGACAAAGAAAAAAGGCAAAACTGGGGAAGGCAGTAGAAAAAGGAAACAATCACAGGCCAGGATGAAAAAGTTGGGAAGTTATCTGGATAATTCAGCCTCAAAACATGCTTCCTGATGATTGACATAAATGTGTTTTCTTCCCTGGGCTCCATTTTCACAGTAGATGGAACACCGGAGTGCAATAACAGCTTTCTGTTTACAGTGAGTTTAAAAGAAATATACCTTCTTTGCTCCTGCTTTAAACTTTTTATCTGGTGTGAAGGAATGTTTTATAAATATGATGCTACCTGACAGTTTGGCTTAGAAGGAAAAGAAAATTATTTCTTGCCTGGCTTATTCAAATATTAAATATTGGCCCCAATTCTCACTTCAGTAGACTTGTAGAATTGGGTTAGCAGGAGGTACTGATTTAGAGCCAACTCATGGACCATAAATGGGCTAGGACCTACACCTATTTACCAGTTCACACACATATACACAGAATCACAAGCACACACCCTCACACCCTCACTGTGGACACACAGAAACACACAGTCCCCTGTTTATATTAGAGGAAACTAGAACTTTGGGAAAGAATATTCATACTTAGCAATCTTTAGACTTCTCTCTAAGACACCTATGATATTGGTGAATTATAATCATATTTAGCAAATGAAGAGTAGGGAGAAGGGAACCAGTATTTGTTGAGCAATTAATTTGTACTATATTCTATGTTACATGTTACTTTATTTCATTAAACCTTTAATCCTTGTGAGGAAGGTACTTCGAGATTAGAAAACTGAGGAGGCTTAGGAAATTCTACCTTCTTGCCCAAAGTCAAACAGCTAAGTAGTAAGACCGAGAGACCAAATTAAGATTCGTCTGGTTCTGAAATTGGACCTACTAACACTCCAGAAGATTAAATGACATAAACAATAAAGGGCATATACAATAAGATAGAAAAAATAAATGGATCAAACAGAAGATGAGAGACCTTTTGTTTTCTGTGTGAGCCAAATGACACCCTGGCATCTGCAGCAATATGAGTATGAAAGGAAATGCTCTTTCTTCTAAGCACTCTAAGATGTACAAACGCCATTAAACCACTGGCATTCTCACATTTTAAATGAATAGTTTCAACTCGTCCTAAGAGACACCAAATACCTACAACATGTAATAATTCTCAATTGCCCGTAAGCATTTTGGTATGTAGAAGTAGGTCACTTAGTGAGTGAACCTAGTCTATCACCCAGTATTTTCCTCCAACTTGGGTTTGTTATCTTTTACTTATTGCAATGTCCACCACCTGTTCAGGAGAATCAGGTGACATGGTAAGAATGCACGACTGTCAAGGAAGGAAGGAGCCCAATGAAATGGAGTGCTTACCACCTGTATTGGTGACCAAGAGAAACTTGGTTAGCCACCATTAGAGAGCAGCCTGAGCATTTCCTAGATCAGGGGTCCTCAAACTACAGCCCGCGGGCCACATGCAAATACAAATATTGTATTTGTTCCCGTTTTGTTTTTTTACTTCAAAATAAGATATGTGCAGTGTGCATAAGAATTTGTTCATAGTTTTTTTTTTTAAACTATAGTCCAGCCCTCCAACGGACTGAGGGACAGTGAACTGGCCCCCTGTTTAAAAAGTTTGAGGACCCCTGTCCTAGATCTTAGCTCTTAAAGGACACAGCTGCCACAATGAAGGGCTCACCATATATGTTGCACCCATCAAATTCAATATGTGGGGTTCATGGTGAAGCAATATGACACTTCAGTTCCCAGAGTTACTTACTACAATGAATTAAAGTGGCATTGACCCATGATGCTGTGCTACACTAACTGACCTCTGCTCATTTCATGTTTACTACCATCCCATAATACTAATCATCCACAGATTGCTGACCTCAATCAGGACTATTGTGTTGGGAAACCTTACCAGCATCTGCTACCACCCCAGAATGATTTCTCCTTTAGTTGCCAAAACTGGTGAGCACTTTGGGATTAATTAAACATGACTATCCATAGCATCCTAAATATCTGCTGTGAGCTTGCCACCCTAGGAGAACATAGCTTGAGTACAGTGACGTGAAGAAAGAAAAGAGAAAAAATATTCTTCCTCACTCATCGTAATATCAATGTTCTACTCCAGAATGAATAGCAAATGGAAGTTTGAATGTGAAAACTGAATTTCAACAGCCAGATGTTGTCATGATAAACTTCTGAATGATGTTCCTGCAGATTCTTCAAAAGCTGCTCTCACATATATGGATACAATTGCTTTCTTGAACTAACAGAAGACAAAATGTTAGCAGTACAAAAATCATGACAGTATTGAAAGTCTCCAGAACTCACCCAACATTAATTCGTCATAACCTGAATCAAAATGGATGGGATGACAAAGGTCCCAGAAAGGAAGGTCTGCCCCTCTCTATTTGTCCTTTTGCTCCTCTCTTCTCCACTCTTCTCCTGCCCTCCCCTCCCATCCTGTCTGTCCCCTTCCCTTCCCTTCCTTTCCCTTCCCTTCCCTTCTGCCCTCTCTTCACACCCCAAAAGGGTCCCATATAGACATTGTGCGACTACAGGACACAAGACTTTAGTGCAGAAAGAGACCTTAGAAATCACCTTGGTCAAAGCCCTCCTAAATCCTTGCCTAACTTCAGTCAGCTAGTTGCTGATACAACTGTGGCCTAAATGCTAATCTTTTCATACCCAGTTAAGGGTTGTCAGCACAGAGCAATACAGAAAATGGAAAATGACATGAAGTCAAAATGAGACATAATTAAGTCAATGATCTGCCAAAAATAGTTTAGATCCACCAAGCTATAATTTGCTTTTGTTAATAGTATATATTTGATTCAGAGAAGAAAAACTGATAGTATTATAATTATAATCACAAATTTAATTACAAATACCAAAATAGTTTAGGGATTTACAATAAACAAAATATTCAAAGCAAGTTTATTAAATATTGCCCTTTGCCATTCTTCTTTACGTGGGATGATGAAAAAGACAAATAAATTCCACATTTAATTAACAGCTAATACCTCTGTCTTGAGTTCTGATTCCAATTCTATATAACTTGATCAAAAAATCATATTTAAGCCCTGACCGGTTTGGCTCAGTGGATAGAGCATCGGCCTGTGGACTGAAGGGTCCCAGGTTCAATTCCAGTCAAGGGCATATACCTTGGTTGCGGGCACATCCCTAGTAGGGGGTGTGCAGGAGGCAGCTGATGGATGTTTCTCTCTCATCAATGTTTCTAACTCTCTATCTCTCTTCCTCTCCCTTCCTCTCTGTAAAAAATCAATAAAATATATTTTTTTTAAAAATCATATTTAAATTAGAAAGGGAAATAGCACTACCCTACCCCTAACTCTTGTGGTTAACCAGCTTCACAAACAAGTGAGGAATTGTCTTTTTGTCAAATCCTGCATAAGTTCTTTTAGCTATAATTCATAAAATAATGCATCCAGATTGGCATTATGATATGTTAAACGCAGAATCAGCTTGGTAGTCCTCTTCTCATTGTCAAGTAAGAGACTGTGAAGATAAATGAACCTTAGGAACTTCAAGATCTGGATTGCGTATGTCAGCTGGTGCAAGGAAGAGATGAATCCAATCAGGCTACCTGATGTTTCCTGCTGCTGCCTGGAGCAGGGCAGTCTGCAAGGTTGTAAGAGGACCCAATTTGTCCTTGTCTCTCTCATGGTTTAAGTGCCGGGGGGGATAAAAGATCTCTATAACTGTTTCAAGAAAGAAAAAAAATAGATAAGCTGAAGGAAACTTTATAGAAAGCCTAGTATACTGAATTTTGTAGATTTAAGCAGAATTTTGACAACTGATTTTAGCAATTATGGTTTAATACAAAGGAAAGCTGATATTATACAATGGCTAGTTTCTAAAAAGAGAGGTGCATTTTTTTTAAACCAGCCTTGTGTTTTAACCCTATGGTTTTCACCTGATAAAAGCCACAGTTTAACAAAATGAAAAACTAGAATTTCAGAATTTTGAATGAACTACTTACTATACTGTTCTATTAAATATTATAATTCATTTTATATCTTTTTTACAGTGTCTCCAACTTTCATCTGTGTAAGAAATACTTGTTAACTACCTACTCTGTAGCGAGTTTTGTGCTGAATGCTATAGATGACAAAGTTGAGTAACACATACTCCCTCCTTCAGGGGCCTTAAGTTTCCAAAACACAAAGCAGCTGAAAACTTAAACCACAAATATTAGTCTGTCCTTTTACAAAATCACCTGGTGATAACAGAAAAGTATATAATGATCATACTAGTCCCTGAACTTCAAGATGGTGCGAAGCAGAGATACTATTTGATCAAGGATGAAAACCAGTAAGATCTTTCAGCCTTTGGTCCCTTCACTACCCATCCGCAAATACCTATCACCTTCCAGGGTCTTTGGAATCTTTCCCATCCTTTAAAATGTAGCATTTCTCATCTGACGTTTATTATATGTACCCGTTCATTGTTGGAAATCTGTATAATGTCATCTTATAAATTCCAGTGTAATCTATTAGGTTGACCATATGAAACTGCTACTAACCAATCTTTCAGCAAAAATAAAAAGCAATTTCATATGGTTCAATATAAGTGCTGTATCTTTATGCTTCAGAGTTCCTAGGATACACTACACATAATGGATATTCAGTTCTATGTGATCCAATTTCTTTTACCAGCCTCATTGTAAGGAAGTGGGCAGACAATAATTTACTAGTGCAGGGGTAGCAGTTATGTTAGCACTTCCGCACTGAAAAGACTATTTGCTGCTTCACTTAGGATAAGTTGGCCCATTTGGCTATAATGCTTCTGTTGTAGCTTTCTGGTAAAATGAGTAGGTTCTATATTAGTTTCCTAGGTACCAAGACAACAAGAAGATATAATAATCACAACTTTTTGTGCATGTAACAGCATATCTTCAAAATATTTAAATGAGAACTAATTATAAAGCGAACAAACAAGAAACAAAAAGGATACATTTTGACTCATGAATTGCAGTGGAATAATCTAACCACTTTTCTCAGAAATTCAGTTTACAAATTAAGTCAGAAGAGTAAGGAGATTAATACCAATGGAATTACATCTACTAGGTATCTTAGAATATTGTTGATGCCCAACAAGCAGCAAAGATACTGTCTTTTTAAATATCCATAAAAATATTTTCAAATGATGGCTAAGCCATATGGAAATTTTCAAACAATTTATAAAAAGAACATTAGGACCCAATTCTCCGACAACAGTGGAAAGACAAAAATTTTTAATTTTTAAAAATTTTAAAATAGCCTTCTGTACATTCCAGCACATATATAAACTCTTTATAACAACAAAGAAGTCAATTTTACTGTATGCTACTTTACTAAAGTTAAATTTAAAAAATATTCTGCTTCCCGGCCAGTGTTGCTCAGTGGTTAAGCATCGACCTATGAACCAGGAGGTCACTGATTCGATTCCTGGTCAGGGCACATGCCCAGGTTCCGGGCACAATCCCCAGTGTGGGGCGTACAGGAGGCAACCAATCAATGATTCTCTCTCATCGTTGATGTTTCCATCTCTCTCTCCCTTCCTCTCTGAAATCAATAAAAAATATTTTAAAAATACTTTGCTTTTCTTAAGATACATTGAAGATCTATATATTAAAACTAGAGGCCTAGTGCATAAAATTTGTTCACTCAGGTGGGGGTTTTCTCAGCCCGGCTTGCACCCTCTCGCAGTCCCAGAGCTGGCACTCAGACATCCTTAGCGCTGCCACGGAGGTGAGAGAGGCTCCCGCTACTGCCGCTGTGCTCACCAGCCATGAGCCTGGCTCAGGGCTTCTGGCTGAGCAGCACTCCCCCTGTGGGAGCACACTGACCACCAGGGGGTAGCTCCTGCATTGAGCGTCTGCACCGTGGTGGTAAGTGCGCATCATAGTGACCAGTCATTCCACCGTTCGGTCGATTTGCATATTAGCTTTTTATTATATAGGATCTTCTAGAAATGACTGATAATCAGAGAACAACATTGCATTGCAAGCCAAGTAATACACAGAATAAAAGTCATGGTCTTAAGCAAATATCAGAATACGAAAAAATTTGAGAAAGAACATTACCCCAAGATGCTAAAAATAATACAAAAATAGATAAGATAATTATAACAATAAAAGCTAAATTTCCAGTTATAGAAAATCAAAATGAAATCATAATGTTATAGATGACCTAAACAACACTGTTCATCAACTTAATCTGATTGACATTAATAGAACACTCCATCCAACAACAGCAGAATACACATTCTTTTCAAATGTGCATGGGACGTTTGCCAAGATAGGCTATCTTCTGGGCCATAAAACAAATCTTAACAAATTTGAAAGGACTGAATCATGCAAAGTATATTCTATAAAAATAATAGAAAGAAACCATTTATAGAAAATAGAGCACATATGTTTCAGATGATTTTTAAAAAAACCCCACTAAAATGACAGTAAAGCAATTATTTTTAAAAAATAGTCACAGGTTTCCAAGGACACAAAACAGAAGAAGAACAAACAGAAACACAATTTTGGAAGCTGAAAAGCAAATGAACAAATGTTTGCCTATGTACCAGAACTGATAAAGATGAATCCTGTCTAGCAAAGGAGAAAGCCAAGGATAAAGCTGATTTATACCACAGACCCCCCCAAAGTGCTTCAGAATTTGTTGTTCCCATTATCTCTGAAGTAGAGTGATGAAATGGCTAAAATAAGAAGATAAAAATCAACATCCCATGAGGGAAAAAGATCTCCCCTTTCACTCCATGCAGCCATATAAGCTCCCTCTCCTACCCAGAAGATTGGAGTTTATTCCCTAGAAAAGAGAAATTACCGGTTATATTGACTCTGGGATATCAGGCACAGTAGAGTAGTATTAAGTGAAATTAATTGCACGCTAAATGTTAAGACTTCTAACTTTCTTCCTCTACTTGGCTCTCAAAATGGCTGTCAAACTATGGCAGCCAGGCTTATACCCTGCAGGCAGAGAACTGGAAGAGTATTTTTCTAGGAACTCTGACCAGCCAAAATGCAATACAATAAAAATACTGACACTCTGGAATTTCTCTACAAAAGGATCTGGCCAGAAGCTACCTACAGTCATCAAGTCTCAGCTATCTGCAAAGAAGTCCCTAGTGAATATTTTATATTAGAAGACCTCTAAGGCACCAAATGAATCATCTAAAATACTTTAGAGATATTAGAAGGCCTCTAATATCTCTCCTCTCTCTCTCTCTCTCTCTCTCTCTCTCTCTCTCTCTCTCACTCTCTCTCACACACACATACAAACACACACACACACACACTCACAGTGAGTTGGGGGGTGAGAAAAGCTAGTTGTAAGAAATAGATTACACAGGGGTAAAAACTTTAAGAAAAACTATCATTATTTTCCTCAAAAGAAAATGAGATGTTGCATCTATGAAAAAAGATAAGGATTAAAAAAAAAGAATATTCTGAGAATAAAAATAAATAAATAAAAGAGCTCTTGGAAATAAAGAACAAATGATAGCTGTTTTTAAAACCTGAATAAGAGGGAAAATATTCTTGAAGATATCTATCACAAATCACAGCAAAAGAACAAAGAGATGGAAAAGAGGAGAGAAAATAAAATTATAGGACTCTTCCAAGAGGTCTTACATCCTAATGAAGGGAGTTCCATAAAGAGAGAAGAGAAGATGGAGAGAAATAAATCATCAAAAACAACATTCAAAAATATTTCCCACAACTGAGACATGAGTTCCAGACTGAATGGCCCCACCAATGATAAAAATAGATCCTCTCCACATCACATCAATAAGGAAGTCTCAGAACATTAAATAAAGAGATGCTCCTCAAGGTTTCAGAGGAAGAGAGAGAAATAAATAGGTCTCATAAAGTATCAGAATGACATCAGACGTCCCAGTGGTATCAGCAGAAATGAGAAGACAATGACGGATTTTCTTACAAAATTCTGAAAAAAAATGGTGTTTAACCAACATTTCTACAGACAGCTAAACTATTACTATAAAATAACTAGTGGCCCGGCGCAAGGATTCGTGCACACTGAAAAAAAATTAATTAGAAGAAATATTTTAATGTTGCTGTTCGCCCTTTCTCTATAATAGAAGTGTCAGAGATGAAAGAAAATTAGTAAAATGTACATAAAAATAATATATAAATGGATTAATAAATCAACAATAACATAACAACAACAAAGACATGATATAAAAACAAAAACATGGTATAAAAACATTGATAAAAACAATGACTGATAAACTGAT
Organism: Myotis brandtii; assembly: GCF_000412655.1. Taxonomy (NCBI): domain Eukaryota; kingdom Metazoa; phylum Chordata; class Mammalia; order Chiroptera; family Vespertilionidae; genus Myotis; species Myotis brandtii. Next base: position 286,919 of record NW_005354744.1, on the reverse strand, counting down.
TAAACTTATTCCAATATCTCCCTGTACACCACATTAAGAGTAAAAACACTTTCAGAGTGCTTGACTAATTTCCCTTGTGATGAAGTATTTACAACTTTAACTTTAATGTCACACACTCTTCGAACTCGAGAGAAAGCAACATATAACTGACCATGTGCGAAAACAGTTCAGGTAGAAATATTCCTACTCTGTCTAGAGTTTGTCCTTGTGATTTATTAATAGTCATTGCAGATGCTGGCATCACAGGAAACTGTTTTGAATTAATTTAAATGGGAGGCCAGTGTCAGATGAGGACAAATCAATTCTTAGAATCAGAACAACCTCTCCTTCCTCAGATCCTGTTAATACTTCAGCTTCAATTATGTTAGGTCACAATCTTGTGATAATAAATCTAGTACCATACAAAGACCCCATTTACTATTAAGATTTCTCAGTACCTACTTTCAATTTTAATTTATGACACAGCATTCGCAAAGGAGTAATACTATTAAGAAATTCAATGGAAAAATTTTCCTTTAGGCATCATCCATTGAATCGATGGAATCATCACTCAAATAGGTGTGAAAATCTCTGCTTTCTTTCAGCTTCAGCATGTCAACAAAAACAACTGAATTTATGGTGCGATTGGCACCAGCGAGAGCTTTATATGTATAGCACATGCGCGAGTCAATGTTTATTTTTAAATTGCCAGGGTGCGTCATATGTACCAGCCGGCCAGTCGGTCGGATGGTTGGACAGTCGGACGGATGTACGGTCAGTCACTTAGCCTTTTATATATGTACTAGAGGCCCGGTGCACAAAAATTTGTGCACTCGGTAGGGGGGTGGGGTCCCTCAGCCCGGCCTGTGCCCTCTCACAGTCTGGGATGCCTCGGGGGATGACCATCTACTGACTTAGGCCCACTCCCTGGGGGATTGGGCCTAAGCTGGCAATCAGACATCCCTCTGGCAGCCCGGCAGCCCTCGGGGGATGTCCACTTGCCAGCGGGGAGCAGACCTAAGCTGCAGT
>NW_005354744.1:282686-285600 GCF_000412655.1 Myotis brandtii | reverse complement strand
GGGTGCCTGGCCAGCCTGGGTGAGGGGCTGATGGCTGTTTGCAGCTGGTCACACCCCCTTCAGGGTGGGGGTCCCCACTGGGGTGCCTGGCCAGTCTGAGTAAGGGACTGAGGGCCGTTTTCAGGCTGGCTGGCGACTGAAGCTCCAAGCCTCTCCTTTTTTTTTATTTTTATTCTGGGATTTATTTACCTTCTATAGTTGAAACTTTGTTGCCATCCTGCTCGCTCCAGCTCTGAGGCCACAGCCTGCTGAAAGCAGGTGTCTGGGGTTTGTTTAGCTTCTATAATTGAAACTTTGTTGCTTTCAGAGCTCAGAGCCGGGCCGCGGCAGGCAAGGAACCTTGGCTTCCTCCATCACTGGAGCAAGCAAGCCTCCTGCTCACTTCAGCTGCATGGCTGCCGGCCGCCATCTTCTTTGGTGGTTAATTTGCATATCACCCTGTTTAGCCAATGGGAAGCATAGCGAAGGTACGGTCAATTACCCTTTTTGTCTTTTATTAGATAGGATATTTCCCAAAATTCACCTTCTGTGAACTCTTCTCTCTATGGGGGCATTGAGAGAGGAGCTCAACCATAATGAAGTAGTAAATCAAGGGGATCCAGGAAACTGGTGTCAACACAAGAGAGGAGAAAGGAACTCCCAGGAGGATGGTGGAGTGAGATGCTGAGATGGCTACTTAGAGCATCACAGAAAGGAACCAGGCAAGGCAAGTACTATTCTAAAGGCTCCAGGAGTGATTTAAGATGACACTGAGTGCACTTGACTAACATGAATACATTAAGAGGAATTTCGGGTTGAATTAGGGATAAGAACACAGGAAATGAAACAAGTATGAGAACAAGAAAATTATTAGCTCCAAATAAAATTAAAAGGTTTATGGGAAAGAACAATAAACAGAGTAATCAGCTGTGAATAACATTTTCTTGGTTCTTAACCTTGGCCAAACATTAGAATCATCTAAGGCAGTGGTTCTCAACCTGTGGATCGCGACCCCTTTGGCGGTCGAACGACCCTTTCACAGGGGTCGCCTAAGACCATCCTGCATATCAGATATTTACATTACAATTCATAACAGTAGCAACATTACAGTTATGAAGTAGCAACGAAAATAATTTTATGGTTGGGTCACAACATGAAGAACTGTATTTAAAGGGCCAGAAGGTTGAGAAACACTGAAAGGAGCTTTTAAAACTACAGATGCTCAAACCAACGTGGATCAATTAAATCAGAGATAGGCATCAGTATTTCTTAAGTTCTTCAATTGATTTAAATGGGCAGCCAATGCAAAAACCACTGACTTGGTCATAATAAAATCTGAACATTGATATAAGCAAAACTAAAAGAAATTGGGAGCATGGTCAGAAAGTGGGAGAATGGTAGGGAAGGAAGTAGTTGGATGGAAAGTGATGGGAAGTCAGCTGATAATGCTTGACACTGAGCCATCAAGAAGTAGCCATAGAAGCATGTTATATAGAGATATGAAGATAAACACTAAATGAACCATCTAAAATACTTGAGAGTGAGAAATAAGGGCCAGGGCACTCCATGTTTCTTATAGCATGCCCGGAGAACTGCTTGATTCTTTAAACTATGTGCACGTGTGACTTTGACAAAAATGAAAAATTAAAAAATAAAAACAAAAGCTAAAATAATAATGTATAAAATAACCACAAAAAGAAAAAAAACTAAATCCAATTTTTTGAAAAAGCTAATTAAGTAACAAAAATGTTATTTAAGAAAAAAAGAACAGAAACACACACACACACACACATACTTGGGCTCTGAAATGGGACATTTATTTATTTTTAAATATATTTTTATTGATTTCAGAGAGGAAGGACGAGAGAGAGAGATAGAGAGAGAGAGAGAGAAACATCAGTGATGAGAGAGAATCATTGATCGACTGCCTCCTGCACACCCGCTACTGGGTATAGAGCTCACAAGCCCAGGCATGTGCCCTTGACCAGAATCTAACTTGGGACCCTTCAATCTGCAGGCTGACGCTCCACCCATGGAGCCAAACCAGCTAGGGCTGAAATGGGACATTTATATGAAACTGGGTCTGTAAGGATGTTCTAACCCAGTGGCCGGAAAACCGCGGCTTGCGAGCCACATGCAGCTCTTTGGCCCCTTGAGTGTGGCTCTTCCACAAGATACCACGTGTGGGCGCACATGTACAATTCGATTGAAACTTCGTGGCCCATGCGCAGAAGTCAGTTTTCGGCCTGGGCGAGTCTATTTTGAAGAAGTGGCCTTAGAAGAAGAGGGGGGTGTCGGTCGGTCAGGCCACTGGAGACGCGGCACAGGTGGGCCATGGGATACACAGCGGGGGAGAGGCGTGGGTGATTCATGCACAAGTTGAGTGAGCCAGTCAGTCAGCAGTCTCATTGTGCAGTGGTTAGTGCTAGTCACGTCTGCAAATCGCGCGCGGGTGACAAAAGTACCTACTCGAAGCATAAAGTTACCTGTATTTTTCCAACCAGTTGCAAATCCTACAGGTATTTTTGTTATCAATTTAAAAATTGTAATTATTTTGTGTTGGTGGCTTTATTATTATAAAATGAAACGTTTTTTTAGGTGCCCTGTTTGAGATGGCTACAAAGAAGCAGCAAAGAAAAACGGAAGACGAAAACTGTGAATTTAAAGTTGAATGGACCGAGACTTTCGCGTTTATTCAAAACTTAAATGGCCTTCCGACCTATCTTATTTGTCAGGAAAAATTGGCGCATAACAAGAAATAAGATTTAGAGAGACACTTTACAACTAAACATGTGTCATTTAGTACTAAATATCCTGTCGGTGATGCAAGGAAGAAAGCAGTTGAGGAACTTCAGAAGAGTCAAGAAAAATCAAGTTCTGTATTTAATTACTGGATGCAATCTTTCAACAATGTTAATATTGCAAGTTTTGTGGT
>NW_005354744.1:265448-278671 GCF_000412655.1 Myotis brandtii | reverse complement strand
AGGGAACGTTGTGGAGTGAAAGAAGATGTAGTGTCGAGGATTGAGAAAGGTATGTTGAGATGGTTTGGACATATAGAGAGGATGAACGAAAGGAGATAGACGAAACAAGTATATAAGACGAGTGTGGATGGGAGAGTTGGAAGGGGTCGACCTCAGCGAATGTCCCTCAATCAGATTGAGGACGTTTTTAGCAAAGGCCAGTTTAGGAGTACCCTAATTAAGTTAATAACAATGTATTTACCTATATAGTTTAAGTTTAAGAAATTTGGCTCTCAAAAGAAATTTTAATCGTTGTATTGTTGATATTTGGCTCTGTTGACTAATGAGTTTGCCAACCACTGCTCTAACCCAATGAGACATTTTAAACATTACCAAACATTGCAAGATTTTGGAAACAAAAGTTTGAAAGGGATGACAAATGAGCAAATGTTCCATTCCAAATGTGTCACTGTTTTTACAAAAGAGAAAAAAGATAAATATGGTCTTGGAATATTTAAAATTTCAATTTAAGTGTATCCTTACATTTTTTTTCACTGTGCCAAATAGTTTTTACTCAAAGATATCTCAAGCACTTTTCAGGTGTTTACATGTAATTTTAATGCTGAATTATGTCCCACTCTTGAATTTCCAATCTCTCTCATCTCAGATCTTCTCTTATTTACTCTGATAAGTTTCCTCCAACTCAGATTTGTGCTCAGATATAAATGTTGACAATCCAATAAGACACTTGCCTGAGGTAAGGATATTTCTGGGTCCAAGCAAGCCTTCACAAACAGGCAATTTACCGCATGATTAAAGAGAATTGCAACCGGTTCCAAACTGTTTCCAGTTCCCCCTAATAGCAAACAAATCCTCTGATACATTAAAAAAAAAAACTTAAAAATCAAATAATTGAGTACAATGTAAAACGCTTTGCCTTTGAGGGAGCCTTAAAGAGCAATCAGTTTGGTGGAATCAAATCCTGACTTTATTAACCTCAAACATCCAACCTTCAAGTAGGAATTTAGGTATCCAAAGTATAGTTTCTATCCTATAGTGGGATTTTTTTAATTTTTAAAAAATTTATTTCAGAGAGGAAGGTAGAGGGAGAGATAGAAACATCAATGATGAGAGAGAATCATTGATCTACTGCCTCATCAAGCCTGGGCATGTGCCCTTGACCGGAATCGAACCCGGGACCCTTCAATATGCAGGTTGATACTCTAGCCACTCACCGAGCCAAACCAGCTAGGGCCTGTCTTGTAGGTTTTTTTAAGTACTTAAATATGAGACTTTTTGGCACAATGTGGTGATAGAGACATCTCTGTTTTCATCCTGTTTCCATCTTGGTGATATTATTCCCTTTCATTTTCCTAGTTCCCTTAGAAGCAGGATGTTCAGGCCATGATTTGTTTTAATGAAATTCAGAGAACAGCATTTCCACATAAAACATTGCCAATACACTTCTATACCCTAAGTTCAGCATTCCTGTTGCTCACCATAAATATTACTTAGTCACGCCATGATAATAAATTAGTAAAAGCACTTAGAGCAGTACATTAATGCTTCATACTTTGCAGACTCCAGGGCACCATTTAAAGTACTGCATGCCCTAGCCATTTGGCTCAGTTGATAGAGCATTGGCCTGTGGACTGAGGGGTCCTGGGTTTGATTCCTATCGGGGGCACATGCTTTGGGTTGGGGCTAGGTCCCTAGTGGGGGGCGTAAAGGAGGTAGCCGATCGACGACTTTCATCGTTGATGTTTCTGTCTCTCTCTCCCTCTCCCTTCCTCTCTGAAAGCAATAAAAAATATAAAAAATAATAATAAAAAATAAAGTACTGCAGGTTGGGCAGAGGGGATGGGAAGAAGTTGTGTGGTTGCTTCCCTGCAACCCTTCTCCTGGTACTGAGATCAGTTGCCCTGTCCTTCATGCTCATTAAGCTTCAGGCTTTGAAATAAATCCTGACCTTAGTCTTCAGAAATTTAAGGTGCTATAGAGTGTATCAATATGGCTCAGGATCAAGTCACCCTACACCTCTGGCTTTGTCTGGCAGTGTGCCTAATTATTATCTGTGGGTTTTCTTCCATTTTAATGAGCTCAAGTTTCTACTAGTATCCTTGATTTAGCAGCAAGGTCCATGACTTATTCTCCAGTTCCAGAATACTTTGGTATCTGGCTCTTTTTCTCCATAAAGATTGAAGATATAAAATTCTGTATGTTACTGTAGAAGTCACACTTATCTGGAAAAGGCATATTCAGGGTAAAGTAGAGTCTTTTTCCAAGAAAATAACTTCTTCTATAACAATAAATAATCTTATTTTATTCCATTTGCATAGCACTCTTTAGATTCTGGCAGGAATGTAGTACATATCAAAGTCAGAGTTTATCAAGTAAAGCTTGCAGTAAACTCATTTTTATAAATTTACGTGCTTTATACTCAACAACCTCATGTATTACAACTTTCTGGTGTGAATAGCACTAATCGATAACTCATTTAATTTTGAAAATTCGGGCTTGTTTTGTTTTTCTATTGTATGAGTCAGTATCTGGCAAATGTAAAGTAAAATGAAGAAAATTAGCTTATAAATCACAGTAATCTCCCGGATAATCACTACTCATTTAGTGATGGGACAATGTGCTCACTACATGAGGCATTCTTATAAAAGACACCAAGCTGCAATTAACGATCTATAGATCTCATTTGCTTGAATTAGTAAGTACTCTGATTCTAATAAATTCTTAATACCTAAGGATCTTATTCTGATTATTTTTCTCTCATGTTCCTTGCCCACAGAAAGAGGAAAATGAAACCGATTTTTTCCCTAAATGCCAGCTGAGTGAATTATTTTCTCTCTACTTCTCATATCTACCAAGAAAGGTATTCCAACCAAAATAATGGCAGAACACATTTCATCTTTTAAAAAGGTTTAATTTTCCTCCAAATCTTTTAACTAGAACATGTAACTACTGCAAGGATACCATGATAAATTATGTTTTTAAAAAAACCTCAGCTAATGAAATAAGTCCTAAAGTATCTTCTAAATTATACAGAAAAAATTCAGTTGCCTTAGCTTTATTTTGAAATATTTATATGAGGCTATGAAATGTATATTCTAATTTTTAATAAAAGTATTACCTATATGCTAAATAACTCTACATAAACCATAATTTAATTACCCAAAAGATCCCATCACATAGGCAGAACACATAATGTCATACTTATTATTTTATCATTTCTTTTCTCACAACAAAATAAATATAATTTCACTATTCCTGGCAGGTATGAGGATGAATAAATGCAAAGAGGAAAAAAATCATCCAAGGACTCAGGTTAGAGAAACAGAAGAATGAATCCAAAATAGATTTCAGAAACCAAACACTCATTAAATTAAATCCAAAGAAAACTCTAATCCATTGTTATTGGGTTTTATCTAAGTCAAGGGCCCAGAGATGAGGCACTCACATTAGACATTTTTTTAAAAATAAGTTTAATGTTTATAAAAATAAGGGCAGGATGGAGTTCCCATCATGAGAATATCCCCCCTTCTCTTAAGCAAGGCTGAGAGAATCTTATGGCTGAGATAAGGCACAGGTCATCTTAGTCCTGTAAAGAGTTAGGGCCAATGTCTTTGAACCCAGAACAAAACAAGGACCTTCTCAGAAAAAAAGAGCCCTCTCATCTCAAGTAAGCCCTTGGAATAAGGCTGTCGCTTTGAGAAGTGACCCAAATGACTCAGCTCTTGATGGAGTCTCTAGGTTATGTACATGATGATAATCTGTGCCCACCAATGAGGGTATCTCATCTAGCACGGAACTGTGGGAGCTGGGGAGAACAGAATTATTATACAGAAAGGTAACTTAGTCTCAGCCTGATCAAAATATGTGAACCCAAGAAGACAGAAGGGCCACGATCAAATACATGAGTTGTGCTGAAGGGCAGAAAACCCATGCAAACCACATCAAGAGAATGTATGAGAAGATCATACTTCATACACCAGGAAGGTTGTTATGAAAAATCCTTCCTCTAGGACCCATGATGTCAGGATTCTAGAATCCTGATGGAAGTGGATCATAAAAGGTATTTCTGTTATTGTACCTAACAATTGTATTAGAAATTCATCTGCCAAGAAAATCAAGAGAACATATTTTCCATGTTTTTCGTGAGAAGTGAACTCACAACACAGTAAAAGTAGTTAAAGTCAATGATATCAATCCCAAACAAAAATGGTACTTTTTCCCTGCCTTCTCAGGTACATTGGTGAAAACTATTGAATCCAGTTTTGATAATGAGATGTTTTCATTCTGAACATCAACTTCTGTGATGTGCTATGAAGCACAAAGCAGGTTTTTTTCATCTCTTTTGGGATGTGTTTTGTCCCTCTAATATAGAACACACATGGTCACCTCTTGCTGTTGCCATTTTTTCCTGTCTCTATCAGCCTTCCATTCACCCTCTAGTTTAGGCTTTTTATCTGCTGTATTCAAAGAAAACCACATAAAGAAACTTGTCAAGAACTGTATATTTAAATACATAAATATTTGAATAAGTGTTAGATGTTTATTGTGATACTAGAGGCCTGGTGCACAGATTCATGCATTGGTGGGGGGCATGGCCTGCGGGGATCGGCCCACTGTGGGAGCACCACTCATCCAGGTCAGCCAACTGGCGCTCCCCCTGTGGGATTAAGGGAGACTTCTGGTTTCAGCTCCAACAATGTAAAAAACTCAGAAGTTTGCCCTAGCTGGTTTGGCTCAGTGGATAGAGCGTTGGCATGTGGACTGAAGGGTCCCAGGTTTGATTCCAGTCAAGGGCACATGCCTGGGTTGCAGGCTCAATCCCCAATGTGGGGCATGCAGGAGGCAGTCGATCAATGACTATCTCTCATCATTGATGTTTCTATCTCTCCCTCTCCCTTCCTCTCTAAAATCAATAAAAATATATTAAAACAAACAAAAACTCTCAAGTTGTCACACCTGTTCTTACAACAAGAATAAGCAGGACAAATTGAAAACCAAGACTCTTCCTGGACCCATCAGAGAACTGAGGTTTTAGGGCAAGCCACAACCTTGAAATCTGGAGAGACAGACAAATTCAGAGAGGCACAGCCAAGATCTGTTTATCTGGAGCAAAAGCTACGGGAGCTAGAAACTGGTAGGAACACTTACTGGTAGTTTTGACAAATTGCTGGAGAATGAGCATGGACTATTGTGAAAACAAGAACTCTCTGGGTGCTACATCATGGGGGTGGGGGCACACTCTCACAGGCTTTACCTTCAGGAACCCAATCAGGTTTGCATAAGGAAGATCCAAGATATATCCACTCATGGCTCTGGCAGGAGGAAGGGAAGAATAAGCACTATGAAACAGGCCCAGAGCCTTCATCATAATGAAGGCTTACTCTCCAAAAGAAAATACTTTTCCAAACCTTTATCTCAACTGGGAGAAGGGCATTTCTCCCACCCTAGCCACTTACAGCATTCCTGTCTCAAATCAAAAGAGAATTTTTTGAAATAAAATCTATACCACTGGAGAAAAACTTGTGGTGGTCACAGCCCAGAGACACGGGCCCACTAAATAATTAAATCAAAAATCAAAATAAAAACTTGCTCACAAAACCTTCTTCCCTTTTGAGGCCCAAACCATTTTTTCCTTCTTTTTAAGCAATCTGCAAGTTTATTTATTTTTTTCTTTATTGTTGAAAGTATTACATATGTCCCCCCCTTTTCCCCCATTGACCCCTTTTTTTAAGTTCTTTGGTTGATCTCTTCCCACCCACCCACACTTGCCCTCCTTCCCTCTGAGATTCCACAGTCTGTTCCATGTTTCTATGTCTCTGGATCTATTTTGTACATCAGATTATTTTGTTCCTTAGATTCCATATATGAGTGTATTCCCTGGTTAATTAGAATAGTGATACAAATGTCTTTTAGCTAAAGAGGCCATTTTCTCTACTGCCCACTACATTTGTCACTGCTCTACAATATATTTCGCTTTTGGTCGTAAATAATGGGAATGAGTTATTGGTCTTCTCAATAGTTGTTGAGATGACTATGTGTGCCTTATAATGGGCCAGAGGCATCTGACAAGTAGGTCTACTACTTGATTTGAACATGATACTTAATAAAGATGATGATAAAATCAACAGTCATCCTACATCTTAAAGATAACCACATGCTATGTGCTCTTGGGCCAATCTTGGGTTACTATCAACTAAACAGAAATATTAATTTATATGATACACATAATCAGCCTTACTGTGGAACTGTGTACAGTATCTTTACAGAACACAATATACATCTAGAGTCTAAGAAAAGAAATTAAAGTAACCCTTTATTCAATCTGCCAAGGGACTATAGAACCTTGTAATTATCTGGCTTTAGATAGAAGAGATACATTGCAATTGGATACACATAAGGGCACAGGTTTATGCCTCCAATGGCAGACAGCAGAAAAAAACTCTAGAGTGCAAGCTTTCTACCAGACCTTTTTAATTTATTTCCCCCAAACATATCAAATTTTAATGCTCTATCTCTGACCCAGTATGTTCACTTTTTTATGAACTTATGATTAACTAGTACCATAGCAGCAGGAGCTACATTTTCTTCATTTAAAACTAAATTTTACTCATAGAAGTTATAACCCATAAATACTGGGTGAAAAAACAAATGAGGAATGAAAGTATTTTAAAAAGACAAATGAGACCAGAAAATTTAGGCTTGCACTATAATTACCAGAGCATCTGGAATTCCATGAGCCAAATCTAGTCAGTTCCAACCCTGGGCAATCTGAAAAGCAGGGTTCAAGAATTAACTATATCAACTACTGCCAAGTAGCTTGGCCCCCTAAATTAGTATGGTCTCTTTCAGGCTATGTTGTAATTCACAGCCTTGGATGGAATGGTAACAGTGCTTACAAAAGGTACTTTTATATCCCTTTTATTCAAAGACTGTAAGATGTAACATTACAATTCATGTGCCCAAACATTATGGCTAGGACCTGGACTTACATATGGCAGGGTCCCTTGGTCAGGTAGCTTATTCATTTTGAACACTCTCCCTACTCAAAATGCACCCTGTAGTTACTGAGATAATTTGGAAAAGATTTGTTAAAGTTGATGAATATATACTGACTTACATGCTTCCCCAAAGGATGCAACTTGGCATTGTCAAAAGAGAACTAAAGTTCCAAAGAAATTCATCACATCCCCCCTCTTTAATATATATTTTTTATTGATTTCAGAGAATAAAGGAGAGGGAGCTAGAAACATCAATTATGAGAGAGAATCACAGATAGGCTGCCTCCCGCATGCCCCCTACTGGGGATTGAGTCAGCAACCCAGGCATGTACCTTAACCGGAATCAAACGGTGACCTCCTGGTTCATAGTTTGACATTCAACCACTGAGCCACACCAGCAGGGCCCCCACCCTTTTTGTGTTGCTATCTTTCCATTACATTTTATAGTAACAATGTTATGTTCATTTCAGAACCAAGCTCAGTCAAACCCATTATCATCAATACCACTGCAATTCATTTCTAAACATATTATCTTAAAAAGATAAGTCCTTGCACATGTTAGTAAATGCTTAAAATTATTTAAATTCCCTCTCAATGCTGGAATAACACATAATAAATATAAACCAGGAACTCTGTACTTCTAGAATGTCTAATAAACTTTGGTTTGCCTTTTTTAAAAATTGAGCCCATTTTTTCATGTTCTGCGGGGGAGCTAGGTGTGTTCAATGTTCCACAAAAGTAGATTATTCTGTATTCTCTTCCATGGTCATGCTCTTCTACCTTCTTAAAATTCAAGCACTTGTTTTCAGCACTGTTTAATCTAGAGTTTTATCACTCTCAGACAAATTAATATATATATATTATATTTTATATGTTGGTCAGTTTCTGGGAAGTAAAGACCTCAGATCTATGTCTTTGTATCTCTCACTGAATCTAAGAGAGTACTGAAGAGTGCTGATTAATTGGTAATTGTCTCACACCTAAGTCTGGAATTTGGCAGTAGTGACAAGAGGGTCACATCCAAATTTCAAATAAGGCAAGTCAGAATCCAAGAAAGCAAGCATACGCTCAATCAACAGTTATTGAGTACTGATTATTTCTCGGGCATGAAGATACGTAGATAAAGAAAATGTGACTTCCGTTCTCAAGGATCTTACCATCTAAAAGAAGTAGAGACAAGCAATAAAATGTTGTATGATAGTGTCATAAAAACAATGCTTTGAAAATGTCATCATTATCATCACCATCATCATCATCACCACTACCATTTATTGAGTACTTAAAAAACACCATTTTTTTTTAAATATATATATATATTTTATTGATTTTTTAGAGAGAGGAAGGGAGAGGGTCAGAGAGTTAGAAACATCGATGAGAGAGAAACATCGATCAGCTGCCTCCTGCATACTCCCAACTGGGGATGTGCTCGCAACCAAGGTACATGCCCTTGACCAGAATCAAACCTGGGACCCTTCAGTCCGCAGGCTGATGCTCTATCCACTGAGCCAAACCGGTTAGGGCTATTCTAAGGACTTTAAATATGTAACTTTAAATTACATGTTTATAACAGTCCCATGAGGTAGGTTTATCCATAGAAAGATCAAAGTCACGCAACTGGTAAGGGGTAGAACCTGGCTTCAGATCCCAGCAATCTTGACCCAAGTGTCCAAACTCATAACCACTAGGTAATAATGCCTCTCATAAACCGCAAGCAAATAATTGTGTTAGTGGGTTAATATGCAAGGTCATATAAAAGGATTTCCAGGGAAGGTGACATTTATTCTGGTTAATCCAGGAACACAATAATGAGTTGAATCTGTGGCCATCCTTTTAGATCCAACCTACTTTCAAAAATTAACTTTTTACTTTGGAATAATTTTAGATAGTACAGGCAATAAAGAGAGCTCTCTTCTATCCCTTCACCCAATTTACCCATCTGCTAACATCTCCACGATATAGCTGTCAAAACTAAGAAATCAACCAACGTTGCTATTAACTAAAGTCTAAGAAACTTTATTTCATTTCACCAGTTTTCCATTAGTGTTCTCTTTCTGTTCCAGGATCCAATCCAGAATACCACCCTGCATTTAGTTGTCATGCTCCCCAGTCTCTTCTGATCTGTGACAATTTCTCAGTCTTTCCTTATTTTTCATGACCTTGATGGTCTTGAGGAGTACTGACCTGGTTTCCTGTATAAAGTCCCCCAATCTGGACTTTTCAGAGGTTTCTCTCATGATTAGACTGGGGTTAGGGGTTTGGAGAAGAACATTACAGAGATGAAGTGACCTTCTCTACTTACATCATACTAGGTCAGTGATGGCGAACCTATGACACGCGTGTCAGAGGTGACACGCGAACTCATTTTTTGGTTGATTTTTCTTTGTTAAATGGCATTTAAATATATAAAATAAACATCAAAAATATAAGTCTTTGTTTTACTATGGTTGCAAATATCAAAAAATTTCTATATGTGACACGGCACCAGAATTAAGTTAGGGTTTTTCAAAATGCTGACACGCCGAGCTCAAAAGGTTCGCCATCACTGTACTAGGTGGACATGACATTCTCGTGATAGCACCAGCGGAGATTAACTCCCCTCACTTGGTTAATGCAGCATTAGCTAGGTTTCTGCGCTGTAAAGTTACCATTTTTCCCTTTCTCTAGTCCATTCTTTGAAACCAAGTCACTACATCTAAAGCAAGCATGTCAAACTCAAAGGCTAACATGGACCAAACAAACATGGTTTAAGTTTATGTAGGCCGGAAAAAAAACAAAAGCTTCAATTTTCATAGAAACATAGGTTTATTTTGATAGAGACATGCTGAATACAAAGGGCTGAAATAAATGAGTCGTTAACATAAAATAATAGAACGTTTTAATAAAAATTAATATTTTTTCTTGAACATTAACTTACCACTGAATAACTACACAAATTAATAAGCGTAACGCAAATAAACCTATTTTTCTTGTTCTCCGAAAGCGAAATATTTCCTGTTGCGCACACCAAACAAGTTAGTACAAGACTAATGATGTGCCAATCGGCTCTAAAATGTTCTCTGCTAGTATTAGTGGAGAGAAATGGTGCGCCTGCGCATAAGGCACGTAAGGGAAATGAATGCAACACGATTCTAGTAATCAGTCATTAGCAAACGTTGCAGTTTGTTTTTAATAATTATGTATAACAGGATAGTGTAAAAATTAAGTTATGAAATTTTTATTAAAACATTTCTTACATACCATTATTATTGCTGGGCCGCAAAAATATTCATATGGGCCGCATGTGGCCCGTGGGCCTCGAGTTTGACATGCTTGATCTAGATCAAATTTAGCTGGGGTGGAAAATCAAGGTCCACTTCCTGAAGGGGGGGGGTATGCATATACTATAACCAACTTGTTTTAAACCAATTAAAACAATAGCCTTGATCACATAGGGCAAGATGACTGAATTAAATGTCTGGACTTCAAACTTCTGACAAAATTTCCATGAACCTCAGTGAAGGTAGGTATAAAGTAGTACAGATAATTTACCTTAGTCTCAGAGTTATCATTAGAATCAAATGCTATGCTTCTTAATTCATAAATCTTGAGATAATAAACATTACGAACTTTATTCCAATAAAATGCACATGATATACACAAATTTTCATCTATGATAAGCGGTTCTCATCCTTGAATCCCCAATAAGAACCCTGCGCTAAACTTGTAGTCCTAAAAGATTAAGTCTGATCATATTACAGATGACGCCATTTCACTGAGGTAAGTTTGCAGGGAAACAAAGCCAAACCGGGATAAATCCAAAAAAATAAGAAGCCCATTTCATCTCATTGAAGGCCTGCCACTAGACAGAATCACAGAAAGATGTCAGTCCAGCAGGGGTTTATATCACATACTCACTCACCTAGCTCATCCAGTGTCTACACTGCACCCCATGCCACAGGGCAGGCATCGGATGGGGCTGGGCAAGTTGGGAGCCATTCAGACTTAAAGACCACAGCTTTCTTGGCTTCAGCATTTGAGGAAGTGTAGTTGGAGCTGAGACAGCCATTGCAGCATGACTTTTTAAGCACACAGTATTTATAATTTTAAAACCTAACCATTAAAAATAAAAGATCTGTAGGCAGAGATTATTTTACGAAAGATAAAAAGATTTATTTTAAATTTTTACTTAGAGGACTGTAGTGTTTAATAAAACTGTTCTTTTTCAAATTATTTAAAACTAATTAATGCTTATAATTCTTCAGGCTCTGCCCACAGATGACACACATATTAACTTTATCTGCTGAAGCGAATGAGTAAATTGCATTTAAATACCAATATTATAGGTCTATTTGTTCTGAAATCTTCCTCCCAAAGATTTCTCCGCCCTCTTGCCTCCTTATTCCAAGCCAAGAAGGTCACTCATTCTTACTGTAGTGCAGAACTTTTGTTTTAGATGTTACTGTTAGTCATCGCATTAGTCATTTGCAACTTCCTTGAAGCAATATTGAAAGCTTCTTTGCCAACTCCGTTAGACGGGAACTAAAATCACCCCTTCTCCACTTCAGGGTCTGCCGAACTCTCAACCCAATGACTTGCAGGATGTATATGTGAAATGCAGTATGCCCAGAGGAGAGGAAAATAGCAGCTAGAAACAAGTGACAGTACACTGTTGCAAAATTAAAGTTATTAAAAAAAAAAAACCAAGAGGCTCATGAAGCAGCAAGGAGTGGGTATTGTAGCTCATAACAGAGGGAAATAGAAATAGAAACACCAATGATGAGAGATAATCATCGGTTAGCTGCCTCCTGCACGCCCCACACTGGGGATGGAGCCTACAACCCAGGCATGTGCCCTGACTGGGAATCGAACCATGACCTCCTGGTTCATAGGTCGACGCTCAATCACTGAATCACATCAGCTGGGCAGGTTTTATTTTTTAAGGAAAAAATAAAAACCTCATCCCTGTACCTCTCCTTCTTCCTATGCCTTCCAAACAATATGATTATTTCAGGGGATATAATTTTACATTTCAATTTCTTCCCAACACAAGGCGGAAAAAAATTGCAAAACTGGAGCCTGAAACCAGAAAGTCATGCAGAGCTTTGTGTGTGCTTAGGAGGGAAGGAGGGAGTGATGAACAGAAAGGAGGCAGAAACCTATTGTGTTGCTCTGGTCTGCAGCCAAACCATCCCACTTATTCCTGCTTCTGGTGCCTCAGGGAGTTTGTTTTTCAAGCTTTAAATGGCAAAAAAGAAAAATGTATAGAGAAATGAGGAAAATGATATTATTTAGTCCTATCCCAGCAATCTATGACATACAAAGACAAAGTCATGTGATTCACTTTTTTTAAAAAAATCTTCTATGAAAGATATTTTCATATGAAATTGCTGTATACTCTAAAGATCTAACAACCTCAATTCTTTGATGTTAATATCTGGACTTGGTTTTTAATTTTTCCCAACATTCAAATAAGGGTTTCTTGCCCCCACTTTGCACATTTGGAAGTAAAAGAAATGACCATATCTGCTGGCATCTCAGAAATAAGTCTCACCCTAACCGGTTTGGCTCAGTGGATAGAGCGTTGTCCTGCAGACTGAAGGGTCCCAGGTTCGATTCTGGTCAAGGGCATGTCCTTGGTTGCCGGGCACATCCCCAGCGCGGGGTGTGCAGGACTCTCATCGATGTTTCTAACTCTCTATCCCTCTCCCTTCCTCTCTGTAAAAATCAATAAAATATATATATTTTTTAAAAAGAAATAAGTCTCATAGAGTCACATGCTTCATTAGACCCTGACAGGACAGTGCTGTGTATGCTGGGACACAGAGGGCCAGCAGTGAGCAGATGCATTGTAAAAGGTCAGTCTCAATCCCCTGATGTCCCTGAAGGCCAGGGACCTTCTCTTTCAGAAAACTGCTCAGTCTTAGAAAGCTGCAGGCTTTACAAAAGTCAGTTTGCCCTTCTGTGTGTCAGACGATTTTCTTTTCATGAAAACGTATATTTAAAAAAGTCATGGATTAGCCATTAAGTCTTTCCAAATAAGTGTTACCAGAATGTAATGAAATGATAGTTAACCATTTGGCCTGATTATGTTCTTCCCAATGGTGACCTCTCTTGATAGATGATAGATAGATAGATAGATAGATAGATAGATAGATAGATAATAGTTGGATGATAGATTATTTTTGAAATCTACATAATAATGTCTACTATATGTGACATTATGTATATTTAATGTTATGTGTATAT
>NW_005354744.1:263516-264658 GCF_000412655.1 Myotis brandtii | reverse complement strand
ATCATTCTTTTTTAAATATTTTTTATTGATTTCTGAGAGGAAGAGGAAGGGAGAGAGAGATAGAAAAATCAGTGATGAGAAAGAATCATCAATCATCTGCCTCCTACACACCCCCTACTGGGGATTGAGCCCACAACTCAGGTATGTGCCCTGACTGGTAATCAAACCATGAACTCCTGGTTCAACACCTGAGCCACACCGGCTGGGCATCAAACAAGTTTTTGTTACTCTAGCAAATGCTCCATTACAAAGTGGGTTGATCTCTTCTATAGCCAAATAAGACTTTTAAATTTTATCAATAAGATGCTAGGTATCAAAACTCCCAACACCTAGTGTTATGTCTTTAACTTTTTGTACTAAAGCACTTGTAAGTATATCAACACCAATTAGACAAATAATTATATATGGCATTGCAAGTAGTTCCAATTCATGACAATATTTCCAGGAGTGTGGAAACTCACCAAAAATCATGGCAGTGACAGAGAATGAGTTGTTAACTTTTCACCAAAAAATGCATTCATCCATTTACAATTCATTATGTGCCAAAGACATGCCACTGTGCCAGGTGTAAAATGTCACACTAGGTCTAAACTCTGTCCTTGAATGTTTTGTCTCTGATTGGGTTTCACTGAGCATTTGAGGCTCTATAAACTTAAGAGAAGCCAACGTACAAAGTCTTTTCTGTTTAATTTTTCATTAATTTTCAGAACCATAAAGCATATCTTTATGTTTATGAAAAATGTATAAAGTACAGATGCTTCTCAACTCATGATGGTGTTACATCCCAATACACCCATTGTAAATTTAAAATATAGTAAGCAAAAAGTGCATTTAATTCACCTAACCTACATCATAGCTTAGCCCAGCCTACCTTAAACGTGCTCAGAATATTTACATTAGACTACAGTTGGGCAAAACCATATAACACAAAGCCTATTTTATAATAAAGTATTGTATAATTTCAGGTAATTTATTATGCATGCGGTTTTGCATCATCGTAAAGTTGAAAAAGCATAAAGCAAACCATTGTAAGTCAGGGACTATCTATATTGGAATCTCCTTAAAACTACAACCTTCTTTTCCTTTAATAATTTGAGGAGAATCTCTATCAGACCTCTCTATTATTGCTTTGCTCAAATTGC
>NW_005354744.1:253500-262010 GCF_000412655.1 Myotis brandtii | reverse complement strand
AGAGAGAAACATTGATGTGAAAGAGACATATTGATTGGTTGCTTCCTGTATGCACCCCAAACAGGCTGGGGATTGAGCCTGAAACCAGGATACATGCCCTTGACTGGAATCAAACCCGGGACCCTTCAGTCAGCAAGCTGATGCTCTACCCACTGAGCCTCCTCTCTTTAGGACATAATCTGTTGATGTTAGCAGCAGCCTGGCTATTTACCTTGTGAAATTCTACATCACTGGAGGTAGATAAATCCAGCAACCACAAAAATCCCAGCTTTCAATTTCAGAACTAATGAGACAACAGTACTAGAAGTACAAATAAGGGCATTTTCTACCTTTTTTCTGCAGCCAAGTTCAGAATATGAGATCAAGTTGCCTACTTTCCAGAAATTAGAGCCAAGGGAGCCAGCCGACTTCTTCAAAGACACTTTATAAGGAGAATTTGCCCAGCCTGTGTAGCTCAGTGGTTGAGTGTCAACCTATGAACCAGGAGGTCTTGGTTCAATTCCCAGTCAGGGCACATGCCCAGGTTGCAGGCTCAATCCCCAGTAGGGGGCATGCAGGAGGCAGCTTATCAATGATTTTCTCTAATCATTGATGTTTCTATCTCTCCCTCCCTCTTCCTTCCTCTCTGAAATCAATAAAATTATAGATTAAAAGGAGAATTTGTTCAGTATCTGCCTTCCCCCCGAAGTATCTTGAAATGAAAGGATCCAGAAGAAAACATAAAAACTTAGATACATTGTGCTTGCTTCAGCAGCACATGTACTAAAATTAGAACGATACAGAGAAAATTAGCATGGCCCCTGAGCAAGGATGACATGCAAATTCACGAAGCATTCCATATTTTTTTAAAAAATAGATACATTCACCAGTTCCAATAGAAGACTCTGTTAGGAATGGCTGCATTTTTACTCTTACGCACCTATTTAAAATAATAGATCTTAAAAATCCAAACTCTAAAACTTTCTTGAAAAGGCCACAAGAGCTATTGAAATAGTGACATTTTACTATAAATTATTTTCTACTGGTCAACTTCGCTTCTTAGAGATACCAAAATTTTAGTCACCAGCCTCAAATGTCAGGTTCACTCCCATTAATAGCAATTACTGTGGACTTCCCTTGGTATGTTAAGAATTTGCCTTTATCAATTACTTTCTCTCAACTAATTTGTTTCTAATTTTGTCACACTCCGCACATCTATTCTTATTATGTCTTCACTCTCATAATTATTATAAGCAAAATATGTACCTGTAACAACTGGTTGTTAAAAATATAGAAAGACTAGATTTTAGGCTTACAGAAATATCAAGCACACAAAGCCTTTTAAACAAGGACGTTAGAGTTTTGACTTGGAAGTGTGTTGAGGCAATGTTCTCAAACAAAATTAGATTTGAACCCTGGATTGCATTGGTAATCAAGTAAAATAAATGAACGTGAGATAAATACGCTAAGATGTCCTCAAATACCTCACTTGCTAATGTGATGAAGACCTCATGGGCCCTAAAGGCAAATGTGTGCAAGGTACCATTTTAGTTTGGCAAATTTCACTCTCCATTTCTTGGGGTGTAGTAGGGTGGGAGTTGGCACTAAACCTTTTTGACATGGTTGAAAGAGCAGGATTTCAGTCGAGTTCATTATCTCTTTAGTGCAGAAGTCTGGGAAACGAAGAGGCTAGACCAGGGAGACTGAATCCAGCTAGCATTTCTTTTTGTTTTTCAAGCTGCCCTGACAATAATGCGGCAGGGTGAAAAGATCAGGAACACTTTATACACATTGTGCTAATTACTGCAAGTACTTAAAGTTGTAATTAGCTTATTATACTGCAGAGATCCTAACATGGCATGTCTTTCAAAAGAATTTCTCTCCAGATCATTAGTGGGAAAGCTAACAACATCTGCTTCAAATAAAATCAACCAATTAGCACAGGCAACTCCACATAGTTTGCAATCAGAGAATTATATTGTGCCAAGTGCTAATTTCAATGTGAATGCTATCTCCTTCTCATATCCCACGCTTCTCTGCCAGCACAGCTGGTGTTTAACACCACTGACTTCAGCGAAGTCTCCAAAAACTTATGGTAATTTGAAATAACCTAATCAGAAGTGTGCAATACAGACCGAGGTTGATCTCAGCTTAATTAAAACTGACCTTGTCATTTCACTGCCTGTAAAACACCATTATCTCACCATTTATCGCTCAACTACCACAAATATTCCATTTATGTGAAAACCCAGGAAGATGAGTTCCAAACCACTACAGCTATTTTCAGAAGTTTCGTGAGCACTGGAGTTTAATGGAAGGAGAGGTCTGCCTACAAGTAGCAGGCAACAATGAAGGTAATTCAGCAGACTCAAAATAACTTGTCAGCCCTACCCATGAAGGCTGCTTCTGCCCACTTCCGTTGGCTTAAATGGCGCATTCACTCCAGAGACTGACAGGCATTAGCAGATGTGAAGGCTTTCATTTTAAAATTAATATCTCACCCAGTACCTTTCAGCAAGCTGAATCGTTCAATCAATAAGCATGACATGGCAGGTGTGATGTGTACAAGGCACTAAATTCTTCTGCCAAAGGTACTAGAAAACATCTGCTCACATGCGTGTGTGTGCATGTCAATGGATGAACTGCTGAGAGAAATGATTACAAGTGGAATATGGAATATGCTTGTATTCTTGAGATAAAATTAAAAACAAAGTAAGATCATATATTTATGATGTATACCTTCCATTAAACACACCTTGTTTAACCTGCCTTAAGTCTATAACCCTGCATTTTTATATGAACATGGTCAAATGTCTGTCAAATTATGTAGCCATCATTCTGGTTTTCTTCACATTACCATGGGTTAAAAAAATATCTCCAGGTTCTCCTCTCCTCCTAGGCTTTGTTTGTTTATTTTCATACCATCATAGGCCATAAAGTTTTTTTAATAATAATTATATATCTATATATCTATATATCTATATCTATATATATATATAATCTCCTCACCCGAGGATAGTTTTCCATTGATTTTTAGAGAGAGTGGAAGAGAGAGGGAAAGACAGAGAGAAATATAAATGTGAGAAAAACACATGGATTGGTTGCCTCCTGCACAAGCCCTGACCAGGACCCGAGCTGGGGAGGAACCTGCCCTTGACCGGAATTGAACCCAGAACCCTTCAGTCCACAGGCTGACACTCTATCCATTGAGCCAAACCAGCTAGGGCAGGCCATAAAGTTTTTGAAGCAATGCTACAATGATGGAAAAACTTGTCCAGGAAATGATTTACATCAGGAAGACTTTTTAGTTGTCCACAGATCACATGGCTAGCCACAACTCAGCATATTTGCTGATGCTTTTCTTCCAGTCAAGCAAGCCTTCCTTTTGCTCTTGTTCTACCCACCTAGACAAACCTAGTCTCTTATGGCCATAGCCTACACTGACTTCACTCCATGACACTTATTTGCTAGGTCAATTCTTTTGATAAAATCAGATATTGACTATCTTCAATTATTTAATGTATTCTTGTTTTATCTTGGCCAACTCTGGTCTTGTGGAATAAACGGGAGACATCATGTGAAAATATTTGAATTTTTATCTTGGTTTGCTAACTCTATGACTTTGAACAAGTGTGGCCTTGAACCAAAGTATCCAAGCCCAGGTCTCCTCATCTAAAGTTAATACTAGCCATCTCAGAGAGTTAATTTTGAGGATTAAAAGAGATATTATAATAGATGTGACTGAGTGTAAGAGTCCAACAGATGTTTATTTAATGAGGTGTATGGCAGGTAACCAAACGGTGAAATATTGGTTGGAAAAATAAGACCATCAGGAAAGACATTGAAAAGTAAGGAAACAGGAAGTGCCCATTTGATACTATTCACATGACTAACATATGTGCATAAAAGAGGGGTTATTTATATTCTAAACCCTATTTTCAAAACTAAAAAAAATGGTATTCAGGCACAAAAGAACAAAGCCCATTTCAATTTGAGCTAATATAGGTGAGTGGAAATGTCTCCATCTCATTCAAGATTAGAGCCCTGTGAGGAGATGTTGGTATAATTGGTGGAAATGAATACTTTGTATAGTAATGCTAAGGGCTAACTTTCCTAAAGGAGGACCAGGATGAAGAGCTTTTGATCCCTTCCAAAGAAAAGTTGAAATTGCTATGTCATGACTGTTGTTTAGACAATGTCACCACTCATGCTAATCTCTCTGAGGATATTATCATTTGATGAGACATTTCAATTCTAGATTTATGAATGTTATGCGATTTCATTCACTCATTCATCAAAATTAACTCTTTCCAACTTGTGTGATCTTAGGCAAGCTACTTCACTTAAAGTTTCAGACTGCTCCTCTATAAAATGATAATAATAGTAATAACTCATTTTGGTTGGTGGTTATATTATAAAAAGACTAGAGGCCCAGTGCATGAAATTCATGCATGGGAGGGGGGGTCCTTCAGCTCAACCTGCACCCCTAACCACTTGCCTGCCTGCCTGATTGCCCCTAGCCACTCACCTGCCTACCTAATAGCCCCTAACCACTCACCTGCCTGCCTGATCACCACTAACTGCTCGCCTGCCTGCCTGATCACCCCTAACCGCCACCACGGCTTGTCTGGAAGGACATCCAGAATGACGTCCGGAAGGTCATTCAGCTGTCTGGTCTAATTAGCATATTACGCTTTTATTATAGATAGTGCATGTCAGATGTTTAGTGTTTTGCCTGGCACTTACTAAATACTATCTAAGTAATAGCTAATCATGAGATTCTTGGGACTTTATTCCTACTGCTACAAAAAGAAGTGGTTTTTACTTCCTCAGATGATCATGAACATTTTCAGAATTCAGACATCACTGCCTCTATGGGTCTTTCCCCCACATTAAATTATTTACACTCTCTCTGATTTCACAGAACTTTGTCCATACTTTTATTGTAGCATTTAGCATAGTATATATTAACTAGAGGCCCAATGCATGAAATTTGTGCAAAAGTAGGCCTTCCTTCCACCAGCTGCCAGCACCGGCTTCCCTCTGGCACCCGGGACCCAGGCTTCCCTCTAGCCGCTGACAGGCACCTGGGACCCAGGCTTCCTTCACAGCCCCAACTTCATCCAGAAGGTCGTCCAGAAGGACTCCAGTCTAATTAGCATATTACGCTTTTATTATTATAGATAATTTATATAGATTATTGTTTTCCTGCCAAATTTTTTACCTACTCAGAGCAGTAATTTTAATCTCATTAATCTTGTTGTCCCCAATGTTGATTAAGTGTTGCACATGGTAGGAATAAAATGAATATGTGTTGACTACACAAATAAATATATTGTTATGGCATGTAAAGATATAAACATTACAAGCATTATTCTAAAATACCATAGTCCTCTGAATTTTAGAATACCAATCTTAGAAATTCATGACTTCTAAATATAACACAAGACATTGATTTTAAACTTCAACATTTCTGAAGCTTTTCCCTGGGCTATCATGTTACCATAGAGTCATTTGTGGACCCAATGAATCCAGTCAGAAGGATTCTACTAAAGTTCTCCATTTTTACTACCACTAGGGCAATTAAATAAGGGATTTTGCTACTTGAAAACTCCTTTCCCCGTAAAAGCCCAAGTTTGATGAAAGTAACTACTGTAGGGCAGGACAGCAGATGGACAAAATGAAGACACACTATGTGCACAGCATAGTTCCATCACTGATTTTACTGACAATAAGACCTATATTATTTTTACTATTATTGTTAATATATTTATTACATAGGTTACTTTGGAAATCCATATGAAACAGATTCCAAATCAGAAATTTGCAACCAATCTTTTAGACATGATAGAAAGCTTTCCCATAAAAAACTTCATCATTTCTGAGAACCATTTAGATTGAAAGTATAGCTAGTTAGTTCCAAAGAAAAAAAGAAAATCCATATCCACTGAAACACCATTTATCCCAAATAGATATAAACTAAAATAGCTTAAGGTTCATATCACCCTAAGTCATTGAATCAACAGATATCTGTTGATATAGTTTAGAACTAAATGCATTTTATCATCTAATAATTTTAACATTAAAATTTAAATGATTTAACTCTATGGTGACCATTATACTTTTCCAAGACTATCTCAATTTCACATTTTCTATTGCTGTATAAGTAGACCTGTATTTGTCAGACAATATATACCAAGCTGAGATGCAAAAATTATATTCTCCATATTTAATTGTGAGTCCTCAGTTAATTAGAATGTGTAATGAGCTAGAAACTCCACTCCAGGTCATTGGTATTGTGCTTTCAAACTTAAGTATCTGATTTGTGCTTTAAAAGAAATATTTGTGGCTCTAGCTGGTTTGGCTCAGTGGATAGAGTGTCTACCTGCGGATAGAAGGGTCCCAGGTTCGATCCTGGTCAAGCGCACATGCCTGGGTAGCAGGCTTGATCCCCAGTATGGGGCATGCAGGAGGCAGCTGATTGATGATTCTCTCTCATCATTGATGCTTCTATCTCTCTTTCCCCTCTCCCTTCCCTCTCTGAAATCAATAAAAATATATTTTTGAAAAAGAAATATTGGTGTATCACCCATGTGTCTCTTCATATGTGGGTTTATCAAACAATATGAGAAAATTCCCAAGAACAGATTTGGGGCAGCTTGGCTTCAGCACAAATTGGTAATCACAGAAATTCCCCTATTGTCCTTTTCTGTTTTATTAGCTCTTTTTTTTTCCTTCTACTTCCCTTACTGCGTATAAGCCTTCTTACTGCCCATGTTATAACAACTTCCATTCCAAAAAGCCCAGACAATGGATGGTATTTACTTGCTGTTTGCAAACAACAGAATCCACAGTGTTGCCAGCAGATGCCCTTGATTCACTGTGAATGAGGAAGGGAATTATAGGAAATCAGTGTGCATTGTGTGTCCAGCTGAGATGGATGCTGGCAGAGTAGACTCCAGGCAAAATTTCAGAGCACAAAAGTTTATCTTCTGGGCCTTTCCCACCACTGTGCATCCCTTTGAGGCCAACCATCTCCTCTGAACCTCCATTTGAGATACATCCACTTTTCAACTCTTCAAAAGCATGTTTCATTTTTCTCAAGACCTGGTAGTTCATCTGATAAAATGAATTTAGGCTAACATCATACTTCCCAGAAAATCTTGTATTTCAATAAGGAATGTCTAGAGATTCAATATCCTACCCTAAATCAATAGGTTTATAAAGCAAAAAAATTCCTTGTACCACATCAGGTCAGTGAAGAACAATTTATCAAGAACTGGTAAGGGTCTGAGATTTTATCCTACTTGCAAGCTGACAAATTGACCTGCCACAGTTTCATAGATACTGGCAGAGAACAGGAGACTCCTGGATCAGAAACAAACAACTTTATTACTCACAGCACAAGTATCCTGTTTGCATCAATTCCTCTTATTCCACGTGTCCCACATGATGACAAAGGGGCTCCAATGGATGTGCACCACAGCTGAGGAACCCCAAGCTTAGGGAACCTGAATCTTTTATAATGGGTAATCAGCATGCCTGTCCTTTGCCCCACTGGGAGAAACTGTTATTATACCAGATGGTAAACAAATCTGCCTTATCTAGAGGGTTGTGATCTCTAACTTCTGAGGCTGTTTGTCTACCAACATCCCAGAAAAGAGGATGTACAGAACAAAGGCTAACTCGCGCGCCTGCCTGGACCCGCCACTGTGATGGAGGTGGAGAAGGAAGGGGACGAGGAGCAGCAGGGACTCTTTTATCGACAGAAAGTTTTGCCAAAGACCTTGAAATGTTTGCAAGACATGCGAAAAGAAGGACAATTAACACGGAAGATGTGAAGCTCTTAGCCAGGAGGAGTAATTCACTGCTAAAATACATCACAGAGAAAAGTGAAGCGATCACTCAGTTTAACGTAGAACGAAAAACAAAAAAGAAAAAGAAATTAGAGGATGAAAACAAAGATTCGTTGGAGCCAGCAGAGGCTGGAGGAGTGGGAAATAAAAATTAAACTCTGTAACCACTTGGACAAAGCAGCCCTTAGCAGGGAGAGCCACCGAAAACACATATTGCCACAAAGGGAACTTTGAAGGGAGAAGAGATTAAAAAACAAAAACAAAAAAAGAGGCGAGGGGACCTTTTGTGCTGTGTTCTCCAAGTCAGTGACTGCAAACAGTACTTTAAAATAGAATGGGAGAAAAAATGGCGGAGGCTTAGACGGACGTGTTGGTGCTTTGTCCCGGACCAGATAAGGGCGAGCAGCTGAAACGGGTAACATACAGCCCGAACAAGCAGAGGAGATTCAGCTGAGAGACAGTCTGCAGCCAGGAAAGACAGAGAACTCCTAGAAAATGGGGATGGTTAGAGATTGAGGCTGAAACCTCCCCCTGGGCGCCAGCTCAGCGGCGTGACCGCGCCATCTTGAGTAGCTGTTATCCGCATCCAGAGATCGGCTACTAACCCGGAGGCAACGGCTCTCAAGCAGCGCGACTACATGAACTCAGAGGAGACCTGCTTCCCTCCACGGAAAG
>NW_005354744.1:231449-250352 GCF_000412655.1 Myotis brandtii | reverse complement strand
AGTGCTGCAGGAACTTTGGCCTGGAAGTGCGCGAGCACCTTGGAACTGATCCTGTGCGCACTTTGGGCTTCAGAGCCCTGGGCTGGGAGAAAACTCGCCCGCAGCACCAGGAACTAATCCTACGCGCACTGCCGGCTTCTGGGAGCCCTGGGCCGGGAGCAATCGCGCGAACGGGAATTTGTCTGCCTAGCACAGGCCCAAGGATCCCTTTTCTCGGGGCAGGAGGCAGCACCAAGCACCAGTGACTTGACTGTGTTTCTTATCACCTGCGCCTGAGATCCTGATTCCCTGTGCATTCATACTAAGAGCCAGTGAATCCAATTCCTGGTGCAAGGGCACACAGGGACCCTGATTCTCAAGGCGAAGTCGCGCAAAGCAACAGAGACTCTGATACTGGACTCTTGGGGAACTCTGACTCCTGGCGCATGCTAGGGGGCTCTGGTTTTCAACACGCTCCAGGGGGGTCTCTATTTCAGCACGGTGCAGGCAGGGTCCCTAATTCTAAGGGCACATACGAGGCCACATTGAGCGCTGGCAACACTGACTCAGAGCGAGCCTGGTTCCCACCAACCAACAACAACCACACATCTTAGTGTCAGAGCTCTTCAGTGACACTAAGGTGGTGGGAGGCTCCCACTGCACACGGCCCAGGCCCACGCAACCCGACCTTTGATCCATCGGGAGATAAGCAGAATGAAGAAACGACACAACACCCAGAGGAAAGACAATGAGGAATCACCAAGAAAGGAAATTAATGAAGTTGAAGCGTGCAACATGACAGAAAAAGAATTCAGAATAATGGTTGTACAATTCATTCACCGGATGGATGAGAAAATCAACAACCTATGCAAGAATCAGGAAGAAATGAAAAGTGATATAGCTACAATCAAAAACACCATGGAAAGTTTCAACAGCAGACTAGAAGAAGCAGAGGACCGAATTAGTGAGTTAGAAGATAAGGCAGAGAAACAAGCTCAATCTGAACAGCAACTGGAGAAAAAAATTAAAAAACAGGAGGAGAGCCTAAGGGAGCTTCGGGACAACATGAAACGAAGTAACATACGCATAATAGGGCTGCAAGAGGGACAAGAAGAGCAGCAAGGATTAGAAAATCTATTTGAAGAAATAATGACAGAAAACTTCCCAGATATGGGGAAGAAAAAAGTTACACAAGTACAGAGAGTCCCAGGCAAGATGAACCCCAAAAGACCCACACCAAGACACGTCATAATAACGATGGCAAATGTACAAGACAAAGAGAGAATCTTAAAGGCTGCAAGAGAGAAACAGAGAGTTACCTACAAAGGATCCCCCATCAGATTATCAAACGATTTCTCAACAGAAACACATCAGGCCAGGAAAGAATGGACAGAAATTTACAAAGTGATGCAAAGCAAAGGACTGAATCCAAGAATACTCTATCCAGCAAGGCTATCATTCAAAATTGAAGGGGAAATAAGAAGCTTCACAGACAAAAAAAGGCTAAGGGAGTTCATCACCACCAAGCCAGCAATGCAAGAAATGCTAAAGGGACTGGTGTAAAAAGAAGAAATAAAAAGCCCAGAAAGAAAACAGCCACACAAAAAAAGAAATGGCTACAAACAAGTACCTTTCAATAATAACTTTAAACGTAAATGGACTAAATGGTCCAATCAAAAGACATCGAGTGGCTGAATGGATAAAAAAACATGACCCATACATTTGCTGTCTACAAGAGACCCACCTCATTAAAAGGGACTCACACAGACTGAAAGTGAAGGGATGGAAAAATATCTTTCAGGCAAATGGAAATGAAAAAAAAGCTGGGGTAGCAATACTTATATCCGACAAAATAGACCTCAAAGTGAAGGCCATAACAAGAGATAAGGAAGGCCACTTCATAATACTAAAGGGATCAATACAACAAGAGGATATAACCCTGATAAACATATATGCACCCAATGCAGGAGCACCCACATACATAAGAAAACTCCTGGAAGACATCAGGGGAGAGATCGACAACAATACAATCATAGTAGGGGACTTTAATACACCACTGACATCACTGGATAAATCTGCTAGACAAAAAATCAGCAAAGAAACAGCAATCCTAAATGACTCACTAGATCAGATGGACTTAATTGACATCTTCAGAACACTTCACCCCAAAGCAACAAAATATACGTTCTTCTCAAGTGCTCATGGGACATCTTCAAAAATAGACCACATATTGGGTCACAAACAAAGTCTCCCCAAATTCAAGAAGATTGAAATCATACCAAGCATCTTCTCAGACCACAAGGGCATAATATTAGAAATAAACTACAATAAAAACAACCCAAAATACTCAAACACTTGGAAGCTGAATAGCATGTTATTAAATATTGATTGGGTTACCAATGAGATCAAAGAAGAAATTAAAAACATCCTGGAAACTAATGACAATGAAAACACAACAATCCAAAACCTTTGGGACACAATGAAAGCAGTCCTGAGAGGGAAGTTTATAGCTCTACAGGCCTACCTCAACAAACAAGAAAAAATGGTAGTAAATCATCTAAATCTACAGCTCAAAGAATTAGAAAGAGAGCAACAAGAAAAGCCCAGAGTGAGCAGAAGGAAGGAGATAATAAAGATTAGAGCAGAAATAAATGACATAGAGACCAAAAAAACAATACAGAAAATCAATGAAACCAAGAGCTGGTTCTTTGAAAGGATAAACAAGATCGACAAACCTCTAGCCAGGCTCACCAAAAAGCAAAGAGAGAGGACCCAAATAAACCAAATCAGAAATGATAGAGGCGAAATAACAACAGACCCCACAGAAATACAAATGATTGTTAAAAAATACTATGAACAACTCTACTCCAACAAACTAGACAACCTGGAGGAAATGGACATATTTCTAGAAAAATACAACATTCCAAAACTTAATCAGGAAGAATCTAAAAATCTCAACAGGCCAATAACTATGGAAGAAATTGAAGCAGTCATCAGAAAGCTTCCAGCAAACAAAAGCCCAGGACCAGACGGCTTCACAGGGGAGTTTTACCAAACATTCAAGGAAGAACTAAAACCTATCCTCCTCAGACTACTACAAAAAATCCAAGAGGAAGGAACACTTCCAAGCTCATTCTATGAAGCCAGCATCACCCTAATACCAAAACCAGGTAAAGACAACACAATGAAAGAGAATTACAGGCCAATATCCCTCATGAACATAGATGCCAAAATCCTCAACAAAATCTTAGCAAATCGGATCCAGCAGTACATCAGAAAGATCATACACCATGACCAAGTAGGATTTATCCCAGGGATGCAAGGATGGTACAATATCCGCAAATCAATCAACGTGATACATCACATAAACAAATTGAAGGAAAAAAACCACATAGTCATATCAATTGATGCAGAAAAAGCATTTGACAAAATTCAACACCCATTTTTGATAAAAACTCTCAGCAAGGTGGGAATAGAAGGATCATACCTCAACATAATAAAAGCCATATATGACAAACCCACAGCCAACATCATACTCAATGGACAAAAACTAACACCATTTCCCCTAAAAACAGGAACAAGACAGGGATGCCCACTCTCACCACTCCTGTTCGACATAGTACTGGAAGTATTAGCCATTGCAATTAGACAAGAAGAAGAAATAAAAGGCATCCAAATTGGAAAAGAGGAAGTAAAACTGTCCTTATTTGCAGATGACATGATATTATACTTAAAAAACCCTAAAGACTCCATCAAAAAACTATTAGACTTAATAAAAGAATTCGGCAATGTAGCAGGATACAGAATTAACGCCAAGAAATCTATGGCATTTCTATACACCAATAGTGAACTTGCAGAAAGAGAGACTAAAAAAGCAATCCCATTTACCATCTCACCAAAAAAATTAAGCTACCTAGGAATAAACTTAACTAAAGAGGTAAAAGACCTCTACTCAGAAAACTACAGGACGTTGAAAAAAGAGATAGAGGAAGACATAAAGAGATGGAAGAACATACCATGTTCTTGGATTGGTAGAATCAACATCATTAAAATGTCCATACTGCCCAAAGCAATCTATAAATTCAACGCACTTCCCATTAAAATACCAACGGCATATTTCACAGACCTAGAACGAACTCTCCAAAAATTCATCTGGAACAAAAAACGACCCCGAATAGCTGCAGCGATCCTGAGAAAGAAGAAAGTAGGTGGGATCTCAATACCAGATATCAAGCTGTATTACAAAGCCACTGTTCTCAAAACTGCCTGGTACTGGCACAAGAACAGACATATAGATCAATGGAATAGAATAGAGAGCCCAGAAATCAGCCCCAACCAATACGCTCAATTAATATTTGACAAAGGAGGCAAGAACATACAATGGAGTCAAGACAGTCTCTTCAATAAATGGTGCTGGGAAAATTGGACAGATACATGCAAGAAAATGAAACTAGACCACCAACTTACACCATACACAAAAATAAACTCAAAATGGATAAAGGACTTAAATATACGACCGGAAACCATAAAAATACTAGAAGAATCCAAAGGCAACAAAATCTCAGACCTATGCCGAAGCAATTTCTTCACCGATACAGATCCTAGGGCATTGGAAACTAAAGAGAAAATAAACAAATGGGACTACATCAAAATAAAAAGTTTCTGCACAGCAAAAGAAACCATCAACAAAACAACAAGAAAGCCCACTACATGGGAGAACATATTTGCCAACATTATATCTGATAAGGGCCTAATCTCCAACATTTATAGGGAACTCATACAACTTAACAAAAAGAAGATAAACAATCCAATCAAAAAATGGGCAAAGGACCTAAATAGACACCTTTTAAAAGAGGACATTCAGAAAGCCAAGAGACATATGAAAACATGCTCAAAGTCGCTAATCATCCGAGAGATGCAAATCAAAACAACAATGAGGTACCATCTCACACCTGTCAGACTGGCTATCATCAACAAATCAACAAACGACAAGTGCTGGAGAGGATGTGGAGAAAAAGGAACACTTGTGCACTGCTGGTGGGAATGCAGACTGGTGCAGCCACTATGGAAGACAGTATGGAGTTTCCTCAAAAAACTAAAAATGGAACTCCCATTTGACCCTGTGATCCCACTTCTAGGAATATATCCCAAGAAACCAGAAACACCAATCAGAAAGGATATATGCACCCCTATGTTCATAGCAGCACAATTCACCATAGCTAAGATTTGGAAACAGCCTAAGTGCCCATCAGTAGATGAATGGATTAGAAAACTGTGGTACATCTACACGATGGAATACTATGCTGCTGTAAAAAAGAAGGAACTCTTACCATTTGCAACGGCATGGATGGAACTGGAGAGCATTATGCTAAGTGAAATAAGCCAGTCAATGAAGGAAAAATACCACATGATCTCACTCATTCATGGATAATAAAGACCATTACAAACTTTTGAACAATAATAGATACAGAGGCAGAGCTGCCTCAAACTGATTGTCAAACTGCAGTGGGAAGGCCAGAGAGGGTTGGGGGGGCAGAAGGGAGGGGAGTAAGAGATCAACCGAAGGACTTGTATGCATGCATATAAGCATAACTAATGGACATAAGACACTGGGGGGTAAGGGAGGGCAGGGGATTGTCAAGGGCGAGGGGGGGAGGACACATATGTAATACCCTTTGTAATACTTATTATAATATTTTTTTAAAAAGAATAAAAAAAATGAAAAAAAAAGAGAATGGGAAACTCAAGCAAAATACTCCCATCCCGTGTCTTACTGAAGCACATGAAAAAGGTTCGTATTTCAGTGGTGTTTATTGGAAGTTATATCTATTGCAATCAATAAAATTGTGTTGGCAGTTAAAAAAAAAAAGAACAAAGGCTAATGAGTGTCTCTGCTCACAATATGTGCAAAAATAATAGTCACATGGAGAATTGTCTTCTACCACTATTCATAACGAGATTTTCACCAGCTATCCCAAATGATATCTTACAGACTGGTGGTTCTCATCTGGAAAACTAATAAACGTGCATATTCCTGGACAAAGTTATTTTGCTTTCCTAAGCTCAAGATTCAGAACTGGGGAGGTATGATCCCTCACAAACCCAATCTGAGAGATGAAGTTCACACTTGACAAAATTCCCCAGTTGTCATTAGTCCCTTCTTCTACTTGAGACAGAAAGTGGGTGAAGTTGGATTCTCCTCCCAAGAAACATTTATCTATTGACATGGTATGTTCAAGACATACATGTTCATATTGGCATTTGTCATAGTTACAGCACAATAAATATAATGAATACCAATTTTACTTGAGAAATTTTATATGATTTTATGCTATTCTAGACCAAATTATAGCTTTATTTTTATAAATAGTTTTTAATTAACCTCAGAGACCGTTGCTTATGAGTCTCTAGAGATACCAATATATATGCTGTTTTTTATTATTGTTAAGCATAACATGAATGTGTGATATATGCATTCAATGCCCTCTGAGATAAAAATTAAAGCTGCCAATTGAAAACAAGGAAGCAGAGCTTACACTTAGAAGAATAATGATCCTTTTTCACTCTTCAACTTCTTTATTTGATGATTTTTTTTAATTTTTATTTATTGTTGAGAGTATTACAAATGTCCCCCCTTACTTTTCCAGAAATAACTGGAGAGGTGGCTACACTGAAAGACCATATTTTTAGTACTTCGAAGTCACACTAGAAGAGGGAGCCAAAGAGCTTTGAAGCTTGGAAAACTATCCTGGTCCAACCCTCAGGAACTTTCTTACGAAAGTACACATAAACTTATCTTATTTAAATATGAGTAGCAGAAAAGAAGAACATTCAATTTGTTATGCAAAAGTATCAGCTTTATTAAAAAATTTCATGGGGATAATGGTGATGTAATTGTTATATGCTCTGGTAATATTGATGTAACACAACTATCAAAATTGGAGGAAGAGGGGAGACTATAAGGAAAACAAAATAAACTTGCTGGTTGCCTTATAAGGGCACAGAAAATTATTTTTTTAAATCCTCACCCAAGGATATTTTTCCATGATTTTTAGAGAGAGTGGAAGAGAGAGGGAAAGATAGAGAGCGATATCGATTGGTTGCCTCCTGCAGGAGCCCCACCCAGGGCCCTGGCCAGGGAGGAGCCTGCAACCGAGGTATGTGCCTTTAACCAGAATCCATCAAGCTTGACTAAAATCGAACCCGGGACCCTTTAGTCCGTAGGCCGACGCTCTATCCACTGCGCCAGACTAGCTAGGGCACAGGAAATGACTTTAGAATAGATATTCTGTGAGAGGGTCAGGAGGCAAGAAGAGGTTACTAGCTAACTTAATATTGTTCATGGTAGACAACCGGCAGACAGTAGTCAAGAACCTCTGTACCTCTGGGATATGGAGGCAGGAAACTGTTTGCATTAGGACCCGAAGCCTCTGCAAGAATGATGGGAACAACTTTGGAACAGTAAGTCACACTCACAGACAACAAGCCACATTCCCAAATCTTTGAATAATTTGGAAAAAGTACCCGCCCCTCCAGACATGGAACTTACCCTGCAGTAAGGAAAAGCCAGAAAACATATGTGCACTGTTTGGGGGGCACAAGCCAGTTTTGGTTAATGAGGTGTCACAGGACCAGCTCTTTCATATGCTTCTAGGGTATTTAATCTAAATTTTTGATGAGGGAGATAAAAGATCTGTTACATAGAAGAAAAAGCATCTATTTTGAGCACAAGAGGTGTTAACAGCTGCAGTAAAAAGTAGTAGGGCAGAGTAGGAAAAAATATGAGCTTGAAATCAAACAGAGCTAATTTCAATTCTAGTTTCACTAGTAATAGTTATCTTGGGTAAATTCCTCACTTTCTCTGAGCTTCAGATTTCTCATCTCTACAATGCCACTAATAATATATCTAGTAATATCATAAGGATTAGAATGTTCAGGTCCGAGATGTCTCAGTTCTCTCCTTCTCTCGCTCTTCCTCCCCTCCCCAACATCCATTCTTTTTTAAAATATATTTTTATTGATTACAGAGAGGAAGAGAGAGGGAGAGAGAGATAGAAACATCAATGAGAGAGAATCATTGATTGGCTGCCTCCTGCATGCCCCCTTCTGGGGGTCAAGACTGCAACCCGGGCATGTGCCCTTGACCAGAATCGAACCTGGGACCCTTCAGTCTGCAGGCCAATGCTCTATCCACTGAGCCAAGCCAGCTAGAGCCCCAACACTCATTCTTTGTAGACACAGAGATAAACCGTCTAACCACCTTTGTAGATTAAGTCTAATATCATCTTTACACATTGGAAGACTATTTCTTACTCTGAGAATCATCAATCAGCTAGCTCTCACTCTCCAAAAACTTACTTTTCTTAAAGCTTAACTTCATGTATTAAATAATACTTTCTAGTCAGGATAAATATTAATGATGTTTTAAATAGCTTTTTAAAATTCCTGCCCTACTGTTTGTTATAGACCATTAAGCAGTTGTTACATTCCATTTGCGGTTGGAGTTGTCTTTACTTTGCTTTTACCGTGCCATATTGGTTTGTAAGCCATGTGGGAAAACTTCAAGATGAAAGGCCCTTCATCAATGCAAGACATTAGTATTCTTTTTAGAAGAAGATTTTACTTTCTAGACATATGGAATTGAATCTAATTAAGGGTGTTTGCATCATTTAGTTCTAGCAAAAGCAATATTGTAATTCTGTCATATTAATTTTATTTCTGTCACCATAATGTTTCATGGCTATGTCTAAAAAGCTATGATACTTGCCCTAACTGGTTTGGCTCAGTGGACAGATAGAGCATCTGCATGCAGACTGAAGGGTCCCAGGTTCAATTTGAGTCAAGGGCACGTGCCTCAGTTGCAGGCTCCTCCCCGGCCCGGGCTCTGATAAGAGCTCCTGCAGGAGGCAACCAATCGATGTGTTTCTCTCGCATCAATATTTCCCTCTGTCTTTCCCTCTCTCTTCCACTCTCTCAAAAAATCAATAGAAAAATATCCTTGGGTGAAGATTTTTTTTAAAAAAAGCTAGGATGCTTGACCATGCAGGAGAACAGTGAGGTAGGCATTGTGAACAGTATCGCCATTCAGTTTATACTTGTTGGCAATCTGAGGGACTCCCTAAACTAAGCTCTGGTGCATATACAGCCATAGGGGTCCAACATTAGTTTTTCACAAAGTGGTACAGCCCCAGGAGACAGGAAAATCACACCCAGAAGACAAATACACAAAACAAGCTGGTTAAGAGCAATCAGAAACAGTGTGAGTGTGAGTCCTTTTTGGACAAAAATGAAGGGAC
Source organism: Myotis brandtii (assembly GCF_000412655.1). NCBI lineage: Eukaryota > Metazoa > Chordata > Mammalia > Chiroptera > Vespertilionidae > Myotis > Myotis brandtii. The sequence goes on along the minus strand of NW_005354744.1, from coordinate 241,077 downwards.
AGAATCACAAACCTGCCAGACAGCAAACAACCATTACATTTAGCTTGAAAGAAGTAACTGTGTGCAAACAAATACTTATCCTAACAGGAGTTGAATAATCGCCCCAAATAAGCCAGTCAAATGTTCATGACCCTTCACCATGCCACTCACTTCAATGTTTAAAACCCTCGCCATTGACCTTAAGGTTAAAAATCTAAATGCTTAATAGAACTTTTATCAAGTATTTCTAACTCAGGCCCAGTATTAGATGACAAATGAAAACTCACCCTAGGCCTATGTGTCAGGAAGGAGTAGGCAGTGGTGGGAACTGTGGTGAAAGGTAGGCCACAAGGTCCATGACATAGCAACAGCCTCCCCTCAGTTCTACCTGATCTGTTCTTGTGAGAAAGACATTATTGCCAGTCAAACTTAAGATACTGTGTAAGACAACATTTTGTAAAACAAACAAAAGCAAATCTGGACTAAAGACCAACATTTCATAACTTCTGCACATGCCCAGAACTAAAAAAAGAAAGAAAAAGAGAGAGGTGTATGATATATATAAAGCATAATATGCTAATTAGACCAGACAGCGGAATGACCTTCTGGACATCCTTCCTGACAACCTCCTGGACAAAGCCGTGGCTGCGAGGGCCAAGCGCCTTGCACAAATTTCGTGCATCGGGCTTTTATTTTTTGTGTGGTGTGTGTGCTGTGTGTGTGTGTGTGTAGATAGATAGATAGATAGATAGATAGATAGATATAGTTATTTATAACTATATACAGAGTTACAATGTTATATGATATATATGAAAATAAATATATAGGAGAATCTTTAAACCAAGACAAGAATATATAACCAGAACAATTTGTATCATCTCGCCTGCATTTCATATCATATTTTTAATCATTTGGGCAGAGACTGAGCTAAGTATCACTTGGTTCTGATTATTAAAGAGAGCTTTACTAAGCAAATTTATAATAACAAGGCTATGCTGAAGGCCTGGGGTGAGGAGGGGCGGGGGGGCAGGCTGGAGGGAGTCAATGGGGGAAAAGGGGGATATATGTAATACTTTCAACAATAAAGAATTATTTTAAAAAATAATATCAACAAGGCTATAAGTGAATTATTAACTTCTTAAAATTAATTGATTCCAGAAACCTCTGAATACATACTAACACACAAGACAAAAACTTATTCTTCATGAAATTAAGACATATATTAGATTGCTATTTTTGTCCTGGGTCCAGAATACCTTGGTATCCTTAACTGTCATATTTTATGGCAACAATTTAAACCTTTCATTAATTTATATAGACATCATCAGGAATTACATCAAAATAAAGACTTCTAACTAATATAACTTTACTATATACAACTTATATTTACTATGCTTAAAATATAAAATTGTTTCAAGGGACTTTTTTATTGCTTCTAACAATTTGAAAATTGTGCTTGAGTCTGATAAGAGGTATCAGTATATTCTTTCACTAGCTTCTTGCATGACACATAAGCTAGCTTCAAGTAAATTCCAGAAAATGATTTTCAAAAATGTTTGAATAATGATAACATCCATGGTAATAAATACCTTCTCCAAAGGTGTAATTTTTGAACAATAAAGTTGTTGGGATGCCGAATATATAGAATTTTAATCTTTTTTCTTTATAATTGCATTCCATGCAGTAAAATCTAACAGAAATCAAATGGAATTTGTTTTTTTATCACCTCTAGGACACACTAAGATACATATTTGTTTGATTATACAAACCTATACATATAAAATTGAAAAACAAACCAACCCTCATGATGGTAAAGGTTCTCACCATTTTCTCATGAATGAATTTTTTCATAACTGGGTCACTGGATAATTAACTATTAAACTCAAACATCTACTTAGCATATTGTGCATTTACACATACCAAAACTGAAATAATTAATTCCTAAGTTTAAAAACATTTCTTCTTGTGTCTTCTCTCACAACTGCAGAAATAATACTGGAAGGTCTTGTGATTCTTGAGTTTTAATTCTTGTATCACAGCTTCATAAATAATCTGGAGCTTACAAATACAGCAGGAGAAGGAATTACCTAAACAGACTCACTGGGATGGGCAGTAGGGGTCTTCAGGATGATCCAAGTATTTCTATGCAATGATCACCATGAAAAATGTCAGAGCTCCTCTGGTTCACCTACAGTCTGAAATGATGAGTACTGGTGCCTTCCAACACAGACACAGCTGTAGGACACTAACAGGTGTCCTTCTATTTTGTATTTATTGTTGCCCAATGGACACAAAAATGATTACTGAATATCGGCCAATTTGAAAAAGTGCTACAATTATCCTAACTGTGCAATACCTATCAGCTTTTTAACAAGGGTGTAAGTGGAATATGCCCAGGGAAAAGTAGCTTAAGTCTCTCAGTATTTTCAGGATATATTTCATTATTTTGAGTTTCTCCTTAGAAATAATAGAGGGGAAAAGAATATTTTTTTCTCTTGGAGCCAAACTTGGACACACTAAGATACATATTTGTTTGATTTGAAAAAAATATTGTTTGAATAGCAATTAGTGTAATCTATCACATCAATATCCTAAAAAAGAAAAATCACATGATCACATCAATAGATGTAGAAAAACATTTGACAAAATCTAATACCAATTCATGATTTTTTTAAAAAATCTCAGTAAACCATAGAGGGAAAACTTTCCAACTTGATAAAGACTATCTACAAAAATACCTAAAGTTAATTTCATACTTAATGGTGAGAAACTCAAAGCCTTCTCACTAAGATCAGGTACAAAGCAAGGATGTCCCCTCTCACCACCCCTTTTCAACATTGTACTGGAAATCCTTGCTAATACAATAAGGCAAGAAAAGGAAATAAAGGGTATACATATTAGGAAGAGGCCATAAAATTGTCATTGCTTCCAGATGACATGAGTGTCTATGTAGAAAATTTGGGAGAAAAAATAAAAAACCTCCTTGAACTAATAATCAAGTATAGCAAAGTTGTAGGATACAAGGTTAATACACAAAAGGCAATTGCTTTCCCATATACCAATAATGAGCCAGTGGAATTTGAAATAAAAAAAACACAACACTAACTTTTGGATCCCCGAAATGAAATATGCTGCTGCACAACATTGTGCCCAGAGTTAACAATACTATATTGCATGCTTCAAAATTTGTTAAGAGGGTAGATCTCTTGTAAATTTTCTTTAAAAAATTTTTTTAAAGACAAGCAGTGTTCAAGAGATGGTAATCAATCAGTCTGAATCCTAGATTGAGGATAATGTGAAGTAAAACTCCAACCCTGATAGACAAGTAGCATGAATGAGAAATACAACTTTGATATTTAAAGTTAAAACATTTTTCAAGAGAAAAAGAGACCAAAAACTCTATGGGACAAATCAGCAAAAGATAAGAGATGCCTCCCTAAAAAATATACCAAAATTGCACTTAAATATATGACAAGATATTTGACTGCACTCAAATTGAGAGAAAAGAAAATTAATCCTATGTCATTTCTCACCTATTAGAGATGAACCAAATCAAACCAACCCAACCAAAACCAAGTTGCAACACACTCTGTTGAGGTTGCCAGGAAACAGACCTCATTTTCCCAAGGCTGGCCTTCTTTTTGTCTTTTAGGTGTCAACTCTGGTGTCACCTCTTCAGAGTGACTTTCCTTGATCACCCGATCTTAATCGCTTACTTGTTTATTACTTCTTGTCCCTACCCCAGAAAATAAGCTCCCTGGAAGAAAGGACCTAATTGGGCTTGTTAAACACTGCTTCCCATAATAAACGTTCAATAATAATACACTGAAAAAATGTAAGATATATAAAGCTTAAAAAACTCTTCAGAGAGAAAAATATATCTAAGGTATGACAACTTTAGAATAGAAGATGGTATTTATAAATTCTATAAATATGGATTCTCTTAGAATTCCGAAGGTAGTTGACATATCAGCATTTCTTAGGATATGAAAATGTAGCAGTAGTAACATTCTAGTTTCTTCTACAGGTTACCTTTAAGACGCCTGTTTTAACTTACAATTACTTTTTTCTCACAAAGTGTTCATGATATGTATTGTAATTTTAAGCCTTGCGAAGCACATATCACTACGTCTTTAGAAAACATATAACCAGGTTTCCTCTGGGTGGTGAAATTATAGATTTTTGTCTTATTTTTTCCTTTGGGAGTTTTGCATTGAGAATGAATTATTTTTGTAATTAGAAAAAGGCAATAAATGTTATGTTTTAAAGGGGGGAAAGTAAGTATAGTTCAGGAAGAAGCAAGAAGGATGATTTCTTATGTGAATACATTTCACCCGTCTACCAGCCCAAGCAACATAATTGGGAAGAAAAGGCCAGCTGTTTGCCTTTCAGCTGCTCAATTCAATTCAGGGAGTTAGTTTAGTGGTTGTTGTTATTGTTGTTGTTTTTAATGTTTTTCCCCAAATGCTGAGACTGGTATTCCTGAGCCTTAAACAAAATATTGATGTAGGTGAGTCATGCCAACCTAAATCTGGCTGGACAAGCTTGGATTCTTTTATTTTTTTAATATATTTTATTGATTTTTTTTACAGAAAGGAAGGGAGAGGGAGAGTTAGAAACATCGATCAGCTACCTCCTGCACACCTCCCACTGGGGATGTGCCCGCAACCAAGGTACATGCCCTTGACCGGAATCAAACCTGGGACCTCTTGGTCCACAAGCCAATGCTCTATCCTCTGAGCCAAACCAGCTAGGGCTGGACAAGCTTGGATTCTGAGTGTATTCAAAAATAAACACTTTTCCAGATCTGAGTTATTGTAAATAATGCTGCTATGAACATAAGGGGTGCATATATTATTGCTGATTGGTGTTTCAGGCTTCTTAGGATATATTCCTAGAAGTGTGATCACTGGATCAAATGGGAGTTCCATTTTTAATGTTTCAAGGAAACTCCATACTGTATTCCACAGTGGCTGCACCAGTCTGCATTCCCACCAGCAGTGCACTAGGGTTCCCTTTTCTCCACATCCTCCCCAGCATTTGTTGTTTGTTGATTTATTGATGATAGCCATTTTGACAGGTGTGAGGTGGTACCTCATTGTCATTTTAATTTGAATCTCTCTGATGATTAGTGTAATTGAGCATTTTTTTTCATATGTCTCTAGGCCATTTGTATGTCCTCTTTGGATAAGTATCTATTTAGGTCTTCTACCCATTTGTAATTGGATTGCTTGTCCTTCTTTTGTTGAGTTGTATGAGTACTTTACATTCCAAGTGCCCATCAGTAGATGAATGGATAAATAAAACTGTGGTACATATACATAATGGAATACTATGCAGCTGTAAAAAGAAGGATCTCTTACACTTGAAGCAGAATGGAGGGACCTGGAGAGTATTATGCCAAGCGAAATGAGCCTGACAAAGAAAGACAGGTACCGTATGATCTCACTCATATGTGGAATCTAATGAAAAAAATAAACTGATGAACAAAATTGAATCAGAGACATTGAAGCATGCAACAGATTGATGTATTTCAGAGAGAAGGCGGTCAATGGGGGGGGAAGGAGGGGACATCTGTAATACATTCAACAATAAAGGTACATTTTTTTAAAAGAAAATAAAAAAATAAACACTTTTGCCCTGGCTGGTGTGGCTCAGTTGGTTGAGCGTCATCCCAGGCACCTAAAGGTCACTGGTTTGATTCCTGGTCAGGGCACATGGCCGGGTTGTGGACTCGATCCACAGTGTGGGGCGTGCAGGAGGAAAGCAACAGATGTTTCTCACATCATTGTTTCTCTCTCTCTCTCTCCCCCTCCCTCCCTCCTTTCTCTCTCTCCCTTCCTCTCTCTCTAAAATCAATTTAAAAGTATATTTTAAATAAGTAGACAAGCAAATGAACACTTTTGAATGTATACTCCAGAATGATGTTTTCTAAACTGGCAGAATAAAGTTTGCAACTTGAGTACTTGTTATAAACAGAAATTCCTGGGCCCCATCCCAGAATTCCCATCTAAATCTCTGAGATCAGTCTAGTTTGGGAAACATGAAGCTAGAACTTGGATTAAGCTTGCTCCTAGTCCCCATGCATCACAGGAAACCTGAGAGGATGAATTTTTTAAGAGAGCCTTTATTTTTCTCCAAATGCAATGCTCTTTCATCACACCAGAGCCCCATGCTTACAGTCAAATGGCATTAGCACAGCCAATGCCAAAAGGAAAACAGATATGAAAATAAAGGCTTTGATTTCATCACACTAAATAATTCATCACAGAAATCAGGAAAGTGATTTTCATGCATTTTATTTTTATCTGAATCCTTTCCAGGAGTTGTTTGAGTATTTGGTTATATTTTCTGTGAGCATCCATAGAGGTTTGGAATCTCTAACAAATCGGTATTATTTTCTTGATAGCTCTGAGAAAGAGTAAAAAAGTTCTGATCAGTTATGCACAGAGCATTTTGCCACGGGGATACAGTCTTCTTCTTCAACATCTACTGACAGAGACAGTGCATCCAAATGCTAACTGGTTCATCAGTTGCCAGAGTCGCTCAGGAAAAGGAAAAGGTTGGGCTTTGCTCATTTCCCCTTGCTGCCATTATACGTTCTTTGAAACCCATGTGTTTGCATGTGCCCTGAAAGAAAACTAATGAATTCTATTTCCTCCACTGACGGCAATTCGAGCTGAGCACAGGCGGCAGTGATGCAATTGGCGCTTGATTCATCATGCCCCACAGCTCTGCACCTGTGTCATTGCCAGCAGGAACGAGGCAGTGTAACATAACACTTTGCTCATCCACATCCCCAGGGATGAGAGAGTATACACACCAAAGAAAACAAACTCATAATGCAAATTATTTCTATTAACAATCAATACGAAAAGTTTATACAAGCCATTTCCTAAAACATCAATGAGGGGAGAGTCATTGATCAGCTGCCTCCTGCACGCCCCCTACTGGGGATCAAGCCCACAACCCAGGCATGTGCCCTGACCTGAATTGAACCGTGACCTCCTGGTTCATAGGTTGATGCTCAACCACTGAGCCACACCAGCTGGGTAGAAAATATTCTTATTTCCATTACTTCCTTCCCCAATCTTCTAGTGTTTCAGAACATAGCCCCACCAAGCAATGAGCCATGCATTCTACAGGCCATATTTGGACTATCATGCCCAATTCTGAACAAGTTGCAATTTAAGAAACACATTGACAAGCATTTATACAGAGGGGTGACCATGACAATGAGGGTCTAAAAATCATAGTTTATAAGAAATGAATGAGATAAAAGAGTTTGAATGGGCCACAGTGAGAGGACTAAGGATGGATATTAGAACTGTCTTCAAACATTTGGTGGACTCTTGTGTTTTACTCTGGAAATGGGTGGCAATCTATTATTCATAATAATTGGAGTGTGGACTTTGCAAGTGATTGACTTTTATATAAACTAATATTATTTTATTGTTTCCAAGATACTCATTCTCTTTTATATTTCAGTGTTTTCTTAAATGGTCCAAAAGTGTAGTTCCATGTGCAGCCAGTTACCTATATTATCTATATTCCTATACATGTATCAGACAGTGACTTCCCTAAGGTTCAAATACCATAATACAAAGGCTTGATACCTGCTAATGTGTACATTCAGAAGCAGGCAGATTTAAGCTCAACCAATATATATATAATCTTGGTCCATCAAGGAAACAATCTTCCTAGAGTATTGAGCTGCCCGATACTGAAAGTGTCCAAGCAGAATCTACAGGATTATTTGAATGCTTATAGTAGGGGTCACCACAGTAAGGTCATAATCTCTAAGATCCTTTAACACAGAAAATCCATGCAACAAAATAGATGGAAATATCTGGAAAACATACTACAGGTTTTTTTAATTCAAAGCAAATATCTGCCAAAACCAAAATAGCAACAATATTTCCTCTTTCTGAGAGGTGCAGTAGAGATAACCTTGACAACTGTGAGTCCTACCCCTACATGTAAAATGCTTAGACTCAATTACAAATCTAGGATCAAGGGAAATACTATGACTCACAATTTATGAGAAGAATGAGAACACAGTTTCTCTAAGGAAAAAAATCATACACAACTACAAAAATAAGCATTTGAATAAGGGGCAACCCGTAGATAATTTGTTTAAAATCTTAATTGTTTTTTCAAGCATAGAGAACTGAATTAAAGACAAGCAATCAAAGGCAGTGATTATAAAGCACTTACCTAGTTGGAGTCATGCTAACAATGGGATCTCCTAGCCATTATGCTAGCACTGATATTATTTTGACATTTTTATAAACAATCTGTGAAAAGGAGACATCTCCAGATTTGAAAAATAAATTTAGCTTTTACAAGTATTGAGCTGTCAAACTAGTTAGGGATAAACTGCCTTAAAATGCCACATGATTGAAGGAGTGGGCAGCAAAAAAGAGGCATATGGGCTTCAAGTTGAGTACCAGGTAAGCAAAAATTACCCCAAGAATCAGCCACTTAACAATGGATGACTCTCCAACCTACATCTCTAATTCTGACCTTCCTTCATGAAGAACAGGCCTGTATAGCCATCTGCCAATTATATATTTCTACCTGTATGGCCCATCTGTATATCAAACTCAAGATATCCCAGTATGAATTCTTCATCTCCCCTTCTCTCCCACTTCAAATCGTCCTCTGGTAGTCTGCATTTGCTAGTACCATAAATGATGGTACATTTGCTAGTACCATCAACCACCAACTGCTTGAGCCAGAAACATGGAAGTTACCACATTCCACCTGTAGCAGAGACTGCCAGTTGTCCACCAAAATCTATGCTCTCCTATACCACATACCACATATCCTTTGCAATTTAGGAGTGGTCTTATAACAAGTTTATCTCCAATGAAAGGGGAACATAAGTGATGTAGGCCACTTTCAGGCCTAGCCCATAAAATTTCTTCTGCTCACACCTTCATGCACTTTCCTCCTTCCTCAGAATTATAATGGCAATAATCAAAAAAGTCTTAGAAGTTATATATTGAAGACAGCCCAGGTATGATGAACTGAAAGATGAATGAGACCACCCACCACCACCATCAGAAACCCAGAACACACTCTGAACCCAAAAGAAAAATATACTTTGTCCAAGCTATTACATCTTGGGATCTTTTGTTATGGTAGTTTACCCTAGCTTAATACACTATTCTTATCTCCCCCATAATCATTAATCATCAAGTCCTGCTTCCTACATATTTCTCAAGTCCACACGCTCTTCTTTCTCCTTACTTCCATGACCAAAGTCCCTGGCTCTTCACTGTTCCACCATCTCTTTATATGTCTGCAATTCCAGGCTTGCTCACATTTCTGATATAAAACATATTTGTTGGGTTTCTAACAAGCCTACTTCTCTCCATTCCACCTTCCTACCAGGCTTTGGGGAAGCTGTCCTCTGGGGAATGATGCAGGTTGGAGTAACACCATCCCCTAGGCTCAGGGGAGGGTCCTAGATGGAATTAGCCAATCAGAGTAGTTCTATCCTCCTTGGCCCAGTGAGTGGTGCAGTGGGCAGGTACAATTAGAACTTCGGTTTGATTGTGAGATACTCTATATTTCTCTATTTCCTCACTTTATTAAATACTAGAGGCCTGGTGCACAAAAATTTGTGCACTCGGGGGGGGAT
>NW_005354744.1:219762-230775 GCF_000412655.1 Myotis brandtii | reverse complement strand
CCCCCGGTGGGGTGCCTGGCCAGCCTGGGTGAAGGGTTGATGGCTGTTTGCGGGCTGGTCAAGCCCCCCCGCCACTGGGGACCCTCACCCCATGGAGGTTTGGCCAGCCTGGGTGAGGAGCTGATGGCTATTTTCATGCTGGCCACACCCCCTTTAGGGTGGGGGGTCCCCACTGGGGTGCCTGGCCAGTCTGTGTGAGGAGCTGAGGGCCGTTTTCAGGCTAGCCAAGCCCACCAGCGATGGAAGCTCCCAGCCTCTCCTTTTTTCTTTTTCTTTTTTTATTCTGGGATTTATTTACCTTCTATAATTGAAACTTTGTAGCCTTGAGAGGAGCTCAGAGCTGGCTAGGGCAGGCGGGAGGGAAGCTTGGCTTCCTCCATTGCCAGGGGCAACCCAGCCTCCTGCTTGCTCCAGCTCTGTGGCCACGGCCAGCTGAAAAGCAGGTATCTGGGGTTTATTTATCTTCTATAATTGAAACTTTGTTGCTTTGAGTGGAGCTCAGAGCGGGCCACGGCAGGTGGGAAGCTTGGCTTCCTCCATCATTGGGGCAACCAAGCCTCCTGCTTGCTCCAGCTCCGTGGCTGCTGGCCGCCATCTTGGTTGGGTTAATTTGCATATAGTCGCTCTGATTGGCTGGTGGGCATGGTCTAAGGCATAGCGAAGGTATGGTCAATTTGCATGTTTGTCTTTTATTAGTGTAGATATGGACAATTATATATATGGACAATTAAGTATATGGCCCCAGGAGCTGTTGGCAGCCATCTTGCAACCAGGAAGTGGTAGAGACATAATGGAAGGCGAAGTTGGAAAAAGTTGTACCTTTGGTGACATCATTCAGCTGCAAGATCAAACCTACCTTGCTACCTCTAGACATTCCACTTAAGAGTGTCAATGAATTCCCCTGTTATTTAATCCAATTTGAGTTTGACTTTCTATTACTTATAATGTAAAAGGTACTAATGGGAACAATCCTCATTCCAACCCTAGTTCACTCTCCACATAACCCACTAGAACAATGTCTTTAAAATGAAAACCTGATCAAATAATCTCTGATTTAAAATCACTGAAAGCTTTCCCATGGCCTTAGCCCAACGTACTTGGCTCTTTACCCCATCTACCTCTCCAAACTCATTTTATGGTCTTCGAATCCACATAATTTATATCCAGAGAAACCAAGGACTTTTTTGTTTCAGGACCACTGAACTATTTCCCCTTCCCCAAACTGCTTTTCCTATGATGAAGCAATTTCTTCCTCCAAATGGATGTAGTAGCTCTTAGAATTACATGCACCCTTATCCATTTTGAAAGACAGTCAGGGGTCACTCACTGCAGCATTGTGTGTGGTGGTAGAAAGTTAGCAACAACTCAAATCCCTGTGGACAGGAGCATGGATAAATGAATTATGATATATTCAGATAAAACTACAAGGCAATAAAATAAGTGACATTTAGCAACATGGACAAATCTCAAACATGTGATGTTGAGGAAAAATAAGTCACAGAAGAATTTACACAGGGTCACTGACACATGCAAAACAATAATATTTATTGTAGAAGTAAAAATATGTTTGAGAATAATGATATCTCTATGACCAGAATAATGACAAACTTTAGAAAAGATATCATCAAGCTAAGGAAGGTTCACAGAAAGCAATTGAAATAGTGCACTTTGTTGGTGGGACTATGGAAAAACAGCTTCTCATACACTGCTGGTAGAACTATGAATTTGTATAACCTATATGAGAACAACTTGACAATGTCTATGAAAGGAAAGAAGGAAGAAAGGAGAGAAGAGAAGGAAGAGGGAAGGAGCCCGAGCCAATTTACTAGAGTTTCTGGTAATGCCTCCTGAAGAACTGTTTGAGCTATTAATAAAGACTTCTGACATAAGACACTGGGGGGTAGGGGAGGCCAGGGGATTGTCAAGGGCGAGGGAAAAAAGGAGACATATGTAATCCCCTTTGTAATACTTTAAGCAATAAAAAAAAATAAAAAATAAAATAAAAAATAAATAAATAAATAAAAATAAAAGACTTCTGGACACATCAAATGCTTAATTTGCTAACCACTATGGTAGGAAGCAAGGTAATATTATTTCTTTATTCATTCTCTTTTCAAGTTTTACTTCATTTTTTCTTGTAACCTTAACCATCAGGTTTGCCTATAAGAGCTCTCACACTTACATTTCTACTTACATAGAAGCCTAAGACTTGCTAGGTTACTGGAGGGCAATTTTTCTTAACATTGAATCTGGGCCACCATTTCTAAATTAAATAATCTCAAAAGGCCTAAGAGAAGTTAATGAAAACCACACAAGTAAAAATTTTACACTTTACTTTGTTGCCAAAAGCATAGCAGATAGATATTATATGTATTTAGAGATATACTAGACATTTATTCAAAAAGTGAACTCCTATTTACTCCCATTCCTAAAAGGTATATACAGGCAAGAAGTTTACACTCACCATTAATTCCAATTACTGAATGTAAAGAATCACATGCCAACATGAAATAAGGCCCTCTACAATTTTTAAGTTGGCAGTTTGGTAGGTTTATTATATCAGTAATGTTGAGAATCCCATCATAAGTTAGAAATATACTGAGATTCTGAATGTTTGTTGTATGAGGGTCAAAAACTAGCTTAATTATAAACTTACTGCACCTCTAAATCTTACTTTAATTAGGGAGGAAAGAAGATTTTAAGGTATTTCAGAGAAGAAAGAAATGTAAGTTTCAAAAGGGAGACAAGACACAGAACTACTCCTTAGTTTGAAAAGATGGAGAAAGCAGCAAATCTACTTCTGAACACTGATTAAAAGCACTCCCTACTATAAATTTCAATTCTTCTAAATAGCATTAACTTTTATATCAACTGTAAACATAAATATTATGTTTGTTCTGCTTCATAAAACACTCTACTTAAGAGCCCTGGCACATCACAATCAGATTTGCAATTATTTATTAACCACAGCATTACTCATAATCTACAACACCATAAAACAAAACAAAACAAAACAAAAACCCTGAAGTCGCAGAATGTGTTGCTCAATAGAAGTCTTGATGGAAACAGTCATTGACTGGTTGTCACTAAACTGTCAAACCAAAGCAGAAGAAGAGAGTGCATGAAATTCAAAACAAGTGTGGGTGTGGGTGTGGGAATGACTCGTTTTCCAGAAGCCATAATTTCTAATAGAAAATTTTAAGCTATTCTTGTGGCTGTTATTCAGAAAATATTTTTAAGCACCTGCCCTCTGCTAGGAATTGTAAATAAACAGCAATACAAATTTCTCCCTCACCTCTCCTATGCAATCAGTTGCCACATTTCTTTTAATCCTCACCTGAGTATATTTTTCTTTTCTTTTTTTAAATATATTTTTATTGATTTCAGAGAGGAAGAGAGAAGGGGAGAGAGATAGAAACATCAATGATGAGAGAGAATCATTGATCGGCTGCCTCCTAAATATCCCCTACTGGAGATCAAGCCCACAACCCGGGCATATGCCCTTGACCGGAATCGAACCCAGGACCCTTCAGTCTGCAGGCCTATACTCTATCCACTGAGCCAAACTGGCTAGGGTTTCCCATTGATTTTTTTAAATATATTTTATTGATTTTTCACAGAGAGGAAGGGAGAGGGATAGTTAGAAACATCGATGAGAGAGAAACATCGATCAGCTGCCTCCTGCACACCCCCTAATGGGGATATGCCCGCAACCGAGGTACATGCCCTTGACCAGAATCGAACCTGGGACCCTTCAGTCTGCAGGCCGACGCTCTACCCACTGAGCCAAACCGGTTAGGGCTCCATTGATTTTTAAAGAGAGTGAAAGAACGAGGGAAAGACGGAGAGAAATATTGATTGCTTGCCTCCTGCATGAGCCCTGACCAGGGCCTGGCCAGGGAGGAGCTGGCAACCAAACCAAGGTATGTGCCCTTGACCGGAATAGAACCTGGGACCCTCCAGTTCGCAGGCTGATGCTCTCTCCACTGAGCTATACCAGCTAGGGCTAGTTGCCACATTTTATAAATTCTGCTTTCTTGCACACTTGCTCTCTCTCTTGCATTCTCTCCTCTCCCTCCAGGTTGCTACTGCCATAGTTCATGATCTTAGGACAGCTCACATCTGGGCAAAATGACATATATACATATAGAATATTTACTACAGCACTGCCTATAGTCGCAAAAACAAACAAACCGAAAAAGCCTAAATATCTAAATATCCATCAATAGGGAACTGGTTAAGTAAAGTATGGTTCAATAATTGAATTCTATGACACAGTTAAAAAGAATGAGACAACATTTTATGCATTAATATGACATGATCTCTAAGGTATATTAAGTGAAGAAAGTGAGATTCAAAACTTTATCGTATGCTACAATTTGATTTTAAGGCCATACTGTTAAAAGAAAAGAAAATGGAGACGAAGATTGAAAATCCCCCAAGCAGACAAAACCATTTAAGCCACGTAAGTCAAACGAAATCTAGATTGTTTCAAGAGCACAAGCAAACCTTACCTTAGGTTATTTTTGTAAAAGCATAAAAGAAACAAGTCATCTTCCTAACATGGTGTGAGGTATCACTTTTCACCAATACCCTGTTGTCTGGCAACCGCCACAGTAGTAACCAAACAGTATAAAGGTCAAACAATGTTCCTCTTTTTTGCCTGATAAGCCATCCTGGAACGGCATGCACCTGAGCTTCATCTCAGCTTTGGACTTGAAGACTCCCAGTTAGTGAATTGTTCTTTTGTGGACAATAAACTCTTACTAAATAATATTTTACTCATCTGGTTTTATTACTATTTCTGGATTTTTGACAATATATATTATAGATTAAATACACACATACATATACATACATATACTATGTATGTGCATATTTATACATATACACACAAATATACACTCTTATGCATAGCTCCTCTCTCTCTTTCTCCCTCTCTCTCTCCCCCACCCCTCTATATTTTCCCCCAATAAGGTAACTGGTTGACTGGGAGATGGGAAAGGGAGACTTACATTTTAATTAATTCCTTTTGTCCTTTTTGGAAATTTGCACCATGTACATGCCTATTCATGAACTACGCAAACGTACTGCTTTCAAAATAAGGAAAATATTTTAAAAATGTATCTCACGTTGGGACTATTGCTGTAGTAGTCTCCTAACTGCTCTCTCTCCCACTCAATTTTTTCTATTGAGGTGGAATTGACATAACATAAAATGAACCATTGTAAAGAATACAACTCCATGGCATTTAGTCCTTTCAAAGTGTGCTGCAACCATCACAACTATCTAGCTCCAGGACATTTTCATCACCCCAAAAGGAAACCCTGTACCCATTAAACCAGTGGTTCTCAACCTTGGTTGCACATTAGAATCACCTGGGAATCTTTTTAAAATCCTGATTTCTGGGCCTCATCCTCCGGAAATTGTTTCTGTGTTACTAATTTTGTGGCCCCACCCCATAACAAAGAAACAGAATTTCCGGAGGATGAGGCCCAGAAATCAGGATTTTAAAAAGATTCCCAGGTGATTCTAATGTGCAGCCAAGGTTGAGAACCACTGAATTAAATAGTCATCTCCAATCCTCCCCTCCCACCAGCCCCCGGCAAACACCCATCTGCTTTCTATTTCTATAGATTTGCCTATACTGGACATTTCATATACATGGAGTCCTACATTATGTGACCTTCTATGTTTGCTTCTTCAGCCCACCCTTCACTCCACTCCAGAATTAAGTGCCCATCTCATGCACCGCCATAGCCCCCTGTACTTGCCTTTCATGCTGTTTGCTAATTGCCCGCTTGTCTGTACACTCTGATAGAGTTTAGATGCCTGTCTTGTTCCCACTATGTCCCTATTGCCTAACATGTGTCGATAAGCCTATGATGTTGAATGAATGCTTCTAAAACACATTCTGATCTTCTACCCTCTCACTGATATAACTAATCCATTGAATAAACTGGACTTAGTAAAGTGAATGCAGGACGTGACTTTTTTCTCCCACCATTATTTCCAGACCTGCTTTGCTGGGTCACTCTCCTGTTCCCATCCCTAGATGGTATCTCAGCTTTTTTGAGGAGCAGAAGGAGTCCAGTTTTCTAAAAGGAAAAACACAGCTTCTTTCTGGACTCTAGAAAACATCCAGCTTTCTGCCTAACTCAGCATAGAAGCGTGGACCAGAAATCTTAACGCAGGACAGAGGCAAAAGGAATTCCCAGGGTGTCTGTAAAGGGAAGTTCCAAGGGGTAAGCTGTGCGCTGGGCCTAGAGAGCAACCCGTCCAGCCTGCAAAGCAACCCATCCAGCCCACAAAGCAACCTGTCCAGCCTGCAAAGCAACCCATCCAGCCCGCAAACCAACCCATCCAGCCCGCAAACCAACCCATCCAGCCCGCAACAGGAAGGTGGGATTTCAGAAAGAACTGCGCAAAAGAAAAAAAAAATGCAATGGATAGATTGCCTCAATCTTATGTTCAAAAGTTTGTGCAGAAATAGTTTAATGTGCATAGAAAACTAAGCAATTATTAACACCAGGAAGGATAAGTCATACAAGGACATATAACTTGCTCAGCTGTAAATCTGCCTGCTTACATACACATAGTAATGTAAATATGCAGTACTGATTTAATAAAAATAAATCACAATACAATTATAGTGGGAAGATGGAGGGGAAACAAGTACGTCTCTGATGGGGAAGAGGGCAGTCAAGGGTAGTAATGAAAGATGAGCTAAGTCCTCATTTATTATAGAACAAAGTTAATAGAAAATGTTCCAACTTGAAAAATCAGGATATAACAGGAATTTGGAAGTAAATACTAGAAGCAGCAGCTGAAAGCACCGAGTTGAAAACGATTGCCTCTAGAAAGTGGAACTCACAGGGCAGAACAGAGCAGGGCTAGGGACATGTGTTTTTGTCACACATGTGACAGTACTGTTTAAATTATTGCTCTTTAAGTCCATTCCTTTCATAAAAATAAAGAAAATCCTTTTTCAAAGTGGAATCTAATCTAAATCAAAAGGTCCAATTCCCACTCATTTTAAAGCTCCTCCCTCCCCCGAGCTCAAGCCTGAATCTAGCGTGGAAATGGGGGGGGGAGCCTTGAAGTCAGCAGAATGGAGTGTGCTCTCCTTCACTCACGCAAGTTTCAGACTAACACCCGCCTGTCATTCCCTTAAATAAACACGCCTTCTCTGGCCTGTGGTACACCCTGGGATTGAAAAACTCTCTCCTCCACTTCCTTTACCCAATAAGTTTCATCACACTTCAGGTCTCAGCTCAGAAATGAGTGGCCTCCTCCAGGGAAACTTTCCAAACCCTGGTATCCATCTGGTATCTACCTCCCGCTTCCCCAGCTCAACACTGATCACACTGGGGAGCAGAAGCTTCATTGACTCTGTCTCTCCTGGGCTCTAAGCTCTGCGAAAGGGAAATCTCCATAGTGTTATGCTCAATAAATATTTGTTGAATGAATGAATGGTCATTACTCCTCTCTCTCACTCTGTAGATAAAACTCTTTAGGAAAGCCAACTGGAATCAAAAGCTTGAGTAAACACAGAATCAAGAGTTAGGGGAATTGGGTTATAATTTTCCCAGGACAGTTCTATCTGCACTGATGTCCTGAATTAATTATTAATAGCACCGCTTTTCCATCCTCTCTAATAATGCCATGGTTTGGCTGATACATAGTACATTCATCCCACAGGCTGAATCAACACCCTAGGGATGGGATACACCGGTTTCTCAGAGCCATCACTGAACCAGGGCACCCTCTCCTGGGGATCATGCTAGAGACACAGTCATTATCACCCTCTGTCACTCTGTTTTCTATGTTGAATGATTAGCCCTCCCCACTCTCTATCCCACCCCCAATGATCCAGTATTTCATTAGATGGACAAAGATCTAGCCTCAGTGAAAAGGCAACACAGCATATCTTTAGGGCATTTCTGCACAACTATACTAGGGTCTATTATGTTTCTTTCTATAATTTAAACCTTTAGGCCATCTTCATTTCCTGAGGAAAGGAAGTGGTCAGCAGTGGATACTGTTTTCCCCAAGTCATACCTTCAGAAACCTTGTTTGTTAGCTATACATCCTAGATAATTCAATCACAGCAGAGTAGTACCTCTCTCTGTCTGCCCATATATACTTTAGTATTTTCTTTTTATTGATTTCAGAGAGGAAGGGAGAGGGAGAGAGAGATAGAAACATCAATGATGAGAGAGTCATTGACTGACTGCCTCCTGCATGCCCCCTCAACTTGGGCATGTGCCCTGACCTCAGAATCGAACCGTGACCTGCTGGTTCATAGGTGGACGCTCAACCATTGAGCCACGCCGGCCGGCAACTTTAGCTGTGGATAGGAAGATGATGGGCACTTTCAAATTCATCAGACAAGGGAAGGACATTTGGTTTTGGTGTAAAGAGCCTCACATGCTGAATAATAAGATTCAAATTTCTGCTAGCAAAATTCAACAACTGAGAAATGGGCAAGAAAGAATTCCGATCTACCAGTATTGCTCCTTTAAGACTGTGCACCTAGAACAAGAAACCAAGAAGGTTTGAATCCTGCCAGAAAAGATAACTTGTGCCCTGGCTGGTTTGGCTCAGTGGATAGAGCGTCGGCCTGCAGACTGAGGGGTCCCGGGTTCGATTCTAGTCAAGGACACATGCCCTAGCTGTAGGTTCAATCCCCAGTGAGGGGCGTGCAGGAGGCAGCAGATCAATGATTCTCTCTTATCATTGATGTTTCTCTCTCTCTCCCTCTTCCTTCCTCTGAAATAAATAAAAAATTTTTTAAAAAAAGATAACTTGTTTATGAATTGTGGGATTCAGTTCCCAGCTTAATTGGATTTTAGAGGTTTTTTTAAAAAACACAACTTATATTTATTATTTTAATCCCCTTTTGGGGGAAAAAGTCATACTCTACTGCAGAACTATGAATTTCACAGTTGGTAAAACTTGGCATGTAACAGCAGTTTGCAGAGGGTTTGCAACGCCAGAGGGCTTGACAGGACTCAGGGCATAGACCTGCATTTCCCAACTCCCTTTCTCCAAGTTTCCAATTGTCACTCCCCTGGGTGTTTTTTTTTTTTCCCAATATATTTTTATTGATTTCAGAGAGCAAGGGAGATGGAGAGAGAAACATCAATGATGAGAGAGAATCATTGACCAGCTGCCTCCTGCATGTCCCCCACTGGGGACCTAGCCAGCAACCCGGGCATGTGCCCTTGACCGGAATCGAACCCAGAACCTTTCAGTCCGCAGGCTGGCGCTCTATCCATTGTATCAGACCATCTTTTAGCAACCATCTTGACTCCAACTCAGCAGCAGCAGCAGCCGCAGCCTGTTCATTTATAACTAACTAATGGGTATAAAGCAGCTATGTGACAGGGGTGAGATGAAAGCTGTTAATTCAGTCAGTCCGTAATATGTGTATGTATATATATGTATATATATACATATATGATTTCAGAGAGGAAGGGAGAGGACAGAGAGAGATAGAAACATCAATTATCAGACAGCATCATTGATTAGCTGCCTCCTGCATGATCCCTACTGGGGATTGAGCCTGAAACCCAGGAATGTGCCCTGAAGGGAATTGAACCATGACCTCCTGGTTCATGGGTCAATGCTCAACCACTGAGCCACACCAGCCGGGTAGTAAAATTTCTTTTTATTACACATTCTGTATTTTGTAAACAATCAAATATTCCCTAAGCTTGCAGGGAAAATATTCAACACTAATATTTATAATATTGTCTGTTGCAAAGGACTTATATTATACTTTATTATCTAAGATAACAATAAAGAAGTTAATGTCATGAGGGAAATGTCATTAAATGTATCAATTTATTAAAACAAAACAAAGACAGCATATGAACCATCTATATAGTATAAACCATAACTTTTAAAAATGTTTATCGTCTATATATGCATCGAAAAAGACTGGAAGGAAATGAATCAAGATTTTATTAGCAATTACTGGTGATGATTTTTAAAATTTTACTTTTCTTTTATAAAATTGCTAAAACTACCTATGCCATTTTCATATTCAAACAGGCTACTTTTGAAGACAAGTGGACAATCATTTCACATTTTTTAACTAATGCCAACTAATACTTGTGACAACAGAATAGATAATAACTGATGATAATTTCATACAGATCATTTCTCTTTTTTCCAAAAAGGACTTTTTTTCTTTTTGACAAAGACATACTAATAGTACTCTTTCTACAGCAATGCCAGACAGGGCTCTCAGAAATGACATGACATTGTGAGATATCTTTTCTTTTCTGTTCTTTTTTGTTGTTGTTGTTAATCCTCACCCGAGGATATTTTTTCCATTGATTTTTAGAGAGAGTGGAAGGGAGGGAGGAAGAGAGAGAGAGAAAAAGAGAAATATTGATGTGAGAGAGAAACATCAATTGGTTGCCTCCCCTATGCACCCCGACTGAGGTGGGGAACCAAACCTGCAACCCAGGTATGTGCCCTTGACTGGGAATTGAACCCATGACTTTTCGATGCGCAGGCGGATGTTCTAACCACTAAGAAATACCGGCCATGGCGTGTGAGATCTCTTTTCAAAGGCTTACCTCAGTCCTCTAACCAGGATCATTATGAGACTTTCAAGTTTCTTCTCGGCTCTGGCCATTCAGAGTGATGGTCCACAAACAGCACACTGAAAAATAAAGAAAGCTCCATTAATGTATAAAATTTGAACACCTTCACTGTTCTAGGATGGCCACAGACTGAAGGAAATTTCAAAATATCATCCCAGCCTGCCAAAACCCTACAATTCAATAAAAATAAGCAGATTAACTTTAAACAAAGGAATACTTCTCCCATATTATTTCCTAGTCTCATAAAAGAATTGTATATTTCCATGTACTATAATAATAGTTCCCATATAATGTTGAAATTTGGTTACAGACAGGGAATAGCAGGAACCATATAAGCCCAATACCTTTATTTCAATTTTTTTCTTTATTGATTAAGGTATCCCATATGTGTCCT
>NW_005354744.1:212228-219747 GCF_000412655.1 Myotis brandtii | reverse complement strand
ACATACAAGTCCTTTGGTTGATCTCTCCCCCTTACCAGCCCAATATCTTTTTGAGAAACATAGATTTCTGAGAAATCTTTTCTCTAACATTTAAGAAAAAGAAGGAAAAACATCAAGAACTCATGGACTCTGACAACAGTGTGGTGATTGTGGTGGGGGTGGGGGTGGAAGAGGGTATAGGAAGATAAATGGTGATGAAGAAATTAAAATAAAAAGGTTGCCAAATTTTTTTTTCAAATAAATAACATTGGAGAACTTAAACCAAAGAAACTATTACATTCCAATGCCATAAACTTCATAAATTGATAGCAAAGGAAAGACACAGGCCTGGCCGGCATGGCTCAGTGGTTGAGCATCGACCTATGAGCCAGGAGGTCCCAGTTCAATTCCCAGTCAGGGCACATGCCCCGTTTGCAGGCTCGATCCCCAGTGTGGGGTATGCAAAAGGCAGCCGATCAATGATTCTCTCTTATCATTGATGTTTCTGTCTCTCATTCCCTCTCCCTTCCTTTCTGAAATCAATAAAAAATACACACACACACACACACACACACACACACATAAAGAATTCCAAACCACCTCACATGGTGTGGCAAGGCTTTCACTAAATTTTCCCCCAACCTTCAGACACTAAATTGTGCATAATGAAAATTCTCACTCATATCCCCAAATTTGGAGAAAATCTAACTAAACTGATATCACAACTTTCCCCTCTTGTAACAGGGCACAAGGGAAATTATTGCTGGGAAGAAACGAGTGAAATAGAAGAAGTTAAGAGGCTAACCCCCGGGTGAAGTGAGGGCTCCAGAGATGCAGGTGATTGGGGAACAGATACAAAGCCTAAGGTATCCAGCCCCTGCCCCATGTGAATGAGATATGACTTTCTTCTACTTGGAGGAAACCTGTTTCAAGTCATTTAACAAAGTATCGCCCTAGCTGGTTTTGCTCAGTGGATAGAGCATTGGCCTGTGGGTCCCGGATTTGATTCCGGTCAAGGGCACATGCCCGGGTTGCGGGCTTGATCCCCAGTAGGGGGCATGCAGGAGGCAGCCGGTCAATGATTCTCTCTCATCATTGATGTTTCTATCTCTCTCTCCCTCTCCCTTCCTCTCTGAAATCAAGAAAAATATATTTTTAAAGTATCAAAAGCCCAAAGATTTTTAACTAAAATACAACTCCCTTTACTGAGCTCCCCAATCCTCTGCCATGTCCCCAGATTATAAAAAGAGTTTAAGCACTAAATGTCCAATTTTCCATTGTGGGTTATAGTACAAATAACATTGTTCTCAGCTATAGTTGCACACACAAAGAACTTAATTTTTCATATTCTCTTTTGTCTTAATCTAAGAGAGATCATGAGATCGTTTAAGAAATAATAACTATGGTGAAGAAACATTGATTTAAACTGTAATAATTCCATTAGGTTTATTTCACTGTATTTTAATTTTGTTAAATTCAGGTGAAATTATAATTTGTTATATTTAACAAATGGCTTGTGTAGTATAATCCTATTTTAAAGTAGAATTATACTATTTATCCTTCCTTCTATATAGGTACACAGAATAATATTTGGAATGATTGTCACTAATGTTAATATTGACTCTTTTTAGCAGTGGGTTTGGGGTGATTCTTTTCTTTATTGATTAAGTTCTTTATGATAAGCAAGTATTAATTTTACTAAAACAAAGAAAGTGATTTCTAAACATTAAAAACCAAGTTATACAGACCAAATTGGTTTTCAGTTCAATTCTATGAATATTTTTATGAGCACTTACTATGTGCCAAGTCTAATATTTAGCCCTGGGAATAGATTGGCAAACAAAATAAACTCTTGCCCTCACCACTCATTGTCTGTTGAGGTTTTTACTTCATTCAGATCCACTCTTTTGAAACCATTTGGACCTCAGTCTCCACTGAGGACATGTTTAATGGTAACTTCATGGAAGGCTTTCTTTGGGCTAGACTTACAAAGAGGTCGTGCAGACAGTCAAGTTTAAAAATGGCAACATTTTTGTTTCAATATTTAAATGTTAACCCGGTACATTTTGCATAGTGATGTGGGTACTTAAATGAGGGTAGGGTGAGGCGGGAAGCTAAACATGAATTCATATCCCAGCTCACTTAATGCCAGTGAGACACTGAGAAGTCATTTAATCTAAGCCTCTGTTGCTTTTTCTGTGAAAACTGGGAATATAAATGTATTGGTACAAAAACGCAGCTAAGTGTTAAAGTATATAAAGCACTTAGAATGGATGAAACTAAATGTTAGTTATTATTAGTATTTTTAAAATTGCATTACTTCCATTAAATCACCATCATTATTGGTTCCACTGTTTTCAAGGCAAAGTTAATAAAACCATTTCTAAACTATGGGTAGGAGATACTGAAAACATTTAAAATCTGGAAAGTTCTTTTTGGGGTTAAGAAATGACCTAAAGTAAATTATCTATTTGACCTTTTTGATAAATGAAACTCAATATAGTAATATTACAAATGACTAAAGGCATATAATAAAAGATTTATATTCACTAAATTACAAGGTATTATTTGTATTCACTAAATTACAAGGTATTACTACCAAAGTATAGAGTATTTATGTGATTAGCCTTGAGGCAAGGAACTTGAAGTATCTTAATTGCTTGTTACTTTTCCTCCACCTTCTACTGATAAACTTGAAGATAAAAGAGAGTAAATTTGATTTACATGGCAAAGAAAACAGATGTTGCATGTTGGAAATTTTGCTAAAAGCCAGTAAGATAAAAGTATGCATTTACATGGTTGTCTAACCGTTTCCAATTAAATTTATGTGGTACAAGTAGAAAAATTAGGAAAGTTTGCCCTCTTCCTGCCCAGTGCTGATTAAATCAACCTAAAGAATCTCACTAAATTAATCACCCTGAGACAGTGTGATTATGGCTTCTAATGTTATTGTGACCAGAGGAAGACGAGGAGTCATAGATTGCTGATAACAGAACCAGGGAGCAAATCAAGAAAACAGAAGGAGACATAAAACAAGTGAGAAGAAAAGTAATTTATAGATTAGATAACCATGATTAGGGTGAAAAGTCTCAACTATTAGCTCTCTGGAGGAGAGACTATCCTAGCCAGTTCAGTAAAGAATCAGTCACTGGCTATATACAGCTCCAAGGGGAAAAAGAGGTACCAAGTCAGCAAAACAGCACACAAAGAAAGAGAGCATTGAAGACGATGGGTTGGTTTTTATCCTAATGGGAGCTTTAACTCCTCTGTTTCCAAAATTGCCATACTCTAAAAGTCTCCTCAAAGGCAGGACTATGACCTATAGCTTTCAACAGCTACAGGAGAAAATGAAAACAATTATTCCTCCTTCCTTCAATGTAGGCCCAGACAGAAAGACTGTCCTGCAATATTATCACCCTAAAAGGAGCAAATCAAAAGGATGCACTATAACTGAAGTTATTCAGTTCATGCCAGAAGTTTGATTTTGCCATTTTATTCTGAATAGTCCTCTAAGAATTTAGAGACCCAGGGTTGTAATTAACTTGGCTCCGTGTCTTGAATGGTGGTTGAGAAAAATAAAGTGGAAGCTGAGTAAGCGGTCAGGCCAAGCTTTTATTATAAATGCAGATGTACTAATATTATTTACTGTTTATAGAGCACTTAGTATGCTCCAGGTATGGGGCTAAACCCTTTACATACATCATTTATTTGTTTCTCCCATAAAATTCCTAGGAGGTAGATATTATTTTTTTACGAGTGAAAAAGCACAGGATCACAAGAATTAAGTAACCAGAGTTTGCACAGCTGCCCATGACCTTACAGTTCTATCCCTCAGGCCCTGGTCTCCTTCTACCTAACACCTCTGAAGGCATACCTAGCACTGACACATCCAAATAGGAATAGACTTACAAAAGCAGCATTCTGTAATGGTTTTTGTTTGTTTGCTCGTTTTTGCTGTCTATTCTTATCCCTTTTTGGTCCAGGAATCTCTACCTGTAGAGTCTGTTAGCTCTTTCCAACCGAAATGACTATAACAACTTCTGGATGACTTGATAAAGCACGACTGTATTAAAAACAACAACAAGAGCTGAACCCACACTGTGGAATGAAACAATTGAGCAACAATCAGTTGATCAAGCAAAATTACATAACAAACCACAAATGAAATATGTTATGGTTCTTATTTTAATCTCCCGTCCTTTCACACCATTAGCAAATGTGGATGAGAAAACTGTCACTGCTTTGACCTGTCCCTCTTTCTCTTCCGTGTTGCCCAGGTTCTGTGGATCTCTTGTTGTGTGGCTTAAACACTTCTGATCACAGACTGGTTTTCATTGGGTTAAGATGTATTTTATGTGGACTTGCAGTAACAAGTGCAGATATGTTCAATCTGTCTGGAGTCACACAAAATTCATGAAGTACTAAATCTTGATCAACGGTACACCTGCACTGTGCTCTGTACAAAATGCCCACCACCAAGGAATTAATGCCACCACCTTGCCTGGGCTGGCTTCCCTCTGGGTCCTCCAACCTTCACGTCCTCAGCATTCTGCCTGACAGTCAGCTGTGGGAGGGATGTCTGTGGTTCCAGAGAAGGTTTTCTCAAGAGAAGAGGACTTCCTGACAGAGGTCCCACATGAAAGCCACTCCCTCACCTGGGTCAGATTTCAGATGCTATGTAACACAGCTGCCCAGATTTGTCGTTTTTAAAATAGTTCCCCCACTATCTTCCAGGTTTCCCTTCTTGGCCCCCCACCATGGGCTGCTACTTTACATGATCTTCAAGATGGTATAAGGTTTAACTCCAATGCAAATGTCAGAAACCCTCCAAATGTCAGAAAACCCAAGATAAATTTTATTAACTACCAAATAAGGAAGAAGAGAAGAAGGACAAGGAAGAATAGAGCAAGCAAGAAGGCAAAGGAAGAAGGGAGAAGAGGAGGAAGCTGCCCTTAGTAGAGGAATGCAAATATCAGGAGTAAGTCAAAGAGTGGCATGTGACTCTAACAGCCCAGAAAGAGCTCCAAAGTTGACGCTGCATCAGGTCAGTGTCTCTGACATCCATTCTGCCTTGAGGGTCCCCCTATCTTCCCACCAGTCCAAAGTTCCCAAATACCCCAAGCAGCCCTTTAAGTCTAACACATGAGTCTAAAGGCATAGCAGCAGGGCACTTAAAATTGCTGTCATTTTGGCCCAACTGGTGTGGCTCAGTGGTTGAGCATTGACCTATGAATCAGAAGGTCACATTCCCAGTTACAGCACATGCCCAGGTTACAAGCTCCATCCCCAGTGTGGGGTGTGCAGGAGGCAGCCGACCAAGGATTCTCTCTGATCATTGATGTTTCTATCTCTCTCTCTCCTTCTCCCTTCCTCTCTGAAATCAATAAAAACATATTTTTTTAAATTGCTGTCATTTTGAACCACACTATGATATTAAGAAAAATATGAAATCGGCAGCTTTTCTATCATAATTTAATTTTAGGCATAATCATATTTATAGAGATTAAAATTTTCCAATTGACTTTACTCAATATTTTAACAATGAAATTAGACAGTGGAAAGAAATGTGAGGTATAACTACAGTGGGGCCTTGACTTACGAGTGTCCCGACTAACGAGTTTTTTGAGATACCAGCTGTCTCTCGGCCGATTTTTTGCATTGAGTTGAGAGAGTAATTTGAGTTAACGAGCTCCTTAACGCGCTCCTTAACGAGCTCGGTCTCAGAACGAATTAAACTCGTAAGTCAAGGCCCCACTGTATTGGAAAGGAAAGGCAAAATGATCCCTATTTGCAGTAAATGTGGTTGTATACCTGGATAACCTGAAATAATCAACTGGAAAATAAATAGAAAGTAGAGTACAAAATTAATCCACAGAAACTAAGAGCCATCCTACACACAACACCCGTAAGTCAATGTAATGAAAGAGAAGACCTGTGTACAAGAGCAGCAAAGAGGATAAAATGCCTGGGAATAAACTTACCAAGAATTGTGCAAAACCTATATGAGAAAGGCTTTGAATCTCAAAGGAGACAAAAGTAGACTGGCAAAATGGAAAGATATACCATATTCTTGGAAAAGAAAACTCAGTATTACAAATATATCCATTACCCTAAATTAATTTTTACATTTAACATAGCCCTCATAAAAATACCAATAGCTAGCCCTGGCTGGTTTGGTTCAGTGGATAGAGCGTCGGCCTATGGACTGAAGGGTCCTGGGTTCGATTCCAGTCAAGGGCACATGCCCGGGTTGTGGGCTTATCCCCAGTTGGGAGCATGCAGGAGGCAGCCAATCCATGATTTTCTCTCATCATTGATGTCTCTCTCTCTCCCTCTCCCTTCCTCTCTGAAATCAATAAAAATATATTTTTTAAAAACCAATAGCTATTGTTTAAAGTAGACAAGCTGATTCTATAGTCTACATGGAAAAATGAAGGAATAATATCCAGAAATACTCTAAAAATGAAGAAGAATGAATAGAGACTGGTACTACAAAATATCTCGGAGCTACATGAAAAACTGTTGAATCTTCATCTCACACTGTATGACAAGAGAAACTCCAAAAATATCAAATACTTAATCATAAGGCTTTGAAACCATTAAAGTGCTAGAAGAGCATGCAAGAGAATTACATTATAACCATGACTTAAAGTCTAAAGCCTAAAAGAAAAACGTCAATGAAATAATAGTCAACAAATTTTTCATGAGGAAAAAAGCACATAAACAAAGTCAAAAGACAAATAACATTAGGGAATTTACTTGAAGCATGTCACTTAATGCTAATCTGTTTCATGTTTTTAAAAAAATACTTCTAGAAATTGAGATGCAAAGGATTAACATCCCAATACAAAAATGGACAAAAGACATGTCTAGTTACAGATGAAAACACATTACCTTTAACATGTGATAATAAGCCAAAGCCCACTCATAAGATCAAAAAATTTGACATCAAACACTGTTGACTGTTGGCAAGGCTGTGGAGGTAATTCACACATGGCTGGTTAGAGTACAGACTGATAGAATGCCTATGAAGAGCAATTTGGCAATATCCATCAAAGTTACAAGTAAATATGTCATCTAGCCTAGAGATCCCAATTCCAAGAATTCAATCCATAGGTTTGAATTGAAGAAATAGAAGAAATAAGGTGGTCACAAGGTTATTTTGTTGTAACATAGTTTGTAACATCAAAAGACTAGAAAATATCCAAGTGTCTGACAAAGGGATGCTGATTAAATAAACTCTAATACATTCACACACTACATAACTATGCAGTCAGGAAGCTCTCTATGTACTTATTCAGAAAGACTCCTGTGATAGCCTATTAAAAACAAAAAGAAATGATGTGAAGAACAGTGCATATCATATGCTACCTTCTATGTAAAAAGAGGAGAAAAGAAAATATATCATAACAGGATAAATACTGGAAGAACATTTCCCACATAAAAATTTTACCCACCTGTTTGCTGGCATCTTGAGTTCTTTTTTAAAAGAATCAAATGTTTCATTTTACAATTTAAAATTAATGTCTCATAGAAATAT
>NW_005354744.1:209446-212114 GCF_000412655.1 Myotis brandtii | reverse complement strand
ATATGCATAACCCATGGACACAGACAATAAGGTGGTGAAGGCCTGGGGCAGGGGGTAGGGGAGGGCTGGAAGGGGTCAATGAGGGAAAGAGGGGGACAGATGTAATACTTTCAACAATAATGATTTTAAAAATAAATAAATAAAATTAATGTCTTAAAATATATGTGATAAATAAAATGTTACTTGGAGGTAACTGTTATGGGCTGAATTGCCCCCCAAAAAAATTCATATGTTGAAGTCCTAACCCGCAGTACCCCAGAATGTGGCTGTATATGGACAAAGGACCTTTAAAGAGGGAATTATGATACTTACCTGGCAGGGGAGATACCATGATCACGAAGGTGGTTTTCCCAGGGCGAGGCTTATCCATTGCACTCCGGATGTGCTGACCCCTGCGATTTCCCCAAATGTGGGAAACTCAACTGCATAATTTGTGGTAGTGGGGGACTGCGTTCGCGCTCTCCCCTGAAAAAAAAAGAAAAGAAAAAAGAGGAAATTATGGTTAAATGAGACTAATCCAATAAGACTGGTGTCCTTATAAGAAGAGGAGATTAGGACACAGACATGAACAGAGGAAAGACCATGTGAAAACACAGGGACAGGATGGTCATCTACAAACCAAGGAGAGAGGCCTCAAAAGAAACCAACCCTTATTGCCACCCTTGTCTCAGACTTCTAGCATCCAGGACTGTGAGAAAATAAATTTCTGTTGTTTAAACCACCCACTCCGTGGTATTTGCTATGGCAGCTCTAGCAAACTATTACAGATTTTGGTATTGGAAAGTGAGGTGCTATAACAAATATGTAAAAATGTGCAAGTGGCTTTGAAACTGGCTTAAACTGCCTATTTCTACAGTAAAGTGCACTGAGTAACAATCTGAGGTACTGGAACATACCTCTTCTGGCACAGGAGTAGTTGAGATCTGTGAGACTCCGCCTTGGTGGCTAGAGGTAGGGAATGGGGAACTCTCCTGACACTGCTGTGCTCAGAGCACAGGAAGGGTACCAGGGCTAGCTGTCTGAGGGGAATGTTTGAAGAGCTTGTCCTCCCTCCTAGAGTTACCAGATAAAATACAGGACACCCAGTTAAATTTCAAAAAACTACTGTTTAAATACATCTCGTATATTGCAAGCAACATTCTTATACTAAAAAAGTATTTGTTGTGTAACTGAAATTCAAATTTAATTCAGCATCCTGTATTTGTTAAATCTGGACAAATCTCCTTCCCTTTCATTCTTGCCCAGGATTGGACCTATAATAAGAAACAGTGATAGGGTCCCTCGGCTAGCTCCCGGCGCACGGAGCCGTGGTCCCGGTCGCTGCCTAAAGCTCCTCTGCTGCTCTCCTTCATGTGCTTCGGGGTCATTGCTCCCCTCCCTCAGGCCGCCCCTTACTCCGGGGTCTATGGAAGTAATGGAAGGACCCCTCAACCTGGCTCATCAACAGAGCAGATGAGCAGATCATTTATTAGCTGCAGGGGAAATACGAGGCTATTTCTTGTCACAAAAAGGCTACAGGCCAGCATGATAATCAGAGCCATGTTCTTTCCTGGTAGAGTCTGCCTCTCCTGTGTTACCTTACTGCTGAAAAAACAGACCACATCGCGGACACTGGTTTGGATAAGTCCTCTTATGTCAGTGATTTTTGCCTGTAAATCAGTGATTTTCAGAGAAAATTTCAACTCATTTTTTAAAGAATTAATTTTGTTACTGAAGTGTACCACTTCAGCTATACAGCTGAGCACATAGTATGTACCCCATAAATCTTTATGAATTTTTATGGTGAGTTTTATGGTGGCTTTATACAACATTAAACTTGGTAGCTAGTTCTCTTTAAGTCTTTCATAAACCCTACTAGAGACCCAGTGCATGAAATTTGTGCACAGGTAGGGTCCCTAGCGGCTGCCATTGCTGGCCAGGGCCTCTCTTCCCCCGGCTGCCTGCTGCTGATCAGGGCCTCCCTTCCCTAGTCGAACTCCTGGTCAAACTCCCAGTTGAGGGGACAATTTGCATATTAGGCTTTTATTATATAGGATTTTGTTATTAATCAGATTGTTAAATTTGTAGTCACTATAAAGAAAAGATAATGTATTATATACTATTTAAGAAAACCATGTTGTAGATGAATGCCACAGTGAAATGACACCTTTAGTAAAATAACCCAGGGTGGTCATGGTTACACATCTGTAACATATTAAGATGGAGTGATTAGTATAGGTGTTGAGGAGTAGGACATTCTGAATATATATAAAAGGAAGAAAAGTATTTTTCATTCCTAACCTATATCCATGTCTTTATTAGAAGACTTAAAACTAATGTTGGGCTTTAAACACCTATTCCCCCTTTGTCTGTATCTAAATTCTGTGACATTCTCAGGAGTAGAAAGATAAAGGC
Source organism: Myotis brandtii (assembly GCF_000412655.1). NCBI lineage: Eukaryota > Metazoa > Chordata > Mammalia > Chiroptera > Vespertilionidae > Myotis > Myotis brandtii. The sequence goes on along the minus strand of NW_005354744.1, from coordinate 209,720 downwards.
AGCCTGTTGGATCCCATTAACTTTAATTATGGAGATAGAACTTATGAGCCAATTTGATTGGGAGTTTAAACTTGGTTAAAAATAGCCTTGTAACTTATATACTTACATGCATAGCCCATGGACACAGGCAATAGGATGGTGAAGACCTGGGGCAAGGAGATTGGTAGGGGCTGGGAGGAGGGAGGTCAAGGGGGGGCTGGTAAACAGGAGACATCTGTAATACTATCAACAATAAAAATATATATTAATAAATAAAAAATAATAAAAAAAGAAA
>NW_005354744.1:199526-209353 GCF_000412655.1 Myotis brandtii | reverse complement strand
TATATTATATGTATATAATGGAATCTTATCCTTATAAAAGGAATGAAATTTTGGCAACATAGATGAACCTTGAAGACATTATGCTAAGTGAAGTAAGCCAGATACAAAAGGACAACTGTTTTATGGTTCTATTATATAAAGTGCCTAGAATAGGCAAATTCATAGAGACAGAAAGCAGAATAGAGGTTACCAAGGGCTGGAGGGAGGGGTTAATGGGAAGCTGTACAAAGTTTCTGTTTAGGATGATTAAAAGTTCTAGAAATGGATAGTGTGGATGATTGCACAGCATTGTACATGTTCTTAATGCCACCAATTTCAAATAGTTAAAATGGTAAATTTTATGTTATGTATATTTGACCACAATAAAAGAAAATGTAAAGAGAATCCCCTAGGCTCCTTGCCACTTCCTGGAGAGATTTTCCCCAAGCAATTCAATCATTTATTTAGTCAGTAAAGGATAACTATCACTTGAGGGCTAGTGAATTATTTTTTAATGATTTGCATGTAGGTATATATGACTAGATCAGAAGCTCCTTGTTGCTACAAAGTCAATGCTTCTTTATATCCTCTTTGGTGTAAAACACATAGTAGATGTTGAAATTACTTATTAAAAGAATAAATGCCTTTGGCCATATATTTCTTTTCAGTCAGTGCATAACTGGCTTATGTTAGGAGCTTTCCATATATTGAATAGTTTTAGCAATGACCCATTATAACTTCTGAGTGGCATTCTGGACCAATGTTTACTATTTGAACAGATTTTAAATTAAACTAGTTTCATAAAGTCCATATCATATGCAAAATCCCACGCCCTTGTTAATCTGCCTGCAGCTATCCCAGTGGTCATTTACAGAGCCATAAAGAATGTACACATCACCCCAGCTGGTTTGGCTCAGTGGATAGAGTGTTGGCCTGCAGAACAAAAGGTCCTGGGTTCGATTCTGGTCAAGGACACATGCCCAGGTTGCAGGCTCTTGTCAGGTTGCATGAAGGAGACAATCAATTGATGTGTTTCTCTCACATCGATATTTTTGTCTTTCCCTTTCTCTTCCACTCTCTCTCTAAAAATCAATGGAAAAATATCCTCAGGTGAGGATTTAAAAAAAAAAGAATGTACACATCAATATCTACCAAAAGAGCTTAACGAGAACTTTGAACTGAAAAATAATACCTACAATATTCTTGAAAATATTGACCTTTTAAGTATTTAAGTAATAATTCCTCACTCCTCTGTGAACCTGAAATCAGATGAAGGCTATAATAAGACACCAATGAAATAGTTGATTATATTTTGTCTTAAATTTGGTAACAGTATCCCCTAACACAACCACTGTGAATATAACTTACAAGAAGGACTTATCAAACTATATTGACAAGTAGAGAAATACTAAATGAACTGTCAGAAGATTTCATTTAAGCAGTGAGTCTCTATCCACTTGTTTCTCAGTTTCCATGTGCATAAAAAGAATATAAAAGTATCTGCTTCACCAATCTCACAAAGTTGTTCTAAGAGTCAGATGGCAAAGTAACCTTGAACACACCTTTGAAACCTATGAAGTACTATATGATATCATGTTAACATTATGAATTCCAGGAGTGAAACTGAACTTATCCCAACTACAGACAAGGAGCTGAACTGTCAGCAAAACTTTCGCATTAAAAAAGTCCAACATGTCAAATCCTTGGGAAATTGAATTCATATTTCAGAAAATATGTTAAATTTCAGGGCAATAATTAATAGGATGGTAAATGGGACCATGTGTCTGGACCAATTCCCAGGGCTTATTCAAAAAATTCACTGAAGGAACAAACATTTGTCTTGGGAGTATTTGAAGAGAGTGTTTGATGTATTCAGTAGATAAGAGATACATAATTTTCTAGAGATGAAGTAAAGACCTTCATTTCAAAAAGTGTAAAATAATGAAGTCATCAAATAAGTTGTAGACAAGCTTGTAAACTGCATAGTGTCCCTAGGACAGACAGCTAGTATCTAATGAGATCTTTCTCCTTGGTAGAATCTAGATGCCATAGCAAAGGTCATGTTCATTAGAAGTCTGAATGTTCCAGTTGGAAAGAATTTCTGCTACCTGAGCCAAAAATCTTAACTGCTTCCTAACATAATTGTATTGCCTTGGACTCATCAACATTCTGTTTTAGCCAACTAAACTGAGAGCCTCCCTTCTCCAATGACCTTCAAGAATATACATAAGAGGCTCCTCTTTTCTTGCAAGCATGACATGGGGATACAAGGACAGAGACAGAAGGAAACAGCCTATAGAATAACATTGAGCCGGCATGGCTCAATGGTTGAGTGTAGACCTATGAAGCAGGAGGTCATGGTTCGATTCCCAGTCAGGGCACATTACCAGGTGGCAGGCTCAATCCCCAGTTGGGGGCATGCAGGAGGCAGCCCATCAATGATTCTCTCTCATCATTGATGCTTCTATCTCTCTCTCCCTCTCCCTTCCTCTCTAAAATAAATTTAAAAAATTTTTTAAAGAATAACAATTTCAACTTTGAAAAAGAAGATTACAAAGCTCTTGGACTTGCTTAATTTCTAAGGGGAAAAAGATATCTCCAGACTCTACTAAGGAAGCACAGAACATGTTGTAAGAGGGTTGGAAATTATATTTTTTTACCCTGAAAGACAAATAAAAAGATCAAAATAGCCCAACTTTGGATGTTCTCCGTGATTCTCCAATTTGGTTACAAAATTAAATTAATTTACTTCAAGATCCTCAGGGTTAATAGATTGACTCTTAAGAAGCTCTCTATTAGAAATTGTTATTGTTGAGGACAGACTTAAAATGCATTAGGTATGTTCAGAAAACTAAGTAGAAAAATAACAACACTAATTGGGCTGACCCCTCCTGCCTCCAGAAAGTTAAGTTATATGTTTGACAGGTAATTAAATGGAATATACTAAAATGGGAGTGAAATCAACAGAGAAACTCTATAGAATACCAATGGCAGAGTGGCTTATGTTTGTCTTACCTTCTTTCCACTCCCACAGAATGTTTTCCACTAAAATAAATATTTGAGCCACTGCCAAAATGAATCACTTCTCTTTGGGAATAATACGTATATTTTATGTTTAAAGAGGCAATTTGGTGCTGAAAAAATAACATGGGTTTTATTATTTGGTAGACATGGGTCCAAATTCTGGTTTTGTCACTTACCAGCTCGTGATGCTATTATTTAATCTCTCCAAGATTCAGTGGTTTTCTTTCCTGTAAAATATGGGGACAATAATATGCAAGATTGTTAGGAGAATAGGAACTTTTATAAATATTTATATGGCTCATTACAGTGCTAGAGCGTAGTATATTCACAATAAAAGTTTGTTGAGCTGCAAATATAGTAAGAATGTCAATCTCAGATGTTATCACTGAGAATATCATCATCACAAATAGCTATTATTTTCCTGCAAAGGGTGTAGTTAACTTCTATTGGCACTATTCTTAGTGCTAACAGCTTTCAAACACAGATCTCACTTTGCTCTTAGCATTCACACCCAACTACAACAGATTTAATCCATATCAGTCTTCTCTTTTAAAAGGGTTATAATGGTGTCAAACATTGAAAATTTTGATTGAATAACTCAAAGGATTTCTCACCTGCTGTGATTCTGATTGGCTGAGGAAACAATAAAATAGCTACATGTCAGTTGACCTACAAAACTCATTTTCCAACCAAAAAATGGTCATTTTATTTTTTAATTAAACTTATTGGGGTAACACTGATTAATAAGATCATATAGGTTTCAAGTGTAAATTTCTATGACACATGATCTCTGTATTGCTTTGTGTGCCCACCACGCAAGGTCAAATAATCTCTGTCACCATATATCTGGCCCCCTTTACCCTTTACTACCTCCCACCCCCTTCCCTCTGGTCATTAGGGAAATGCAAGTCTAAGCTACAATGAAATACCACCTCACACCTATTAAAATGGCTATTATCAACAAGACAAGTAACAAGTGTTGTCTGTGTCTATGAGTTTCGATTTTATATCCCACATGAGTGAAATCATGTGATTCTTGGCTTTTTCTGACTTATTTCACTTAGTATGACATTCTCAAGGCCCATCCATGTGTCACAAATGGTGCTATTTCATCCTTTCTTATGGCTGAGTGTATTGTGTATATATACCACATCTTCTTTATCCAGTCCTCTATTGAAGGACACTTTGTCTTCATGTTTGGCCACCATGAACAATGTCGCAGTGAACATAGGGATGCATATATCTTTGAAAATACATGTTTTTAAGTTTTTCAGGTAGATACCCAGAAAAGGGATTGCTAGGTCATATGGTAATTTTATTCTTAATTTTTTGATGAACCACCAGACTGTTTTCCATAGTGCTGTACCAGTCTACATTCCCACCAGCAGTGAATGAGGGTTCCCTTTTCTCCACAACTTCTCTATCACTTGTTATTACTTGTCTTGCTGATAATAGCCATTTAATATGAGGTGGTATATCATTGTAGCTTTGACTTGCATTTCCCTAACAGCTAGAGAGGTTGAACATCTTCTCATATATCTGTTGGTCATTTGTATGTCTTCTTGGGAGAGATTTCAGTTCAGATCCTCTGCCTTAAAAAATGGACATTTAAAAAAAAAAGAATATCTCCAAATGGAATGAGAGTTATGTTTTTAAGCACATCACTGATTTTCATCCTATTATATTTATTAAGGGACATTAGGAATAAGATTTGCAAATAAAATGAAAAAGAGATGTCCATGTTACAGTTAAGAGCTTGGAGAATGCTAATGAGATTTATTAACTCTAAAAAAACCTTAAAAATAAAAATATTTCTTAAAATCCACACAAAATAATCAAGATAAACACAGAAAAAAATCAAAGACTGACTCCGTATTAGAGTCCAATGAATCAGTCTGTGTGGGTATATATATATGTGTGTGTGTATACATACACACACACACACACACACACACACACACACACACACACGGCCTATTTGTGGTGATTTCCTTTTGGTTTGAGCATGGACAAATTTTCTCTCCACTAAGAATGGGTTCTTTTATTCTCAGTTTCATTCAAGTAAGAGTAGACTCAACTTTTCCTTAGTATTGTGGGATACCACGCTGCGGAAATGGCTTCAAATAATGAGCACTGGGGGGTGAATGAAATGCTGCTCATGTTTACACTGGCACAAACAAAAGCCCCAGCACACAGGCAGCATTCTGTTCATCTGCTGATTTTCTCCAATATGGTTCCTGCTGAGACACAATAATAAGGGAAAATAACAAAAAGTCAGCTAAAAGATCTGTTATGGGGATAGGGAGGCATGTCCTTTAAAAATAAGACTATAATATGCTCACATAGTGCTGAAATTCACTCACACTGGTCAAAATAATTTATGAAGATGAAGTTTCAAGTCTATTCAAAATATTGCCAGAAGGAGCTCAACTGGTGCATGTAAATAATAGAGTCCAAGGGCATTAGCCAATCTAAAGGAGATGCTCATTATCTATGTCATCCCCTTCTTCCCACCCTTCTTACCTACCGTCCAACTCCAAGGTATTGTTGGCGGCAGCCAATAGTAGGTCATGTGGCCAGAAATGGACACAGTTGATAATGGGTAAACTGTATAGTACCTAACACGAATAGAGTAATTTTATGATCTGTGAGCTTCACCACTATGCCCCCCATTTTAATAAAACAATAACAATTTTTATTAATTTATGAGATTTCCTATCAGAAGACTGAAATAAATATCATGTATCTAACTGGCCTTCCCATTCCAGGAAACATTAATTTTGTATGCACATTTATCAAAGATTAAATTCCATAAACTTCAGGAAAAGGGAATCCCATAATCTGGGATTCCCTTAATCAGTTGTAATGTTCTGTATGTCTATAGATACTCTTACATCAGATCCTCAAAATCAGTTACCATAATGGAAGGCATGGTAGATGTTGCAGTGATTTATTCTGATATCTTAGTAATGAATCAACAGCATTTCTGCATGTCATGGTGCTCATAGGTACATTACAAAAAGAAACCTAGGCATAGGGAAATGGTTGGTCTTAAACCACATATTGTTAGGAGATGGAATAAAAGTAAAAGCAACACAAAAAGCCATATAATGAATTTAATGGCACTCAGATAGCTTGGTCTCTGCTGGATGCCACTGGCCTCCCTCTCAACAGCCTATTCATGCTTCTCACAATACTGGTAACATCACTGCTACTGACAATTTTCAATTTGCCGTGACTCTTTGGACCAATTCTACTACCCAATGACTGCAATTGAAGAATTGGAACAAAGGTAAGTTAATGGCTCAAAATAATTTTTTAAATTTATATTTAAGTTCTTCTTCCTCTGTCACCATGGCTCTCCCCTCCCTTCCCCGAGTCCTATCTTCTTTTCTATATTTGTGTATTCAGTGGAAGAAAGGTTAAAGAGAAATGGAAAGGAGTACAGAAATTCAGTAACAATTCTTAGTGCCTAAGACCCTATAACAGAACCTGTGTTATCATTCCACCAAATACATGAAGATTGAACGAGACTCAAAAATAAATTTGTCAGTGAGACCTCATTGGGGAACAGTGTTGATCTTAGATGATAGAATTTGTTTGTTTTTTAATGTATTTTTATTGATTTTAGAAAGGGAGAGAGAGATAGAAACATCAATGATGAAAGAGAATCATTGATCGGCTGCCTCCTGCACGCCCCCTACTAGGGATCAAGCCAGCAACCCGGGCATGTGCCCTCCTGACCAGGAATTGAACCATTACCTCCTGGTTCATAGGTCAATGCTCAACCACTGAGCCGTGCTGGCTGAGCTAGATGATAGAATCTGAATTCAAATACTTCTAGATAGAAAAGCAATGAAATGTAAAGGAAATGGATTTTCATAAGCATATGATGAATGGATTAACTAGAAATCTTTCAGTTATGACTGACAGAAATTTAATACAAGATAACAAAAACAAATGGAGTTTTTAAATTATAAAATTAAAAAGCCCAGGGAGAGTCCAGCTTCAGTAATGGTTTCAACCAGGGCTCAAACAATGTCTTTAGAACTCCCTCTATCTCTCCATTCTTCAACTCTATTATTCTGCCCTTCATTCCAATAGTGAAATTGTCTCAGTAAAAGAAAAAAGGAACTTTCACCTTCTCAATACTTTCAATTAAAGCAGCCAGGTTTGAGTTCCACTGTTCAGGATGAGAGCACATACCCAGCCCTCTAGTGAGGGAAAGTGTAACGAGGAGGGGGATATTGACCCAACCCAAACTTCATGGATTAAGAGTTTTCCAAAGAAAAATTAAAATGCTATTACCCCAACAGAGAGAAATGGACACAGGGCAGACAAAGAAAAAGATATCTACCACAGTAGGGTTACTTGCTAAATGAGAAAATATAATATTGATATGTACAGTTTGGTTAATATAACAGAAATCGCTAATTTTCCCCCAATACGCTTTTTCTCTTTCTTTGTTTCAGTAATACATTCCCCAAGTTTGATCTGGTACACTACCACCCTTACAGCTAGGTGTAGCTGTTTGACTAAGTTTAGGCTGGGATATGACAGGAAGTCATGTGCAACTTTTAGAGCATCTCAAAGATAAAAATGTTTCCAGGAACAACTTCTTTCTCCCTTTTGCTCTCTGAGAAATAGCCACAACTACCCTGCCACCTTGGACCAAGATCCAGAAGCCACATGTTGAAGATGGCAAAGTTGCCCCACTAGCCTGGGTCACTGAATGACCTAGTAAAGCAGAAATGTTTGTTCAACCTAAACTACCCCATCTACCTTTGGACTTTCACCTGAAATAAGCACCTTATCCATCTATTTTATATGTCTTATCTATGTAACTGTTTTTTGGGTTCTTTTTGTTTAACGTATACCTTAGTCCAGTGGTCAGCAAACCTTCATGAATAGGATTAGTGCCCTTATAAAAGAGACCCTGGTCCCTTTCACCACAGGGGAACACAATGAGAAGATGGCCATTTGCGAGCCCAGAAGTGGACTCTTACCACACACTGAATCTGCCAGCCCCTGAATCTTGGACATTCCAGCCTCCAGAACTATAAAAATTAAGTGTTTGTTGTTTAAGCCACCCAGTCTACGGTCTTCTTGGTATAGCAGTCCAAACTAAGACAAACTCACACAGCTCAAACAAAAATCCTCTGGAATTGCACATTCAGTTTACCACTGCAAGCCAACCACCTCAAAACTCAGAGGCTTATTCTTTCCAACAATTCTGCAGGTTGACTAGACGGTTCTTCTGCTATCTCTGGTAGACTTAATCATGTACCTGTATTTGGGTTGCACATCAACTGGGGCTGGGCTCAGCTGGGACAGATGGCATAGCTGAGCCTCTCTTTCTCCATGGCCCTTATTCATGAAATGGTAATCCCAGGGCAGTGTTGAAAAAGGACAAAGACTCTGGAACTTGCACATCTATTGGTCAAAGCAAGTTACATGGTCAACCCAGAGTTAAGAGGTAGGGCAACTCCACTTTTTGATGGGATGAACTGCAAAATGTGACCATCTTTTTCAATTCACCACAAACACTCTGATCCAGGCTCAGACATCTAATTTTCTATCATTTACACCTAATGAAAATGACACCACTGAAATGAAAATACCCTTGACCTGCACACCTAAATCTTTCAGCTGTACCAAACTGAAATTTTTCCAGAGAGAAACTGTGGTACTTGCCTTATTGTGATCGACAAATACATTAATAACCTTCCTGAACAAGATGCTGCATTAGGAATTATACTAAACAGTTATCACCATCAGTCATTTCCAAGATGATAATAAACTCAGGATTGCCAATACTCAATGCCACAAAAGGGAGTATTTTTCTATCAAACATTTTTTTAAATTATTTTTATTGATTTCCGAGAGGAAGGGAGAGGGAGAGAGAAATAGAAACATCACGATGACAGAGAATCATTGGTTAGCTACCTCCTACATGCCTCCCACTGGGGATGGAGCCCGCAACCCAGGATTATGCCCTTGACCGGAATCGAACCTTGGACCCTTCAGTCCGCAGGCCAACACTCTATCCACTGAGTCAAACCGACTAGGGCTTTTCTATCAAATTTAAGATTTGAATGTTAAAAGGTGTAGGAATAGGAAATATGGGTGCAGCTTTTTAAAATAATCTTTATGTGAAGCTCTTTTTAAGCATGACCCACAGGTAAAAACCATAAATGAAAAAAATGACAGATTTGAATATATGTGAATTTAAGACCCTGTATAACAAATAAACATATCATATCAGACAAATAATAAAAATAACAGGTACTTACAGTGTTTACTAAGTACCAAGTAATATTCTAAGTACTTTGTATTTTTAATTCATTTGACCCTTACGACAGTCCTATGAGGTAGACACTACTATTTCCCCCATTTTTAGGTGAGAAAACTAAGGCACAGAATGGTTATGTAAGATACCAAGGTCAGGTAGTAAGTAGCAGAGCTAGTATTTGAACCCAAATAGCATTGCTCCAGGGTCTAAAGAAAACCTGGAAAACATGGCTTCATATGACAAAGGCTTAATATCATTGATATGTTAAGAACTCTTGCAAATAAAAAACAAAAAATACATCATTTTCTATGGACAAAAGCTAGGACAGACAGTTCACAAAAGGGAAGTGTAAATGGCCTATAAAATATGAAAAATGTTCTTCCTCACTAGGAGTCATGAAAACTCTAACGAGATACCATTTGTCTCCTGGCCAAGGTAGCAAACGCAGCAAAAAATGATTTTATATATATATATATTTGATTTCATAGAGGAAGGGAGAGGGAGAGAGAGATAGAAACATCAATGATGAGAA
>NW_005354744.1:198657-199255 GCF_000412655.1 Myotis brandtii | reverse complement strand
AACAATTTTACTTTCAGTAATTTTTGCAAAGAAATAATCAGACAAGTACACGAAGATGTAGGTTACAGAAATTTATGTAGCAGTTTTCATATTTACTAAAGATGGGAAAAGTAAAAGACTGATTAAATATACTATGGTTCTTCCATAAATGGAATACTGTTTAGCTTTTGAAAATGATAGATTATATATTCTCTCTAGGTCATGGATTTTTAAATAACTTTATAATGTTATACTTTAGTTTTTATATAACTCTTCATATGTTTTATGTATCACTTCTATAATCCTAAATAAAGCCAATTACCTCATTTCTACATGTTTAGAGCACTGAAACTCTTCCCACATCCTAAAATGATTCCCTCTAGAAAACCTACAAGAAGACTTGTCTGTTCCCCACCTCAGAGAACTCCTACGTGATTGAATTTGCTAGAAACATGAGGAGAACATTTACTGTTACACAGAAAGGGCTATCTGATGCTGAGAACTACCCAGGGGTCATTGTCTCATGGCCTCCCACACCATATCCCCTACCTGTTCAGCTTTTTAATCACTAGTCACCTGAGATCCCAAAACGATGACAGAGATGACAAATCACAGCTCT
>NW_005354744.1:197666-198604 GCF_000412655.1 Myotis brandtii | reverse complement strand
TAATATAGACATTCAAATGAGTTTGAGGAGAGAGGATGCGAGCCCAGGAAAATCACTTCATAAGTGCAGGCAATTAACAGTCAATGCATCACCAGCCTTCTTAAGCAAAAATGTCACATGCTCAGAGCCGGGGACAATCAGAAGCTGCAGAATGTCCTCGCCTGCTGACTGATGAAAATGACTGACGCTGGGGTGCCATCTGGAAAATCAATTATTCACATCTACTAGGCAACTGCCCCCTACACACCAAGCAGAGGCAGGTCACGGGAAGGGAGGTTGTTGCGGTTTGTTGTTAACATGCACTATCCATTTCTCTGGCCGTGGAGCGCAGCGATAGCAAAATCAATAGGCTGCTCCAAACTCAGAAACAGAGAAGTGGGGCACCAACCGCATCCCAAGCACCTGGAAACCTCCTGACAACGCTGTTGCAGACAAATGACAAGGGGGAAGATTTCTCATCCCATCGTCATCGTTTTCCATATTCTGTCTTCCCCATTTCCCACAGTAATAAGAAGGAGAACCCAAAGTTTTGTGTATTCCTACTGATTTGATCACTTTGGCAGAAAGCTGGAAAATAGGCATTCGCTTTCAAAGGCTCCTCAGCTGTTTCGTTGTTTTATGTTTTTTGGTTTTTTTGTCTTACTTATCACTTGCCTTATGTCCTAGTGGCCAAAAAGCCCTCTTTTGGTATGTGGAGTTGTCTTTTTAAAAAATATATACTTCTGCCCTGACCAGTTTGGCTCAGTGGATAGAGCGTCAGCCTGCAGACTCAAGGGTCCCAGGTTCGATTCCGGTCAAGGGCATGTACCTTGGTTGCAGGCACATCCCCAGTAGGGAATGTGCAGGAGGCAGCTGATCGATGTTTCTCTCTCATCGATGTTTCTAACTCTCTATCCCTCTCCCTTCCTCTCTGTAAAAAAATCAATAAAATATATTTT
>NW_005354744.1:172157-197648 GCF_000412655.1 Myotis brandtii | reverse complement strand
GAGAGGAAGAGGGGGAGGGGGAGAGAAACATCCATGACGAGAATCATTGATCGGCGGCCTCCTGCACGACCCCTACTGGGGATCGAGCCCACAACCTGGGCATGTGCCCTGACCAGGAATCAAACCGTGACCTTTTGGTTCATAGTTTGATGCTCAACCACTGAGCCACGCCAGCCAGGCTGGAGATGTCATTTTAATGGGCAGGACCTAATAAGGTGAAGACCTTCAGAAAATTCATTTCAGTATTTGCCAAGCATTGGGAATTAAAGATAATATAGAGCTTGCTTTGTCAAGTCATTTCTGTTTAAAATGTAGTTTAAGAAAATATTTATTTGTATGGCTCTGATGTCTACAGCTCTTTGTAAATAAAAGTTACAGACCACGCCTCCTCGAAGTCCTACCAGTCTGTTTTGCAGCCCTCCCAGACTCCAGCCTCTGCTTTAGCTTGCCATGGATCCCGACTGCTCCTGTGCTACTGGTGGCTCCTGCGCCTGCGCCGGCTCCTGCAAATACAAAGACTACAAATGCACCTCCTACAAGAAGAGCTGTGGCTCCTGCTGCCCCATGGACTATGCCAAGTGCGCCCAGGGCTGCGTCTACAAAGGAACATCAGACCAGTGCAGCTGCTGTATGTGATGTGGGGAAGGTCCTCCTCTCCGATGTATTAGACCGACATGTTCAAACCTGCATTTTTTTTGTACAACCCTGATCCTTTTGCTATATTCCCTTTTTTATCTATAAAATACATGAATAATAATTAAAGCTGTTGGCTTTCAAAAAAAAAGCTATAGACTTGTGGGGATGCAAAATGGTGCATGCATCCCAAAGTTTGGCAACACCATTTCTCTCCTCCCCTCCCCAATATCCTATTGGTGCTTCCCAATGGCTAAATCCAACAGGCCAGCCGGAAAGGGAGCGTTAAGTGATGTAGGCCTTGCTGGTCAGCCTCCAAAACTCAAGTCAGGGCAGAGAGGGACAGAGACTAAACCCCAGAAAGAGTGAAATGGAGAGAGCATGTGGACACCATTATTTACTAAAGTCATATAGTTTGACAACTTCTGAAATCCTTGATGTGTAAATAGTCTATGAATCTGCCCAACAGTCAACCTTTGAAGCGCGCCCCCCATGTTCCCTAGGAACCACACTTTCACATAAAATAATTCACATTTCCTCAAGAATGCAATTACCTTCAGCCATTGGGCTAAAGCCAGTTTTTCATCTAGCTAAATTTAATTTTACCCAGTCAATGGGATGCTCAAGATCATTAGGCAAGCAGAACCTTTTCAGAAAAATTCTCAGTTGCCTATCAAAACTTTGACTAAGATGCTTAAAAGGAATAAGTGTATGACTAAATCCTGGCTTTATCAGTTAAAAAGTTAAAGATCCTAGCCCAGCCAGTGTGGCTCAGTGGTTGAGCATCAGGCGATGAACCAGAGTACTGTTCGATTTCCCATCAGGGCACATGCCCCGGTTGTGGGTTTGATCCCCGGTGTGGGGTGTGCAGGAGGCAGCCGATCAGTGACTCTTTCTCATCATGAATTTTCATTAATGTTTCTCTTCCTCTCTCTCTCTCTCTAGTCAATAAAAAATATATTTTTTTAAAGATCTTAGAGATTTGTTCTAGAAAAGGATTCATCCATCTGGTAGGGCTTTCTTCCTCCTCTACCATGTCAGGATATAGAAAAATAAATATAGATATGAATAAAATATAGACATGAAGCAGAAATAATCTGAAATCCTCCTTCCATTTTTAAAATTTATTTTTCACTCTGCATGGAACATGTGCCTTGACTGACTCCATAACTCTGTAAGGGGCTCTAAGTCCATATATATTTATAAAAAGTTCCAGAACTAAAACACACAAACTACACGAAAAACTGGGTCACTTGAAGATAAACACAGTCTATTTTCAGTCCTTAGAGCACAGCTTAAGACTTATGAAACCTGCCTTACTTTGATTTTTTTTTCCACAACCCACCAAGTGACACTCTTTATTCTTCCCTTAAACCCAGAAAACTTTTATCTCTGTGTATGTTTGCTGCTGCAAGGGGAATAAAAACCACTCTGCAATATGAGAAAGAGAACTATAAAGGGAGGCAAGCCAAGCACAGCCTTAAGCAGTATAACCTCTGTTGTGCACCAAAGTCCACAAACTCTATTCAGCGAGGCACGGGGGTTGCCACCCAACAAATCATAAGCCCTGCAGCTCCCTCACTGAAGCCTCAGTAGTGGTCTTGTCCAGGAAACTCCTTGAGAGGGTGTAAGTGATACTGAGGCTCTTCTCTCTCTGTCAAAACCCTAATGTTCTTCCTCCATCAGGCGTTGAGCTGTTAGACTGATGCTTAAGTATAACAATGTATTAGGCAGATCATCTGAGGTTCCCAAATTGAAAAGAGAGGGCTAAGTGGCATGTGGATTGCTGACACCCTTCCAATTTGGGATCTTCTTCCAATGGAAAGACTGCCAGATTCTATGCCAAGGAAATACAGCCAGACAGCCAGTGGCTGGGTTTGAGCCATAATTATTTTCTGAGCACTCCCGTATAAGGTGATTGACCACCTGGTTAATTTGCCTCATAGTGTGAAGGTAGAGGCCCTCTGGTAGTGTTCAAAGTGCTACACTAAGCAGAGTCTCAGTGTTAACACAAGAGTAACTAGTTCTGCCCTAGCTGGTTTGGCTCAGTGGATAGAGAGCATCGGCCTGCAGATTGAAGGGCCCCAATTCCAGTCAAGGGCATATGCCAGAGTTGCTGACTAGATCCCCAGTAGGGGGTGTGCAGGAGACAGCCTATCAATGATTCTCTCTCATCATTGATGTTTCTATCTCTCTCTCCCTCCCTCTCCCTTACTCTCTGAAATCAAGAAAAATATATTTTTAAAAAAAGAGTAATGAGTTCTGACCCACCTTCAAGGCCTAAGGCAAAAGTACAAAATAAACTCTTCTTAGAAACATTTCCCTCTTTCTAAATCACTTTTCCTTCCACCTCTGTTCCCTATCATGTGCTCATAAAAAGTTGTCCTTTTTCCTCTGTTTCCTAATCTGCCCTAATAATAATCTATGCTTTTCCCAAGCCCCAACCTGCAGGACAACCATGAGTGGCTATCCTTCCCCCGAAGTCACTCAATCCAAAAGTTATTCTCCCTTCCTAACACCCCATAAGATGTGGTTGATGGGTAAACTTCATATTCTCCAGAAATATCTGAATTTTGAGATGGAAATTCTTTTTTTAATATATTTTTGTTGATTTCAGAGAGGAAGGGAGAGGGAGAGAGAGAAACATTGAGAGAGAATCATTGATTGGCTGCCTCCTGCACACCCCCCACTGAGGATTGAGTGTGCAACCCAGGCATGTGCCCTGACCAGGAATGGAACCGTGACCTCCTGGTTAAGGTTCAACCACTGAACCACACTGGCTGGGCAAGAGATGGAAATTCTTAAACCCAAATAATATCACAATCAAAGAAAAAAAAACTAGGAAATGGACCTCTCCATTTTTCAATTAACTTTGCCTCCTTAACCTGTCCAGAGTGAAGACAGCAGAGGAGCAGGGAACTGTCCATCATTTCAGACTTCCTTTCCCAAAGGGAAAAATTACTTCCTGTCTGGCCTCCTCCAGGAGGAGGAGGGAATGAAGGAAGGAACACCTCTTCCTCCTTCTGGAAGTCACTATCTACTTTCTAATGCCCCATTTCTACCTTATCAATAAGGTTTTTAATGAGGTCATTAAATCTATTTTGATAATTTATATTAAAATATCCCTTTTGGAAATAAGCTTATCAAATGTTTATCACAGATCCCTAACCTCCAAATTTATGTCACTAATTGCATAATTTTAAATTACTGTTTTTTAATTAACCTCTCTAACTTGGGGAATCTTAACTCTTGTAATTATCCTAGCTTTCAGATTACTCCAGGTAATCTGTCTTAATACTTTTTTGGAAGTAGACAGGGTATACGTAAATGTCAATAAAATATATTTTAAAGACCTCTGTAGATGACAAATATAATTGTTCTGATTTTAGCAACCAGAACTGAGTTCAATATCCATATAGGGGTAAGATATTAACTCCTACAAACTGTAAGAGGAACCAGGGCCAAATAAGTTAATGTATCAATAAGATGTTAGCAACTTACTCCATAGAATTGGACTCACTAGCTATTACAGCAACTCACACATATTAAACAAAATGACCTTGGAAAGCTTCTTTCCCCACTAAACTGACAACTCTCTTCTTTCAAAGATGCCTCCATCTAAGATGGTATCTCAACTTCCCAACCGACTCCATCCTGCTCCTACTGACATGATCAAAATGTGGGAAGACCATCGTAGATCATTTCTTGTGGTGTTGGGTGCTTTTTAAATTAGGGAGCAAGACTGGCAAAGTGAAAAATCCATTACATTAATCTACTAACAAAATGCAGAATAAGCTTGAAAAATAATGAGACCATCGCTGAATGAGGCAGATGGCTTGGCAACCCTAAAAGACTAACATCAAACAAACATTCATTTGAGTCTTCATCTAGCTTTGCTAAATTAGTATGTGAATTCAAACATTTGTCTTTCGATATTTCTTTTCGGGCGATGGGAACTATGTGAGTAAGGACCACAAGCAAGAGGAGGAGGAAATGCTAGCCAAAGAAAATGGCACTTATGTCACGCTGACGCTAAGCCTTATGTGGGTATAATAGAAACTATTGGAGACCTTCCATCTATACCTCAAAGGCATAAGGACATATCTGAGTTCTTCTCTCATGTGTAATTATCCATAATTATTGCCCCAAGTTTTGCCACCACATTCTTGGTGCATCGCAGTAGAAACCTTGCCATGCTATTGGTGGATTGATCTTCAATAATATACATACTCACAAACAGGAAAAATAGATTCTTACCCTCTACGAAAGTTCATATAGGGATGGGGATTACATGAAGAAAATTTCTTGCTAAACTCATATATAAAATGAGGAATACAGTCTTATTAAATAACACAGCCTTCAAAGAGTTTACTATTTAGGAATATCAAGCCTTAGTCACCAAACTATGCAAAGAGTATACTGAAGGTGTGTGTGTGTGTGTGTGTGTGTGTGTGTGTGTGTGTGTGAAGACTCACTTAGATTTTCTACTCAAAAATTACAATTTCAATACACTGAATCTTTATAGGAGACCATAAGAGAAAATTAGCTGTTAAAAAGGAAGTCACACCCTGGCCAGTGTTGCTCAGTGGTTAGAGTGTCCACCCACGCACCAAAGGGTCATACGTTTGATTACCAGTCAAGGGCAAGTATCTGGGTTGTAGGTCCACTCCCAGCCCTCATTCAGGGCGCATGTGGTAGGCAACCAGTCGATGTGAGATTACCTCAATATTTCCCTCTCTCTCTCTCTCTCTCTCTCTCTCTCTCTCTCTCTCCCACTCTCTCTGAAAAACAATGGAAAAAATATCCGCAGGTGAGGATTAACCAAAAAAAAGGAAGCCACTACAAAGGAAAGGATTTGCCATTCCTTCTGGAAAAGTCCATGATAATCTCTTTTAAATGACTCACTATGAAAATAACAGATATTCAAGAATCAGTGTACAAGTAATTAAGGAAGACCTGCCATGGGAAACCAGTCAAGGAGAAGAGGAAGTAGGGGACAGGGAAGGAGGCGAAACTGGAAGAGTTAGTGGTACATCCACAGAATGAATATGTGAGCAGGATTAAAGGCAAATTAAAAACACCAGCTTTATTCTCTTTTCAGGCTGTCAGTCAAAAGTATTTCTGTGGGCCAAAACCGGTTTGGCTCAGTGGATAGAGCGTCGGCCTGCGGACTGAAGGGTCCCAGGTTCGATTCCGGTCAAGGGCATGTACCTGGGTTGCGGGCACATCCCCGGTGGGGGTGTGCAGGAGGCAGCTGATCGATGTCTCTCTCTCATCGATGTTTCTAGCTCTCTATCTCTCTCCCTTCCTCTCTGTAAAAAATCAATAAAATATATTAAAAAAAAAAAAAGTATTTCTGTGGGACTAGGGAAAAAACTACCTCTCTAGTCATCTCATGGAACTCATAACCCTAATGAGAAGAAATATGATGATTCATAAGCATAAAGTATTGACACATGATGTGAGGCTGTCTTCAGTGAAGAAGTACTCCTGGTTGGACGAGAACTGAGCTACTTGTAAAAGGGAGAAGGGCCTTACCACCTTTCTTCCCAGAATCCAAGTTGGCTCCATGTGCTAGAATCTAGGCCAAAATCCTGAAAGACTCCCAAGTGTATACATTATAGTCCTAGAGGAAAAATTACCTCGAAGGAAATACACAAAAATGTTAATTTGTAGTAAATGCCCTTGGGTAGGTCATGGATAAGTCGTCAACTTTCTGAAGTTTCCACATTTTTATAATGAGCATATACTAACTTTATAATCAGCAAAAGGACTTTGTATATTTTCAAAATGGTGAGATAAATTATAGAGATGATTCTCTAAACTGTTTTCCATATTTGACAATTAGGTCAACTAGGCCAGCTACTCACACTCTTTGCCCAGTATCACTAAAACTGCTGTTTCGCCATCCTTTAAAAACCCATATGACCTGTCAAACCAAGAAATTGTTTCCCTATTTTAACTTTAAAAAATATCTAAAAAACCTTTTGCATATAGAGTTATTAGTCAAAGGCTAAAATAACAAAGAGTTTTCCTGTTCTAGCTATTTTTCATAGAGCATGAGACCAATAAAGGAGGAGTTAATAGATAAAAGGTTTTTCCTCTAGTTACCAATTGTGTTACATTGATTATAATGTAAAATTCAAGTGTATAGAAATTCACTTGACAGCTACTAAACAAGACAGCATGAACAAGAGGAATCTAATATATACTAATTTCAGCAGAGAAAATAAATGTTTGTGGGAGGGGGGAGTTTAAAGTGACATTTAAATTTAAGTACCATTGTAAGTATTATTTCACTGTAAGTTCCCACTGCGCTTCATACAATGCGCAGCACACAGCAAATAGTCAAGTGGTTTAGTGGAAAGAACACTGGATTAGAAGTCAAGAGGCCTGGGTTCTCACTCCAGCTTCACCACTATGGAATGAGCTAACTTTAAATCTATCATTTTATCCATTTCCTCATTAGAAAAACAGGAATTGAATCAATCTCACCTGCCTCAGGGGTCTGGGCAATGATAATGAGAGAATGAACATTTTATTTAAATTATAAAGCATTTTTGGTTGACTAATTGACCCCCTCTATATAATCTATATATATAAAAGCCTAAGCTGGTAGGTATGACGTGCAATGACCACCAGGCGGCAGACACTCAACGCAGGAGCTTCCGGGTGACAGCAACTTTGCAGAGTGCCCTCTCACACTCCGGGACCCCTTGGGGAACAGACTGCTGCTGATCCACGCAGGCCAGGACGAAGGACCCCACCTGCTAGAGGGACCCTGCTCACTCCACAGGTGCAGCTGGCCGGGGAGGGACTGTGGGAGGTTGGCTCCAGGGCGTGTCCAGCCCATCTCGCCTAGTCCCAGCCCGCCAGCCACCTTCTAATTAATTTCCTTTCAATGTGCACGAATCCATGCACTGGGCCTCTAGTCTTGATATAAAAAGGGCAATGGGTTGGTGAGAGCCTGGGAGGGTGGGGGCAGGCTGGAAGAAGTCAGTGGGGGAAGAGAGGGACTTATGTAATACTTTCAACAATAAAGATTTTAAAAAAGAAAAGGAAATGTTGACAAAAAAGACAAAAATAATAATAAATTGTCATTCCACTAAAAAAAATAACTATAAAGGAAAACTTTGTTATAGAATTGCATCTCATCATTACTGAAATCCCCCAAGATCAACAATAACCAAATCCTACGTGCATCTATAAGTCAATTTTAGGACACGAAATGGTTGGGTATTAATAAAGTATCAAAGATATTTGAAGGGCTGCTCTCCAGGTTATTTGAAATTCTTACTTAATATGATAAAAAAAATTCCCTCTTTTAGAATCAAGCCACACTTGTTTAGCTTTTTGTCAACTGGCACACCTCATAGGACCAAGCAAGAACTTTGTTTCTCTGCCAGAAATTTATATCCCCTCTGCAGAAAATTACAACCCCTCCCTTGCCTTACAGAAGAGTGGTGCTAGAAAATCATAAATAATGCATTTTTATCTCTACCTAGAGTGACATAAGGACACTGAAAAGACTTATGAGCTGATGGTCAAGTAGGCTAGTGGTGCCAAAGCCTTGGAAATGCTCAGAACTTAACAAAACACACGAAGCTGGTTCATGTTTCTCCAGCAGTCAGCAGTTTTCTGTAAAGGGTCAGAGAGGAAATATTTAAGGCCTTGTAGGCCACATGGCAACTGTCACAGTACTGAACTCTGCTGTTATAGTGTGCAAGCAGCATAGGCAAGACATAAAAACATGTTCAGGCCCAGCCAGTGTGGCTCAGTGGTTGAGTGTCCACCTATGAACCAGAAGATCATGGTTCAATTCCCGTCAGAGCACATGCCCAGGTTGTGGCCTTGATCCCCAGTAGGGGGCATGCAGGAGGCAGCTGATTAATGATTCTCTCTCATCATTGATGTTTCTATCTCGCTCTCCCTTCCTCTCTGAAATCAATAAAAATATATTTCAAAAAACAAAACAAAACATGTTCCAGACTGTCCAACCTATGAGGGAAGGCATGTGCTGGGGGGTGGGGCGGTCAGGGAGAGGTCAAGGGGGGGGGGAAGGAGACTTATGTAATACTTTAAACAATAAAGAATTAAAAAAAACATGTTTCAATAAAACTTTATGGATGTGGAAATTTGAATTTCATATAACGTTCATATATTATGAAATTTTTCATGCATTATGAAAAATTGTTCTTCTTTTGATTTTATCAATCATTTCAAAATATAAAAACCATTCTTAGCTTGCAAACTGTACCAAATCCAGCCACAAGCAGATTTGGCCCATGAACTGCAGTTTGCTGACCCCTGTTTTAAACAAAAAAATAGCATGAATTTAGGCCAGGCTCCCCAGAAGCAGATCCTAAGACAAGAATCAGTGTACAAGTAATTAATTAAGGAAGACCTGCCATGGGAAACCAGTCAAGGAGAGGAGGAAGTAGGGGACAGGGAAGGAAGAAAGACTGAAAGAGTTAGTCTCATCCTCCTAACCCCCTTCCCCTCTCCCTCCCTCACTCTCTCCCCCTCCCTCTCTCCCTTCCCCTCCCTTTCTCCCTCCCTCTTTCTACATGTCAGGGGAAAGTGGGGGCCATCCCCAGAGAGTGAGCCACAGTTGCTCACAACTGGAAGTTAAATATTTAGCATATTTTTTGGAACTGAATAGAACACTGACATTATCCACTATAGGCCATTTTTAAAATTGAGATATGACTGACATATAACATGTGTAAGGTTAAGGTGTACAATATGTTGACTTGATACATTTATATATTGTAATATGGTTACCACTGTAGAATTCATTAAAATCTCTATCACATCACATAATTATCATTTCTTTTTTGTGGTGGGAACAATTAAAATCTAATCTCTTAGCAACTCTGAAGTTTATAATATAGTACTGTTGTCCATAATCATTAAGTCTCCAGGAATTATTTAGCCACTAGTTGCAAGTGTGTACCCTTAAACAACATCTTCCAATTCCCCCACCCCCAGCCCCAGGTAACCACCATTCTGTTCCCTGCTTTTACAAAATTTAGTAGTTTTAGATTCCATATATAAGTGAGATCATGCAACATCTGTCTTTCTCTGACTTATCTCACTTAGTAGAATGTACTGTAAGCTGTTTTTAGGAGTTTGTCAAATGTACCAATACACATTCAAAGCTGAATTTGAGTACACAGGTTTACATTTTGCAAAAGAATGAGCTTACCAACAAGGTTCAGCATTCCAACTTCACATTGCATACATGTCCCAAAGTCAAGTTGAATGTTAAGAATGCTCATCAGGAAAATCAGGCATTGCTGCTTTTAGATAACCTAGCATGAAGACAATCAATAATATCACTTCGCCAGTTATAGATGTTAAAATAAATGATGGAAAACAGTAGGAAACTCTTTGCATGGCCACAGATATCAACTTTCCCAGCAACAGGGTTCCAGCCTCTATATTCCTGAGTAAACTTTGGACAGTATTATAAAGTTTATAATAAATCTTTCAATAAATATCTCTTAAACTAAGGGCATGCTCCTGAACCAGAATTAAAACTTTTAAATCCCCCTTTGAATTTTAAAAATGAAAACTAAAATAGTCATCATCTCTAAATCTTAAATATCTTTACTACTCATCTCTGCAAATGATCTCACTTTTCTTTTTTAAAGTATGTTTTTATTGATTTCAGAGAGGAAGGAGAGGGAGGAGAGGGATAGAAACATCAATGATGAGAGAGGATCATTGATCGGCTGCTTCCTGCATGCCCCCCACTGGGGATTGAGTCCGCAACCCAGGTATGTGCCCTTGACTGGAATCGAACCTGGGACCCTTCAGCCCAAAGGCCAACGCTCTATCCACTGAGCCAAACTTGCTAGGGATACACCATATATTTTAATTGCACTGTGTCAAAACCTAGTCAAACAGTCTACCATCTGAAATTGAAGAGCTCTTTATATGGCATTCCTTCTTCTCTCAAAGTAACCAACGTTATTGAGGCATATACTGCAAATTGTTCAGATCAATCTCATTTCAACCCTTTCTTATTTGTCTTCTTTTACTATAAAGCCAGGACAGCTGAAAGCTCACCTTCTCAGACTCCCTCACATTTAAGGGTGTCCATGTGATTCAGCTCTGTCCAATGAAATTCAAGTCCACTGGTGCTTCCCCTTGTCTGGATCATACAAGGTGTTCAAAGTGAAACAGCCATTGGTTATGATGGTACAGCTGGAAAAGAGGAAGAATTTTATTCCTTAGTGATATCCTTGAGCTGCATTCTGCCAGATTTTTGAAGCATTAGACAAATAATCCCATTCATTTTTTAAAACAACTATTTGTCAGCTTTTCTGGAATTTTCTGTCAGATGCAATCCCTAACTGCTACAATTATGCATAGAGAAGAAATTGTGTTTTTTTAAAAAAAAATCAAATTAGCTTAAACTTATTGGGTCTCAAAATACACTCCCTGCTGGGTAAAAGCTGTGTGTGTCTTCCAATTTCTCCACTGTAATCATTATTTTGAACAATGTGTCTTTACCAAGCATGAAAATAACTTTTTTTTGCAGTTTACTTTACAAAATAGACATGCTGCTAGTAAAGTCAACTAAAAATCCAATTATATTTTAATGTACACCAGAAGAAGTTACTAAATTATTTAAAGTAAACTTTTGGAGAACATTTTTATAATGGAAACATCCAACGTTCAACAATCAGATTCGCTTAACGTGGGACCTAATATCTGGCTCTATTTTACATGTTTTCATACTGAGCTAAAACTAGAACTATTTTTTCATAAAGGAATATCACACAGGAAGGTTTACATGGAGGTATTCAAAGACTATAGCAGGATAGATTTTCCCACTGAGAGGCTTCTCAAGCTAAGAAGTAGATGTCACGTGTTGCTGGATGCCCCAAGTGCCATTGGGGAGCAACAATTTATCCTTTTCCTTGGTTTTGCCATCCCAGTGAGTACAGCACACAGAATAGGTAGGGATCCTGCAGATAGGATTAGTGCTGTTGGTATCTCAGAAACAACCCTTTGATCCTCCAACTCCCACTTTCTGGGCATTCATCTCTTCTTGATAAAGCAGCCACCTGCTCCTCGATAACATCTTTTAAATATATTTTTTATTGATTTCAGAGATGAAGGGAGAGGAAGAGGGAAAGAGAGAGAGAGAGGAGAGAGAGAGAGAGAGAGAGAGAGCGAGAAATATCAAGATGAGAGAAAATCACTGACTGGCTGCCTCCTGCACGCCCCACACTGGGACCGAGCCCACATCCCGAGCTTGTGCCCTGAGTGGGAATTGAACCGCAACCTCCTGGTTCATAGGTCGACCCTCAACCACTGAGCCACGCCAGCCGAGCAATAACATCTTTTATATTGAAGACTTTGACTCAATGATATTAATCCTGTCTCACTAACAGGAAGTTCTTATCTACCTGGTCTTAAGGAGAAAAAGAGAAAAGAAGGAAAAATTTAACCAAAAGTACAGTGATTTCCCCTAATTTAAGACTCTGGTCCGGTGCCCATTGTTTCATACTTGGATCACTGCCAAATTTTTTAGCTGGTCTTTTGAAATCCAGTCTTCCATTCATTATTTTAGCTATCATATCATTCTTAAATTAATCTTATCTATAATGCTATATGTGTCAAAATTGGTTTGTTTAAAAGCTTTCTGCAGCTTCCTGTGATCTGCCACACTAAACTTCACCTCTTCTATGTGGTTTTGAAAGTTCTTAATCACATTCCTCCTTCTGACCTGACCACATTTTTTCCCAGTCCAGACAAATCCACATTGGTCTCTCTTATATTATTTTTTTATGCTTTGAGTTGAAAATGAAAAATAAAATCTATATAGTTCCAATGGCTGTATTAATTGAAGAAGTCTGGAGAGACATAAATTACAGGATTGATTAATTCAGTGTCTTCACAACATCTTCAAGTACCCCTTCTTCCTCTCCTCTCTAAAACGCCAGGCCAACAGCTGTAAAGTGGCCAGTGTCTGAGTTAATGAAACAGCACTTCTTACACACTACACTTTTCATCCAGACAGATACCTATTAAGAATCCTACCCTCTTCTGCCCATGTGATCACTTCTCTCTCTTGTCACAGTGAGTTTTTGCTGCATTCATTCAGCAACTGAATCTTAAGTGTCTATTATGTGCTATAAGTTAGAGTTAATCATGTTGTCATCATCCCTAACTATGTGGTCCCTGAACCTCAGAGAGCTGACCTTTCAGTAGGAGAGATGGCCAGTTGGACAAGCAACTACAACAATGCAGACTGTGGTGAACAAGGTAAGAGTGGCCATGGAAGTATATATCCAGGGCAGCTAACCTCTTCTACCTAACCGTAGATGAGGATTCTTAGAGGAAGTGCTTCTAAATTAAGAAATGAAGGATGATTAAGAATCATTGGGAGGTAGCAGAAGGAGTATTCCTGACAGGGGTAATGACTGGGGTGAAAGTTCAGATGAGAAGGAGTACAAGTAAGTTGCCGTAATTAAAAGAATTCAATGTGTCTGAAGCATGGAGTTAAAAGAAGCCATGGCTTACTATGCTTCCTTGAACAGCTCATTCTCCTATTCTCTATAGGGTTTGTTCCTTCAAACTTCAGAGTGTCTGCTAATCCAACATTCATTACCTCCTCCTTAACTCTCAGTACATGATATCACCTATTTTTTTTTTTTTTTGCATAGAAAATGCCCCACCCCCCACTGGGCTTTTTGTAATTTAATTCTTTATTGTTGAAAGCATTACATATGTCCCCCTTCTCCACCCCCTATTGTCCTCTCCCAGCCTGCCCCTGCCCCCCAGCCCCAGCCTCAGAGGGAAGGCAGGGGAGGGTAGGCCAGGGGGGCGGGGGGAGATAAGAGATCAACCAAAGAACTTGTGTGCATATATAACCAATGGACACAGACAATGGGAGGGGTCACCTACTATTTTAAAGGCAAAATAGAGGCCACCCCAAGGAACTCCCTCAATTTCCTGCTAACATGGAAACCTATATACCTCTGAGCACCTTCTAAGTGCTTTCCCCAACCTGACCCTTTACAGTTGGGTTGAGGTCTGCCTCCCATGTAAGGCCAATCCCTTGATGCTTTTTTAAATTTTTATTTTATTATTGACAGTATTACAGATGTCCCCCATTCGCCCCCCTTGGTCCCACTCTACCCACCTCCTACCCCACCCCAGGCCTTCACTTGTCTATTGTCTGTGTCCATGGGCTATGACTAATTTGTACTTCCAAATCCCTTCACCTTTTTCATCCATCTCCCCAACGCCCTCCCATCTGGCAACCGTCAAAATATTCTATGTATGAGTCTGTTTCTGTTCTGCTTGTTCATTTATTTTGATTTTTAGATTCAATTGTTGATAGATATGTATTTATTGTCATTTTACTGTTCCTATTCTCGATCTCTTCTGTCTGGGAGAAAGCTGCCCTTCCAGCTCTCGCCCTGATTCAGGCAGGTTAGTTCCTCCCTGAATGTCCCAGGTCCCTTTCAAGCTGCTGTCCCAGTGCTGGAGCTCAGAGGGAATGAGTCTAAGTAAGTCCCAGTGCTGGCCCTTTAAGAGGCACTGCCTGGGGCCAGCAGCCTCCATGTCACTCAGCCATAATCCCTGCTGGTTTTTAACCACAGTTGTGGGGACTTCTCTTCCTGGCACTGAAACCTTGGGCTGGGGGGCCTGGTGTGGGGCTAGGATCCATCACTCCTCAGGGAAGCCTCAACATCCAAGATATCCTTCCCAATTTTTTTTTAAATATATTTTTATTGATTTTTTACAGAGAGGAAGGGAGAGAGATAGAGAGTTAGAAACATCGATGAGAGAGAAACATCGATCAGCTGCCTCCTGCACATCTCCCACTGGGGATGTGCCCGCAACCCAGGTACATGCCCTTGACCGGAATCGAACCTGGGACCTTTCAGTCCGCAGGCCGACGCTCTATCCACTGAGCCAAACCGGTTTCGGCCCTTCCCAATTTTTAACCACCACATGTGGGAGTGGGACCAGCCAATTACACAATTCCACCCAAGGTCTCTGCCCCTCCTACCAGTCTCCATGTGCTTCTTTAATTCCCTAGTTGTAGGACTTCTGTTTAGCCAGATTTCAGGTGGTTCTGAATGATGGTTGTTCTTTATTTTAGTTGTAATTCTGATGTGCTTGTGGGAGGCAGCAAGTATTAGCATTCACCTACACCGCCATCTTGACCAGAACCCCCTCTTGATGCATTGTATCCTATTTCCCTCTGGCTTGCCCTAGAAACCTACTTTTTAATTATTCCTTCTTTCTCTTCTTATATATCCAACCTCCTTCTTCAAACAGACCATTCCCAAAGTTTTTAAACATGCTCAAGTTTCTCCCATTAGAAAAAAATACATTCTTCTATCCCATATCCTCCAGGTATATAGTGACCTATCTCCATCTTCTGCATCATAGCAAAACTTCTCCCAAGAGTTGTCCATACTTGTGATGTCCAACTTCACCCCCTAAACATTCTCCAATTCATTCTAACCTGGTTACCACATCTCCACTCCACTATGTGGCTCATACTAAAGTCATCAATGACATCTATATTGCTAATCACAAAGGGACATTTTTCAGTCTTCCTCCTCTTTGATATCTCAAGAACATTTGACACTCTGATCCAACCAATTTTTAAATACTCTCTGTCCTTTGCTTCACAACACACTCCCTTCTTCTGGTTTCCTCTTACATTTCTGTTCATTTTTTCAGTCTCCTTTTTATAGTCTATCCTCTATTAAGCCATTAAATGTCTGAGTTCTTCAAGACGTGGTTTGGGGACCTCTTTTCTTCCCAGTACTCTCTATATAAAAATCATAACTATAACTTTGATTATCATCTTTTTTAAGTTAAGCATCTATTTTATCATCTTTATGTAAATAGTTCATAAATCTATATCTCCAGCCCACAGCTTTCCTGTAGGTTCCAAAATTGTGTATACATACATCTGCCCACTTGACATTTCATGTAGTTGTCTCAAACTCTGTATGTCCAAAACTGAACTCATAACCTCCCATGCCCTTCATTCTATGCACAAACACACACCCAAGTACGTTCCTCTTCAATCATTTACTACCTCAGCAAAAGGTACCACCATCCATCCATTTTCTAAGCCAGAATAGAGAAATCATCTTTTACATTCCCCCTTCTTTCCCTGTTTCCAACTTAATATTAAATCCAATTAATTTTGGCTCCAAAATGTCTCCTGAAATGATAACTTTCTCAGGTGCTACCTTCCCAATCCAAGCTATCACCATCTATTAACTAGACTATTACAGTGATCTACACATTAACCTCACTACATCCCCTCTTACCTTGTTCCATAGATTAATCTTTTCAAAACACAAATCAGGATTTCCAGTGCTGGCCTAATGGAAATAAGCCCACTACTGTCTCTCTCTCCCAGTGATAACAACTAAATACTGGTAATACAGTGATTACAACAAAATACTCTGGATACAAAAAGCAACATCCTGAGGACTCTGCAAAATAAAAAACAGCAAGAAAATTTAGGAGAGAAGTCAAAATTTAAAGAAACAACCCATGTGGTAGAGTCTCCACATATTTTTCCCTTTTATCTCCCCCAGCTTTGACACCAGTTGTAAAGACATGCAGTAGATGCAGGTAGCACAACCTCTGAAAGAAGTCCCATATTCCTGACCAGAGGAGCAGGAAAAAGGGAGTTTGCAGATGGAAAACTGTAGAATTCCTTTTTTTTTCTTTTTCCTCCCCTTGCCTTTTTCTGTGGAGGACCTCAGTCATGGAACTATGCTTTGGCATCATGGATAGCCAAAATGCTGTCATTCTAGACAGAAAAATTAGAAAAAGAGATCTATAATATGCATACTGTGGGGGGGGGGATCTTTTGTTTCTCTGTCTCTCCCTTCACCCCTCCCCACTCCCCTCTCTCTCTCCTCCTTCCTGCCTCCTCTCTCCTCATCACTCTTCCCAAGGCAGCTGCAATTATACAGAAATGCATGGTAGTGGCACAGGAAATTAGAACTTCAAGAGAAATGCTGGCTTTCTGGCTAAATGACCAGAAAGAGAGGCATCTGGGATCCATAGAGAATAGGAAGAATCTTGGACAGGAAAGAGGTGGAGAAAGGAATTCCTTAACTTTGTGTATAAACCCTTCAACTGTGCACACATAGGACAGATTCAAAGCAGCTAAGACGTGGAGGACTTGAACAACATTATCAATCAACTTGACCTAATTGAGATTCATAAAGCACTCTACCCAAAAACAGCAGATACTACTCTATACCTATTACAATGGTTAAAATGAAAAGCTCTTTTTAAAACATATTTTTTCTATTGATTTCAGAGAAGAAGGGAGAGGGAGAGAGAGACAGAAACATCAATGATGAGAGAGAATCATTGATCAGCTGCCTCCTGCACACCCCCTCCTGGGGATTGAGCCCACAACCCAGGCATGTGCCCTGACGAGTAATCGAACTGTGACTTCTTGGTTCATAGGCCGATGCTTAACTACTGAGCCACACTGGCCGGGCAATGAAAAAAAAAAAACTCTTTGACATTGGTCGTGGCAATAAATTTTGGATATGACACCAAAAGTACAAGCAACAAAGGCAAAAACTAAAAAGCTTCTACACAGAAAAATAATCAACAAGATGGAAGAGACAACCTATGGAATGGGAAAAGATATTTTCAAACCATATATCAGATAAGGGGTTAATATCCAAAATTTATAAGAAACTCATATAACTCAATGGCAAAAAGACATAATCCAATTTAAAAATTGGCAGAAGACCTGAATAAACATTTTCCAAAGAAGACATACAAATATCCAACAGACATGAAAAAATGTTGAACACAGTATCACTAATAGTCAAGGAAATGCAAAGCAAAACCATAATGAAATATCATGTTACACCTGTCAGAATGGCTATAATAAAAAAGTCAACAAATAACAAGTGTTGGCAAGGATGTAGAGAAAAGAGAACCCTTGTGCACTATTGGTGGGAATGTAAATTGGTGCAGCCACTATGGAAAACAGTATAGGCATTCTCAAAAAATTATAGAACTACTATATGACCTAGAAATTCCACTTCTGGGTATGTAACCAACAAAAATGTGAACACTAATTAGAAAAGATATATACACTCCTATGTTCACTGCAGCATAGTTTACATTAGCCAAGATATAGAAGCAACCTACTTGCCCATCAATAGATGAATGGATAAAGAAAATATGTGGTCTATATAAACAATAGAAAATTATTTACCAATAAAAAAGAATGAAGTCTTGCAATTTGGGACAACATGGATGGAGCTAGAGGGTATTATGCTAAGTGAAATAAGTCAGACAGAGGAAGAAAATACCTTATGATTTCACTAATATGTGAAATCTAGAAAAAATGAAACAAACAAACAAGACAAAACAGAAACAGGCTCATAGATACAGAGAACAAACTGATGGTTGCCAGAGGGGGTGGGGGGTAGAAGGATGGGTGAAAAAGGTGAAGGGAATAAGAGGTATAAACTTCCAGTTATGAAATAAATAAGTCATGAGGGTATAGTGTACAGCGCAGGAAATATAGTCAATAATGGTGTAATAATTTTGTACAGTAATAGATGGCTACTAAACGTATTTGGGTGACCACATCATAAAGCATAAGTGTCAAATCAATGTGTCATACACCGGGAAAGAATATTTATTGTATGCCAACTATACTTTAATTTAAAATGTTTAACTAAACTTTTAATTCAATAATAAGAAATGATGGGAAGACAGAAAACCTAGCAAAAGTAAAAATTCTAGCGAGCCAACCTAGAAAGATGTGTCCCTTTTACTGTGTTGCCTTGGTTGCACTAAAAAATAGTGAAAGACATTTGGGAACAGTCAGGTTTAATGGAAAAGATGTGGCAAGACAAGACTGAAATTACCTCAGATAGAGTTAGACAGACAATGTCAATTCCATGATCCTGCCCTCCCCAATTTGTACATTTCACCAATGCATAAATTACTTAAAAGAAAGATGCATAAAAATTTGGCTTCCATATTGTACTCTCAAAAATGTTAGACAACTATCTATTAATACAGATTATCATCTCACCTGGCTTTCTATTATTGCTCTCCTAAGGAATTTTAGAGGGTCTGTGGCATTTCAATTCCTTAAATCATTTCTGCCAACACAATAAATTGCTAGAAGCCTAAATCTGCCATGTTCCATTCCTTGGTGAAAATGTAAATCTTTCTAAGCATTGATTTTATCATTGTTAATAGCAGAGCATACTGTCCGGCATTTTGCAAGGCTCTAAGTCACACTATGTGATGGGAATTTTAAAGAGAGATGCCACCACTTTGCCCATTATTATCATTTCTCCCTTCTGGACAGTGTACCAGGTAACACCTGGGATACACCATAGGTACTGGCCATTCTTTTAAGAAGAATTCATGATTAGGGGCCCATGTGCCACACAGCACTGTGACACTGTGGACAACTGAACTGCTGAATTTGGGGGCAGAACTGAATGTTGATTAATGTCTATTTCCTCTTTGAATGAAGGAAGATGATGCTAAGGTGTTCTTTATCCTGCCTTTCCCAGCAAGATGAGCGAAAAGGCAGCGTGTCATAGTTAGCAACACTCTCAGCTCCATTACTCCTGACCTAGCATCTGAGAGAGGTAAATTATTTCACTGATTAGAAAATGAATCTTGAAAATGCAAGAGCCGCACAGAATAGTGGCCCAGGATTGCACAGGTATTTGAATGAATGCTGGAGAACAAATTCACTTAAAATTACAACCTGTGAAAATGTACTATTAAAGATGTGTGTGTTTTGGTCCAATAATCATCATTGATATTATCATTAAGTACTCTTTCATGGTACTAAATGCAAGAATAGTTTGGATATTTAAATATGCACATTTTAAAAAATTAGAAATCTAGCTCAATTCACACCAATCCATAGGGATGGCTATGCCTTATTTCTACAAATGAGCCCCTTTTATGGTGAGGAAGTCATATCTTAATAGCGTAACAAAGTTGAAGAGAAGCTGTAAGAGTGAAATGTTGATAGTGATGGCCATACTGACATTTCTATAATATATTGGATGTGATAATATGGGGAATTAGTTGCTCCCTGGGTATAAGGTAGACACTTTGAGAGGTGCATTAACTTGTTCAGTCTACTAGTGTACCATTTAGTAAATTGTATCTCCAGGGCATTAAATAGCATCATAATGGTCAGTAACAAAGTTAGGAAAATGGGAAATACATTATCTGCTGTGCCGAGAGTACTTCACTCACCCCATGAAATCTGGCCCAGTGATTATTTAATCCAGTGTGTTGAGAATTTCTAATTTGGTGCACCAAATGTATGCAGTGTATATCTTTGTCTTTGATGCAGAGATAAGTATTCCCTTTATAGACATTTCTACATTTAACATCTAGGAAAGACATTAGAGCACAAAAGCTGAGCAAGAAATGGTTAGAACTAATGGATATTGTTTCTATCCTGTCTTGATCAGTCATTCCTTTTGTCTTCCCTCCTTTGTGGAGGAAGCTATTAAACTCTTTCCTCATTCAGTGAGGACCTAACCCCCTCCCCCAAATGAATAAGTTTACAAACAGCACCCAACAAACATGGCTGACAAGGAAAATTCAGGGGGAGACTAGTAGCAGTTGTGCTACTTGCCTTAATTAAAGTTATTACATATGCACTGAGACGGATGCCAAATCACAGTTATGTCATGGCTTGCCAATGAACAGCAAATAAATATAAAACAAAGATAAAATATAGCTCAGATGAATAACAAAGAAAATAGAGAGGAGTAAGGTTGCAAATAAGAAATACATTGTGGCCCTAACCAGTTTGGCTCAGTGGATAGAGCATCGGCCTGGGGACTGAAGGGTCCCAGGTTCGATTCCGGTCAAGGGCATGTACCTTGGTTGCAGGCACATCCCCAGTAGGAGATGTGCAGGAGGCAGCTGATCGATGTTTCTCTCTCATTGATGTTTCTAACTCTCTATCCCTCTCCCTTCCTCTCTGTAAAAAATCAATAAAAATATATTTTTAAAAAAAAGAAATACATTGTGGCAGTCTTCATACTGGAGTTATTTGGGTGGCCTAAGATAGGGATTCAGAGAAGAAACCAGGGCTAGCAATGGAGTTGTAGAGTCAGAATTCTCATACAAGATGGGGTCTCATGGACCCCCATTTTCAATCCCATCATTTATCAAATGAGGAAGCTGAGGGGCAGAACAACTTGTTCAAAGTCACACGGATTATCAGTTATAGTGATACAGTGATAGGACCAGAAGTCCATATTAGTTCTCTTTTTGTCTTTAGCATTAAACTATGGCAATGAAATGCATAAATTGAGTTAATTGGTTCCTGGTCCTAGAGAAGCTGAGCTATTCTTCTGACCAAGTTTGAACACCTCATCTCCTTAAAGGGCACCATCCAATGCCAGAAATAGAAAAAAAAAGACTGCATAACACACCTCTATTTATACATAACACAAGTCCGACATATTAGTAAATTCCTTGAAATGAACTCAACTCCTATATGAGACAATGCAGTTTTATGTCTTTGTTGCTATAGTGTGTGCTTAGCCCAGGAAAACAAACAAAATAACACTGTTCTGTGAACAGAGCCATCAGATTGTATTATTTAATACTCCTGATAGATGACAGTAATTTTTGCAAGTGGCATCTGGCCAGGATTGCGGGTCTCAAAGAGTGCCTCAACTGTGCTCAATCACTGTGTCTCCCTCTATTAAAAAACCATATTGAGATTTCTAGAACCCACAGTAATCAATCTGGTTGATGAATGAAAAAAATTTTAAGCTTTTGTTTTCCTGGCACCAGCTCTCAAAAAATTAGATACTCATTTCCTCCTCCATTTGTGGTTGATAGGAAAGAGAGAGATTTGGTGATAAATATTTATTATCTTCCAATTCCTGTCTCCCTTCTGGTGGGGTTATTGCTTTTTTCAGTTCCAGAGATGAGAAAAATGTCTGCTGTGTCATTAATAATAAACAAAGCTGGAGTGTGTGTGCAATAATGAATCAAGCTCATTCCAGCCCATCTGTGCATCAGCGTTCACAGGAATCTTGTTAAAAGGAGGTCCTGCAGAATCCACAGGTCCTTCATCCTCTCATTATGGAAGTAATCTGTGGGATGAGGCGAGTCAAGCTGTAAAATATTATTATACAAAGTGAGCAACCCCTTTTCCAGAAGAGGTATCTGGCAACAAAGCAAAATGCTAGCTATCGCTGCCCCAGGGTTGAGGCGGCAGAGAACAGAAAAATCACCAAGGCTCACTGGACCTTGGAGAATCAATGGAGCAGCCTCACAGTGGAAATTAAGCAGCTGGATAGGGGCAAGGATCAGTCTGGACTTGTTAGCTTTTTCCATCTCTTGGCCAATTTAGAATGGTTCCCTCAATGTGCTGATAAACCTTTTCCAAACTGCTTTGTAAAAATTTCACTGACAACATTTCTACTGTTTGTCTTCATTAGTTGTTCTCCAGTAAACAGCACTATAAGTATTTATTATTCTGACAATAGATTTCTCTTCTAGAAAAAGGGCTTTTGCTTTGCCTTGCTCTTATTGCTAACATAACAGATTGCCTAAATCCATGTTCTCAAACTTTAATGAGCATACATACAAACTGCCTAAGAATCTTGTTAAAATGCAGATTCTGATTCGGTGGGTCTGAGATGGCACCCGACAATCTGCATTTCTAGCAGGCCCTCGAGGGATGCCATAGCTGCTGTCTGCAGACCTCCTTTTATAGCAAGACCTTAAATGATTCATCTCTCCCCTTGGAACTTCAAAGAGTAAATCAAAGATAATAAATTAAGAAGCCCATAAAAACAAAGACATTTCAAAATATTTAAAAATAGATGAATTTGAGGTTTTCATCCATGATTGCCTTTCAACATGTTGTTTCTCTTTAAACTAGAAGCCCAGTGCATGAAAATTCATGCACTCAGGGGCGGGGGGGGGGCAGATCCCTCAGCCTGGCCTGTGCCCTCTCACAGTCCAAGACCCCTCGGAGGATGTCCCCCCGCTGGCTTAGGCCCCCTCCCCAGGGGATCGGGCCTAAGCTGGCAGCCAGACATCCCTCTGGCAGTCCAGGAGCCCTTGGGGGATGTCCTAAGCTTTAGTCAGACATCTTAGCACTGCCAGAGGTGGGAGAGGCTCCCACCACCACCCGCCATGCTCGTAGCCGTCAGCCCAGCTTGTGGCTGAGCAGAGCTCCCCCTGTGAAAGCACACTGACCACCAGGGGGCAGCTCCTGCATTGAGCGTCTGCCCCCTGGTGGTCAGCATGCATCATAGCAACCAGTCGTTCCTGGTCATTCTGCTATTAGGGTCAATTTGCATATTACCCTTTTATTATATAGGATTATAATAACCTATGACCAGACACAAGCTAAGTCCACAAGCTAATGAAGTGAAATATCAAAGTGCTCCTGGGAATGGAACTGCTATAAAAGGGTTCTTCTACTATTTGTTGTCAGTAGGCCTTCTCCTCATCTATGTCTGAAGCTCCCTAAAGCTATGATGTCTACTATTCTATCTTAATAGGCCCTCACTTAGCATGTTGTCAAATCCAATCCAATCAACATAACTGAATACCTACTGTATGATCAGCACCATGCTGAGCACTGGAGATGCTGAAAGGAATAAGAAAACATCAACATGCTCTCAGGGAGTTTAGCAGTAAGTATACAATTCTCCTTGAATCACTTAAATAGCATTGTTAGAAAGCTAAATAAAGTCAACACTAGGCAGGCAAGATCATCTTATGATATAAAGGTAAATATATTCATTTCCAATTCTGGTATTTTCTATCCATATCTTCTCCAATGTAAACTCCATACAAGTTTTTGAATTCTTTGGACATTGTAAATAAACATTGAGAACCATAACTGTTTTGTGAACTCAATGCTTTCAACTCATGCCTTTATATACCAATAAGTGACAGCATTTCAGCTGATCAGATGTAAACAAATGATAAAAATGAAAAAAAAATGTATTCTTAATTCTTGAGAAAGTTTGACAGCTCTAATATCAATTAATTCTATACCACTGGAGTGGAAAGCTTGCACAAACAAAAGATGTTTTCTCCTACTTATTACTTAGCAGTCCAGTCACACTAAGGTTAAAAATATAATTTCCATATTCATATCTAAAGGGACTCAATCAAGCAAGACTCCTTTCAACCCTCGCTGGGACAGGAAGGAACAGATGTAAGAACATCTGCCCTGCTTCAAAATGATGAAAACACCACTGTGATAGCAAAGATAGCTCTGGGTCACTCCACAAAAGTCTCTAGTCTCAACATGAAAGTGTTTTATCAACTGTCATTGTGGTGAAAATCAAGAAAGATACAGAGTAACATTTTAATTATCAACCTGAAAACCTAGCTATTGGTCTTCTCTGTTCTATCTCACAGCATTATCACTGATATCCCTAATTGATGTTTCCTTATGTGCCTTTTGGGGGACTGAAAAAATGCATAAATACTTGATATTTTTGGTGCAGCAACAGTGACATCCAGTGGGTAGCAAGATTAACCCCAAAATTCTGTGTAAACTCAATGAATGAGGGTTAGGATATTCCCCAATTTTTTGGCGGGGGGTGGTTATTCATGGTCACTTAGTATAACAACCATACATTTTTAACACCCTCAGTATAACAATCTATTTAGTTGTTATAGTAATCAATAGACTAAGCAAAGTTGCATCTTGTCTGACTGACCAAGATGCTGCTAGAATTTCTCCCCAAGTCAATGCCACTCATTGTAACAAAAGAAACTATTAGTCAAAGAAAGTCTTAATAAATTAATTGTACAAATAATATTCTTTCCACATTTGCTTAGATTCTCAGTAAGTTATTTACTTTAACCTGGTTTGTCATCTAAAATGCTTCCAATTACAAAACTTCCTAAAACTTAAATGAAAAAATGTGATGATTCGGTTTTCTCTACTTATAAATATAAATTTAAATACATATATTTAAATTAAATCTGCACCTCTTGCTGAGTTGATGATGAATAGAATCATATAATACAAATACAATATTCATGAATTGCCAGAGTTTATTTCAGTAATCTGTTTCTATCATTACTGCACGCCATTGCTCACATTTCAGTTTTAAGTCACTAAGTGTACTTCAATCTAACCTCCGGCAAATAGACACCACAGAAGTATAACAGCTTTGGAAATATAATTGCTCCATAGAAATGAATCCCACAGGCTTAGTGAAAAGAAGTTAATTACCTAGACCCTGAGAACTTATCAGAAGAGACATCGATATTGCTGAAATTCCTCTGAAACCAGAACTAGATTTTAAGGTGGTTTGTGGAGGAAAAGAAAGAGACCAGTGAATCCAGTTCATTAGCCCACATGCGCTCTCTTTGCCAGAAAGAAAGCTGGGGCTCTGAAACAAAATAGAGTGCTCATCAATTCATCTGTGTACACCCCCAAAAAAGTGATCCACCAAAAAACAAGTTCAGAGTCACCATATAGAAAAATAAAAATCTATACAGTTTCAGATGCAGCAGGAAGCCCAGAATTCCTGGGTTCTGCTATTAACACAATAGGTTTCATGAGGCATTGGAATAGACACATCAAATTTTTTAGACAAACTAAATGACAGTGTATGGTGTACATGAAAATAAAACAAAGAAAGTCGGAATAATGCATGGAAACAAAAATTAAGAGTCACTCCTAAGACATTCAGTCTGCTAAATCCACACTGTACAATACAGCAGCCACTAGCTTACCTGTGGCTATTGAGCATGTGACACATGGCCAATCCAACTTGAGATATGCTTTAAGTGTAAAATACACATTGGATTTTGAAGACT
>NW_005354744.1:158471-172128 GCF_000412655.1 Myotis brandtii | reverse complement strand
ATATATAATTTGCATATTGATTACATGTTATAATGAAATGTTTAATGTATTTAATTCAATAAAATACATTATCAAAATTATTTTACCTGCTCCTTTTTGCTTTTTTAATCTGGCTATTAAAAATATTAAATTTACAGCCCTGGCCTGTGTGACTCAGTGGTTAGAGCATTGGCCCAAGTACAGAAGTCAAAACTTCGATTCCCTGCTAAGGGCACATACCTGAACTGCAGATTCGATCCCCGTCCCCTGTGGGAGGCAACCACTTGATGTGTCTCTCTCACATCAATGTTTCTCTCTCTCTCTCCCCTCCCTTCACTCTCTCTAAAAATCAATGGAAAACATATCCTCTGGTAAGGATTAACAACAACAACACAAAAGATTTAAAATACATACATGGTTTGCATTGTATTTCTGTTAGTGCTTCCCTGAAGAACTATGCAATAATGAACATGTTACTTCACATAAAAAGTTCCATTGTCATTTTATATACAATCCCATCTTAATATATTACTCTAATCCTCAACTGTCCTGACCTTCTCCCATGCCTTTTAAAATTCATATATATGATTTAAATATATTTTAAATTAATTATTACCGTTTCTGTTACTATCCATTGGTCACATAGGCACAATATAAACACAGAGGCATAATTCCATGGTTAAACTTGCAGATTCGCATGCCAAACTGGCCAAATTCAAATCTCAGGCCTGCCCTTTACTAGATGTATAACTATGGGCAAGTTAAAATCTTTTTGTGTCTCAGTTTCCTCACATGTAAAATGAGATTAACAATATGATTATTGAGGGGATAAACAAGTTAACATATTAAATAATTCTCAACAATTAGAAAACATTATTATTAATTGTACAGTTGATTTATCCTTTAGGACTGACAGCTTAAAAGAGAACAATGGCCTGGCCGGTGTGGGTCAGTGGTAGAGCATCAACCCATGAAACAAGAGGTCTCGAGTTCAATTCCCAGTTAGGGCACATGCCTGGACTGCAGGCTCCATCCTCAGTGTGGGGCATGCAGGAGGCAGCCAATCAATGATTCTCCCTGATCATTGATGTTTCTATCTCTCTCTCCCTCTCCCTTCCTCTCTGAAATAAATAAAATACATATTTTTAAAAAGAATAAAATGCCTAGGAATAAATTTAACGAAGGAGGTGAAAGACCTGTACACTGAAAACTGTATGAGATTGATGAAAGAGATTGAAGACACAAATAAATGGATAATCGTGGCTGAGGAGGGACCATGGGAAGGCTCCAGGACATGTCTGGCCCATCTTGCCCAGTCCCGCCCTGCCGGCCACCTTCTAATTAATTTCCTTTGAATGTGCATGAATCCATGCACCGGGCCACTAGTATATATATAATATTATTTCATAATGGTACTGGCATAAAAACAAACACATAGATCAATGGGACAGAACAGAGAGCCCAGGAATAAACCTATGCATATACAGTCATTTAATTTATGAAAATGGAGACAAGACTATATATACGACAGGCAAAGCACAGTATTTTCAATGAATGGTGATGGGAAAACTGGACAGCCTTGTGAAAAAGAATAAAACTCAGTCACTATCTTATACCAAACACAAAAATTAATTCAAATGGATTAAATACTTGAATGCAGGACCTGAAACCATGAAATGCATAGAAAAAAAACACAGGCGGTAAACTTCTTTTTTTTTTTTTGACATGGAAAACGCCATTTATTGACCTCTAAATCTAATAGAAAAAAAAAACTCTGCACAAGTGTTTTACAAGGACTTTGACCTTTTCTTGCTGCTGTGCTCACTTATGTCAGCTTGCTTCTGTTTCCTTAGCCTCTGTCTCTGTTTTCTGAGATGCTAAGAGGATTTCACGCACCCGTTTCCATCGAAGCCTCTCAGCATTTGTGATCATCATGGGATGCAGAGGGAAAAAACCAGCAAGGCCCAGAAGCTTTCCCACGGGTTTAGAGAGGCGGGCCCCACAGCTGATCCAATGCCGGATCCGCTCCAGGTTGAGCGCAACAGAGTTTCTCTCCGTGGGTGTTGGGCAGTGGATCACAGGAGCCCAGCTGCTCCACGAAACGGCCATCCCTGGGGAACTTGTTGTGAGCAGCCACGATGCGGTACAAAGGCCAGTTGGTACGGCCACCCAGGGCAAGACGGATGGTTAGGTGGCCTCCATGGTAGGCCTTGTGGAAGAGAGCAGTGAGCTGAACCATGGTGCGGCCCGCACGCTGCGCCCCACCGCCCGCAAGGACCCCTCTACTGCCTCTGGCGGGGCGGAGGACTGACGGGCAGGGCCAAGGCTGCGAAAACCCGGCGGTAAGCTTCTTGACATAGGTCTTAGTAAATGTTCGGATGGATTCAACTTTAATAGCAAGGGAAACAAAAGTAAAAATAAACAAGACTACATCAAATAAAAAAGCTTCTGCACAGCAAATGAAAGAACAAAATAAAAAGACAACCTAATGAATAGGAGAAAATAGTTGCAAATGATCTATCAGATAAGGGTTCATATCCAAAAATCTATGAAGAACTTCTACAACTCAATATCAAAACAAACAATCCAATTAATAGGCAGAGAATCTAAATAGACACTTTTCCAAATAAGACATCCAAATGGCCAATACGTACATGAGAAGATGCTCAACATCCCTAATCATCAGAGAAATGAAAATCAAAACCACAATGATATCATCTCACACTTGTCTGAATGGCTATTATCAAAAAGACAAGACATAACAAGAGGACATAGAAAAAATGAAATCCTTGTACAACACTGGTAGAAATGTAAATTGGTGTAGCCACTATGGAAAACAGTATGGATGTTCCTCAAGAAATTAAAAATAGAATTATCATATGATCTAGCAATTCTATTTCTGGATATTTACCCAAAGAAAACAAAAACACTAATTCCAAAAGATATATTCACCCCTATGTTCATTGCAGCATTATTTACAACTAGAGGCATGAAATCCGTGCAAGAGTAGGCCTTCCAGCCTCGGCTTCATCCAGAAGGTCGTCCGAAAGGTCATCCGGACAATTGTTCCGCTGTTCGGCCATTTGGTCGATTTGCATATTACGCTTTTATTATTATAGATAGCCAAGATAAGGAAACAACCTTAAGTTTCCATCGATGGAAGAATGGATAAAGAAATTGTGGTATATGCAATAAAATATTACTCAGCCATAGAAAGAATAAAATCTTGCAATTTGTGGCAACATGAATGGACCTTGAGGGCATTATGCTAAATGAAATAAGTTAGTGAAAGACAAGTACGGTATGATCTCACTTGTATATGGAATAAAAAATTTTAAAAAAAGAAGAGAAAACTCACATATACATAGAACAGGTTGTGGTAGCCAGAGGGGAGGGGGATTAGGGGATGAGCCAAATGGGTGAAAGGGGTCAAGAGGTACAAACTTCCAGTTATAAAATAATTAAGTCATAGGGATGTAATGTACAGAATAATTATAGTCAATAATATTGTATTGTATATTTGTAATTGTTAATAGAGTAAATCTTAAAAGTTCTCATCACAAGAAAAAAATGTTTAGCTTTATAGAGTGATGGATGGGAACTAGAGCTATTGTGGTGATTATTTTGAAGTGTATACACATCTCAGGTCATTTTGTTGTACACCTAGACATAATATATTATATGCCAATTATACCTCAATAAAAATACCAAACTAATGAGATATAGCACACTTCCTGAAAATTTTTGCTAGTCTTTACGAACTGTGACAAAGCAATACAGTTTACATGACTAGAATACTATATTGTAAAATAAAAATGCTAGTGTGGCTTTTTAAAAACTTGCTTCTCCAATTAAATTACCATGTTCTGTTTATAAATAAATCTCTCTTCTATATTGATACATCAAACCATAGCCTAAAATGATAATGTTAGCAATATTAATGAACATTTTAAAATTTCTTCATGGCATAGTCTTAGACATGTATCTTTTATGTCTGCCAGTTTCTTTCTTTTCTTTAATTCAATAATACCTTAAATTGACCTGCTACAAGAAATAAAACTTAAATAGATTAAAAATAATAACCATGATTGATATATTCAATAAAATAAAGATATGTGTGGAGAATTTCACTAGAGCTAGAATACATGGGTGGGGAAAAGTAGGTTTTACAGTTGTAATACAAATAAATACAATAATTAATAAATGGTAATACAAGAATAAACTGTTTCATGTACTCACAACTGTGACCCTACATTTGTCTACCCACGTATATATGTGAAAATAAATCAAGTATAAATTCTAGCCCTAACTGGTTTGGTTCAGTGGACTGAAAGGTCCCAGGTTCAATTCTGGTCAAGGGCATGTACCTTGGTTTCGGGCACATCCCCAGTGGGGAGTGTGCAGGAGGCAGCTGATCAACGTTTCTCGCTCATTGATGTTTCTAACTCTCTATCCCTCTCCCTCCTCTCTGTATATATATATATATTCTAGAACTAAAATATACCATAACTAAAATTAAGAAGGTAATAGATGGGTTTAACTACAGAATAAATAATCCAGAAAAAAACATAAGTGAACTAGAAGATAAATTATATTTCAGATGGAAGCACAGTGAAAAAATATCATGTAAATATGAAAAAAGAACATGAGGCATAAGGGATAGGATATTTAAAAATCTAATATTCATGGAATTTGAGGTAAAAAAGGAGAGAATGGGGTACAATTATTATAGATAAGATGCTGATTTTTCCTACCCTGTTTCATAAACTAACAAATGAGACTCAAAGGGATTAAGTAATTATTCCAAAGGTGCATAAGATAAGCATCTAAATGGGGAAACAGACATCAAATAAGTCCTCATAAGAGAGATGAGTGTCATGAGATATAAGCCAGGAACTAAGGGACTAATTTAAATCTCCTTCCATCACCATTTATCCCCTTTTACCTGAGTCTACCTCCGCACACCCCCTTTCCCTCTGGCAATCACCATAATGTGGTCTGTGTCTATGAGTTTGTGGGGTTTCTTTGCTTTAATCCCTTCACCTTTTGTACCTAGCCCCTCAACCCCCCTCCCATCTAACAGCTGTCAGTCTGTATCTATGAGTCTGTTTCTATTTTGTTTGTTAGTTTATTTTGTTCATTAGATTCCACATATAAGTGAAGTCATGTGGTACTTGTCTTTCTCTTAGCATAATACTCTCCAAGTCCATCCATGCTGTCACAAAAGGTAAGATTCCATTCTTTTTTATGGCTGAGTAGTATTCCACTGTGTAATTGTATCACAGCTTTTTAACCAGTTAACTACCATACATCCAAAACGGAAACCATCCCCACATGCCAAAATATTTTGAATTAAAAAAAAATCAATTTGTAATGAATATTATAAAAATAAATATATTACTCACAATTTGGGTGTTCTTGAATATTTTCAACTGAAAATCACGAAAAAATCCTCACGGAAAATGATTTTAAATTTGGTCAGGGCTGCTACTTAGAGAAAAGGTTTTTTTTATAGACATGTGTATAGTGTGGGGAAGGTCCACTGCTTGTGTCTACAGATGCTTATGGCATACAATGGGTTAAAAAACCTACACATGGTTAATAAATTATTCCCTTAGTTGTTTGTATGTATTGCTTTGCTAAAATTGTTATAGTAAATCATTTGAATAGGTCTAAACTTCTCAGAACATCATTACAAAAGTGTTGCTAAAGCAATATAACCCATCTTCTCTACATAATACAATGGAAACATCATCTACAAGAGGCCCAGCGCATGAAATTTATGCACGGGTACGGTCCCTAGGCCTGGCCTGCAATCAGAGCCATCTTCCTCAGCTGCCCACAGCTGGCCCCGCCCCCCGCCGCCATCCATCCCTGGTTCCCTGTTCACCATCGGGTGATCGGTGCCTACCTTGGCCAGCCTGGCACCGCCTGTTCGCCAGCCCCGCCCCCGCCGTGGGTGGCCATCAGGTGATCAGAGCCTGCCGGCCAGGGAAAGGTACCAAGAGGTGGTCAGTGCACCTCAGACTGACTGGTCCAGCAGTCGTTCTAGTCATTCTGCCATTAGGGTCAATTTGCATATTACCCTATTATTATATAGGATACACAATGAGTTTGAAAACTAAAAAGCCCATGTATTTGAACTATTTATCAAGGCCCTGCCAGGAACAGATACAGCTCTCCTGTCACTT
This sequence comes from Myotis brandtii, assembly GCF_000412655.1. Classification (NCBI taxonomy): domain Eukaryota; kingdom Metazoa; phylum Chordata; class Mammalia; order Chiroptera; family Vespertilionidae; genus Myotis; species Myotis brandtii. The sequence continues at coordinate 165,958 of NW_005354744.1, read as the reverse complement.
AAAAGACTGAACATTTCATAATGTGATGCCTTATGAATTTGAAATAGATTAACAAAACATTTTTTCTTCTTCTTCCAAGACTAAAATTTGCTGTTCAAACCCATGCTAAAGTATCATGAGAAGCAAAACACATTTTTTTCTTTTCTTTTTTGCTCTACTCAGAAACAGTTCCTTGCAAAGAAAATGTGGAGAACCACAACCCTTAAGTAATCAAGATGAGCTCTTGAAGAGCAAAAAGCTACTAAAGTCTAAAAAGCAGTGGATCCACCACACTGTGAACAACTTCTAAGTGTATTTGAGCAATCTTTTGAAAAAGTACCTTTTCCTGTACAGCTGATGATGATCACTCTCTGAAAAAAATGAAACCCCTACTAAAGAGATACAATTTGAAAAAGTATAAAAAGCCAGAATAAAAATTATCATCATATTGTTTCAAAAAGTGAGGTTACTATTTCCTTTTCCTAAAAGATAAAGTTTTCCCATGATGGCCTTGGAGACCCGTAAGTAATAATGCCAAGTGGTTGAGAAGTTCAATCCCAGGGCAGGTCTAACTGCTAAGACTTCAACTTGTTGGATTATTTCAGTGAGAAATATAATCACTAAGACTTAAATATTCTGTAGTAGTAATGTATCAGTTAGCCACTGCCACAATAATGTTTCTATCTACACAAATCTCAATGGCATTCAACAATAAGCATTTATTTCTTGCTCAAGCATCTAAGGGGCAGTTGGGTTTTACTGACATTGGCTGGGTTCAGCTGTGATTTGAGGCTATGAGTTAGGTCCAGGTCTACTCCAAGCAAGAGTCTAATAATTAAAACTCCTCTTAATCATGCTACAGTGATTTTTTTGTCATGTCTTCACTTCTTCCTCTGGACAACCAATTGTATACACAGGCTTGATTTTTTTTTTGTCCTTCTCAGAGGAAATGGAGAAAATTATAGCAACAATACATGATCATTTGCCAATTCCTCAATCGTAAACTGCAGAAGTCAGTCCGCCATAAGGAAATCCCCAAGAGAGTTAATTATTTCAATACTGTTCTCAGCCTGCAGTATTCCTGGGAGATAAATTCTTTCAGATGGACAGCAAGAACTGCAAGGTGGAGTTGGAAATGCATAGGCCTTGAAGTCATGCTGAACTTGGTTAGAAACTCACTGCTACCATTTAAAAATCTTTCTGCTTCCAAGTTCTTCCCATGAAATGGAAAGAATAATGCTTCCTTCATAGGGTAGTGTACTGTTAAATGGATATATCGAAAGAATCTAGCATTATGTTTGGTGAGGTGAAAGATTCAGGCACAAATCTAAGGAGTGGTGGCATTACAGCCAGTTGCAGGGAGGCCAGTTCTATGAGACAAAAATATATGCTATCAGTGAGTTCCTGAAAGTTTACCATATGATTTCTGGCTTTACCTAAAACTGTTGTAAGCAAAATCATTGTAGTCTTCACAGTAAGAGCTATTTTCCTCAAAGGTCAAAGGAGAGTTGTGGGTTTTTACCTCCAGTTTCTAGACTCTGCATAGAGATTGCTATATTTTGAATGGTAGCATTAGCTGAAGCAGCATTTAGCAGTTCAACACATGGTTAAGTAAAGCCTGGGGGAGAATTAGATGATAGCATTTCAAGGGGAAATTGCCAATGGACAAAAATAGCAAGGAGGCAAGGCGGCCCAGGGTTTAGCAGTAGAATTTTTAAAGAGGCAAAGCTACATAGTCCGGTTCTTTTCAGCAAGTATTCTCCTGAGAGCCAGCTCTTTACCTCCAATCAGTGCTGTAACCGCTGAAGGCTTTAGCCTGTGAAAGCTAAAGCAATTGCTCAGACACAAGCTGAACTGACTAACATTTAATTCTGCATTTGCCATTTCTTTCATGCAGAATTTATGGTGCAAACCCTGTCTGATGTCAGCACCAAAGATTACACAAAGCTACTTTCGCAGAGGCGGTGGTTACCACCATAAGAGGTTCCAGGAAGGAAAAGGGCTGAAGTTACAGCTCCCACTTTTGTCACCATGAAAATGAATCCTATAAACTGACGATAATTTGGAGGCTGATTATCCAATCTGAGGATGATCCAATCCTTCCTACTGCTCACTTTTGTCAATTTAGTAATTTTACAAGTCTTCACAGAGGTTATGCATTGGCCTAAAAAAATGAAATTCAAATAAATACATTCTGCTATTTATTAGCAGCTCCAGAGGGGTCTTTAATAGAGGTCATTCCTTGAGTTCTTCTTGGCTCCATTTATGAATAGAGACATGACTGTTACCATCAAAAGTCAGATGTGACAATTTTACATTTGACTCTCCCTTGACCCTTCGTTGTTGGAAATGGTTTTGGAACCAAACATTAAAGCAGCTAAGATATCACCAACAAGATATAATTATTAAGTAGTTTAAGATTGATGGCTTCAGTGTGCATGTGATTATGTAGAGTGCAGCACCAATTTTGCTAATGTCTCTTCCTCCCTCTGTCTGTAGTCTCTCTGTGTCTCTCATTCTCTCTCTGTCTTCTGAAAGCTTCCAAGAATCTTACAGAAGAAAAGCAATAAATTCTGCCAAAACCCAGAGTGAGTTTAGAAGTGGGTTCTTCCATGGTTGAGTCTCCAGGTAAGAATACAGCCCAGCTGATACACTGATTCCAGCTGTGTGAGACCCTGAGCAGAAGACTCCCTCCCCATTAGGTAGGGCCCAGTCTCTTGACCTACAGTAACTGTGAGATAATAAAGGTATGTTGTTTAAAGCTGCTAATAGAAATAGGTCAGTGGCTTCAGTAGCCTTGCCCTCTAACACCTCATTGGAAGAAATAACCTATGTAAAGTCTCTAGCACTGGCGTGGCACCTAGCAAGTACTAAATGAATATTAGTTCACATTCACAAGTATACTTGTATCCCTCCCTTTAAACCTACTATCTAATCTATTCTCCACATCTACCTCTTCCAATAAATGTCCTTATTGCTAGAACAGCTAGAAGGGCCTACCACCAGGGCCACTATTTGCTCATCTCCAATCTTTCAGAAACTCACTTGGCTTATATACCATCTCTTGAGGATGGATTCTTTGCTTTTTGAAGTACCACCAAATAATATAATAAATTGTCATTAACATGAAAACAGTAAAATTCCTAAGTATTAGCAGCTCCAAACAACATACCTTTATTATCTCACAGTTACCACAGGTCAAGGCAGAAAGGGCATTAGTACCTCTCAATGGCAGTTGACATGCCTAATGGGCAAGAGTTTCTTTGAATATGGGGAAAAGGGTAGTGAGAAGAACTTGCATTAATTAAAACCACCAAGGTTTAAATAATTATGTAAAAGTAATGTCTTAGAAATTAAGTATGCATTTTCTTATAAATCCACCAATACCCTACACTCAAAGACAATATAAATATCAAATTAGGACTTCCTGTTCCCAGTAATGGTTTACAGAGATATTCAGATAAAATCATCTTTTGAAAACAGAAAAAAGAAAGGATAGACTTGTTTTAACCACTTTAAAAGCATCAACTTACTTGAAGACTCAATTTTGGATGAAAGACTATCCAGAGATATAAGGGTACTACTGGAGCACCAACGCCACTTTTGCCCAGAGGGCATTTGCCTATACCACATCTGGTTCAGGGGAGACAGAAATCAAGGCCCAGGGTCAGTCAAGCATGGGAAGTCTTTAGGATCACATATTAAGTTGTGAGCACAAAGGTTTACACACTCAGATCCAAAATCAACTCCTGGTCTCCAAGATCAGGAGAAGTCTGCCTTAGCAGAGGAAAAAATGAATAGTAAACAGCCCACAAAAAATTTTACCACAGACAAGCCCTCAAATGGATTTGCAGCTGAATTAGCCAAGAAACCTGGTTTGAGATCATCTCTGATCCTTAAGGTGTCTGAGTACCTGGTAGAATCAAGCCCAAGTCATCCCTGGAGGAGGGCACATCCATCCTAGGCTTCAAAGAACCACACAAATAATTTTTTGAGGTTGGGGAACCATAATCAGTCAAAGATGACAAGGGACACAGGAAAAAAAACAACATAACTTTTAAAAAGCATAAAAATAGACAGCAGAAACAAATGTACACAGCTTCAAATACTGTAATTGTCAGAAATAGATATTAAAATAGCAATGTTTAAAGAAATAAATAACATACTTGAAAATACTGCAAGGAATATGCTATTAAAAAGTGATAGAGTAGCCCTAGCCAGTTTGGCTCAGTGGATCGAGCATTGGCCTGCGGACCAAAGGGTCCTTGGTTTGATTCTGGCCAAGAGCCCATCAATTGCAGTCTCTTCCCCGGCCAGGGCTCTGGTCAGGGCATGCAGGAGGCAACCAATCGATGTGTTTCTCTCACATCAATATTTCTCTCAGTCTTTCTCTCTCTCTTCCACTATCTCTAAAACTCAATAAAATATCCTCCTCAGATGAGGATTAAGAAAGGAAGGAAGGAAGGAAGGAAGGAAGGAAGGAAGGAAGGAAGGAAGGGAGGGAGGGAGGAAAAAAAAGAAATACAATGTTGAGTAGTAAAAAACAAGACATAGAAAAATGTTTACAGAATCTTTCACTAAAATAAAGTTCAAAAATAGGCAAAACTGTATTGTTTAGGAATAGCATACACAGATGATAGAACTATAAAGAAAATCATAAAAAGCAGTATGATGGTTACTTCTGATGGTGGTAGGAAGGGGATTATTGATGGGAAGGGACATCTGGAGGGGGCTTCTGAGTTGCTGATATTGTTTTATCTATTTGTGAGGATAATGATTAACATGGATTTTTACTTTATAAAAAGTATGAATATAAAAATATAGAAAATCTAGTCATAGCCTATTTGGAATGCAGCCCATTGAATCTCCCGATATCTTTGGGTCAAATTGTCTTTGCTTCTTGGTATTATCCAGTAGCTCAAAGGAACCCATCCAATAGACTAGCTGGGTTTCATTTAGTTTAGCCTTGGTTTTGTTGTTGTTGTTTTTGTTTTAAATATATTTTTATTGGTTTCAAAGAGGAAGGGAGAGGGAGAAAGAGATAGAGACATCAATGATCAGAGAGATTCATTGATTGGCTGCCTCCTACACACCCCCCACTGGGGATTGAGCCTGCAACCTGGGCATGTTGCCCTAACCAGAAATTGAACCATGACCTCCTGGTTCATAGGTTGACACCCAACCACTGAGCCATGCCGGTTGAGCCCAATGAGCAGTTGCCAAATAGTCTCAATAGTGTCTTTTTAATGGAAAATAAATTGAGCAAGCTCCTCTAAAATATGATGTTTACTTATAAATTATAGGTGCCAATGTATCAGTGTATTAGTATATTATCATACATATAAAACCAGAATTTTTTAAATGAGGGAAAATAAATATGAATAGAATTATTAACATTTTCTTCCAACATCCAAATGAGTCATCTGTCAACTCTCTGGGATACATATATCCCACCACTAAAAACATTCTTGTTCCCCAAAACCCCAAGGAGGAACTTTAAGGACTGTTACTTAAGATGAGAAAGCTGAATGAGTCCTGGGCTTCCCATTCTAACTTCATCCACAGCAAGCCAGTTTGGATTGCTGTGAAACATTTTCGGGTTTGGCAAATGATTTATTTCTTTCTTTCTCTTTCTCTTTCTTTCTTTCTTTCTTTCTTTGCAAATGAATTCAATGGTAAAAATTACCCTCTGCAAAAAAAAAATACAAAAATAAAATAAAAGGTCTGAAACCCACTTTTCTGGAACACTCTCTTTTGGTGGGAGCCTCTGAGCAGCCTTTCATGCAGGTGGCACATGACGTCACTGGGCCCCAGCTGTTCCTTATTAATTCAGCCTCTCAGTGAAAGATACAGCCTTTTACAACTCGACTTTTTTAAGGAGAGAGCCTATTTTGCAAATCAACCAAACACATTAAACACAGACTGCCACATTTCACAAATATGAGTTTAACAAAGAAATCCCATGTCTTCACAGCTTCCACTAAAGACATGGATTGATTTGAAGTTCTGAAGGACACCAGGCTTGGTAGAAAAGCCTCCCTGTTCTGTCACCCTAGGAAATGCCTGCCGAACCCACTGCACCTCCAGTGGGTCAAAGCTCGAGAACCACCCAGAAGCCTATAACCCTCACCTAGGCCTCAAAACCATCTCCAACATGAGCAGACTTTGTAAATGTGTTCTTGGTCTGCTCATAATGCCTAATTAGACCCTGACCATGAGGCTAAGAGGTGGAGAAGAAAAGCCAGGACGCCTGCAGGCTGCCACTTGAGTTCACAGCAAAATGACAGGCAGCATGCATGATCCTAGGGAAAGAGTCTGACAGTCACACTTCAGTCTTTCAGCCACATTTTTTTTTCACATGGGGAGATTGTAGCATCAATAGTGTCATCTTCTAATAGAAAGGACAACTACATATAATGCATAATTGCCCGTCTAAATGACTTGTTATTTTGACTGCCTGTTTTAAAATGTCTGTAATTGCTTCCAATGAGACTTGGAATAAATGATAACTCAGCACAGACAATCACTGATGGAGACATAGCATGGCTTTGCAAAACTTAGCAGATTATTTTGTCATGTGTCAATTTCCACCAATTTCTGATTATGAGCACAAGGCATCTGCACTGCTTTATTGGGTATTTCTTCCCACTTGTCCCACTTAAGCAACAGAAGGTGTTTCACATGTAGGTGTATAAAAGACAAGGCAGTCTATTTTCAAGGGCAATGAGCAGAAGCTGGCTAAGCCTGATAAATTAGCTTTAAAGAATTTTAACTCGTGCCAAATCCTGGCTCTTTCTATAAAACAAAACCAAGTAAGGTAGAAGCACACCTCACCGAGAGTTATTGCTATCTCTCCAAATGAACTTTTTTCCTCCCTCATATGCTTGTTTGCCAAGTCTTAAAATAACAAATGACTTCTTTATAACAAAATTGTCTCCCTGGAATAATAGGCTTTGGTGTGAGTTCTGATAGAGCAATAGCTCCTCTAAATGACAGCAAAGGCTTGCAGCAGGGATATGAGGCACATCTATTTCAGGGCTTCCCATTAGAGAGAAAAGCAGTTTGGTAAGAAATGAAGTAATTTCCTGACTCATTGGGATGCCATGTTTAAACCACAGCTTTCTGCCTAAGGACACAGAGGTTGGAAAAAATGTGGCTGAGCCTAAAAGACATGAATCATCCCTTACAGAAGCAGGAAACCAACTTTTTAAGGTCCTCCACATGCTACTAGAACACAGTAGATAGAGAAAGAGGCTAAGGAGATCCTTCACCCATTCCTTCCATAGTAAAGAGAGTATGGAGGGTCCTCAAAAAAATTAAAAAATGGGAGAAACCAAGATGGCGGCATAGGTAAACACCGGAGATTGCTGCCTCGCACAACCACTTCAAAAATACAACTAAAAGACATAACGGACATCATCCAAAACCACAGGAAGGCTGGCTGAGTGGAATTTCTACAACTAGAAGGAAAGAGAAAAGCATACCGAGACTCAGAGGAGGTGCGGTGC
>NW_005354744.1:152892-157222 GCF_000412655.1 Myotis brandtii | reverse complement strand
GGGAACTGGGTGGAGGGGAGTTATGGTGGGAAAAAAGAGGAACCAATGTAATAATCTGAACAATAAAGATTTAATTAAAAAAAAACACACAGCAAAAAAAATTTAAAAAATGGAACTGCCTTCTGACCCATTGATTCCACTTCTGGGTATATATCTGAAGAAATCCAAAACACGAATTTGAAAGAACTTATGCACCCCATGTTCATTGTAGTGCTATATACAATAGCCAAGATATGGAAGCAACCCAAGAGCCCACCAGTAGATGAGTGGATAAAAAAGCTGTCGTACAGGAGGGCCATTGGCTGGGGCCTGCCGTACACCACTTCAGTGAGGGGCTCGACCGGGGCTACTCCTCCACCCATCCCACCCCCAACATGCAAAGCTTCCTCTAAGCAACGTCACCCTTTATATCAGAAAGCTGGTGGGCACTGTGAGGAAAAAACAAAACAAGAAGTGGAGAAGTAAGAAAAAGAAAGGAAATAGTAAAGATTAGAGTGGAAATAAATGACAGAGACTAAAAAAAAAATACAAAAGATTAATAAAACCAAGAGCTGGTTCTTTGAAAGGATAAACAAGATTGATGAACCTCTAGCCAGAGTCACCAAGAAACATAGAGAGAGGACCCAAATAAACAAAATCAGAAACAAAAGAGGTGAAGTAACAACTGACCCCACAGAAATACAAAGGATTGTAAAAAAAAATACTATGAACAACTGTTCCAACAAACTGGACAATCTTGAATAAATGGACATATTCAGAGAAAAATACAATCTTCCAAAACTCAAACAGGAAGAATCAGAAAACCTGAGTAGGCCAACAACTACTGATGAAATTGAAGCAGTAATAAAAATAAAAATAAAAACTCCCAGCAAACAAAAGCCCTGGTCCAGATGGCTTCACAGAGGACTTTTACCAAAGATTCAATGGACTAACACCCATCCTTCTCAAACTATTCCAAAAATTTAAGAGGAAGGAACACTTCCAAACTCTTTCTATGAGACCAGCATTATCCTAATCCCAAAACCAGATAAAGACACTACAAACGAAGAGAATTATGGGCCAATATCCCAGATGAACATAGATGTTAAAGTCTTCAACAAATTTTAGCAAGTCAGATCCAGCAATACATTCAAACAATCATACACCATGACCAAGTGGGATTCATTCTGGGGATGCGAGGCTGGTACAATACCAGCAAATCAATGAACGTGATACATCACACTAACAGATTGCAAGACAAAAATCACAGATCATATCAATTGATGCAGAAAAAGCATTTAACAAAATGCAACACCCATTTTTGAGAAAAACTCTTAGCAAAGTGGGAGTAGAGGGATCATACCTCAACATAATAAAATTCTTATATGACAAACCTACAGCCAACATCATACTCAATGGGCAAAAACTAAAACCATTTCCCCTAAGAACAGGAACAAGACAAGGATGCCCACTTTCACCACTCCTGTTTGACACAGTACTAGAAGTGCTAGCCATAGTGATCAGACAAGAAGAAGAAATAAAAGGCATTCAAATTAGAAAAGAAGAAGTAAAACTGTCCTTATTAGCAGTGACATGATATTGTTCATAGAAAACCATAAAGACTCCATAAAAAACTACTAAATTTAATAAATTAATTCAGCAATGTAGGATACAAAATTAATACACAGAAATCCATGGCATTTTTATAAACCAATAATGAACTCTCAGAAAGAGAAAAAAAATCCCTAGGGTTATCAAAAGTTCATCGCCCAGCCGGAGTGGCTCAGTGGTTGATCATTGATCTATGAACCAGAAGGTCACAGTTTGATTCTGGTCAGGGCACATGCCCTGGTTGTGGGCTCAATCACCAATGGGGGGAGGGGGGGTGTAGGAAGCAACCAATCAATGATTCTCTCTCATTGATATTTCTCTCTCTGCATCTCCGTTCCTTTTTGAAATCAATAAAAAATATATATATTTTTAAAAGTTCATCATACATACATAAAACCTTTATATGTGGCCTTAGAAAATTTTTAGAATTGTTTTTACCCATTCTAACATTGGGATATTATGAGGAATTCTATATACTCAAGACATTTTCTAGGTATAACATGACTTTTAAAATATTTAATGCCATCTAGTGACTAAACCTGAGTATGAATATGCAGAATTTCTGGTTTCAGCTGTTTGTATTTTCCCCCATCTTCCAATTTATTCAATAACATTTATTGAGCCTTGACCATACCAGGTTTTATGTTCGACTGTAAGTGTGCTAAGATGACAAAGGCAGTCTTTGCCACTAAGTAGCTCACCATAAAGAAATGTAAGGGTCATAGGTGTATATATTGACTCTGTAAATCCTCATATTTTTATAGTGATTTGATCCAAACTATACCAATAATTTTCCATCATTCTGCCTCATTAACTAGAGTTTTTCTTTATGTATAAGTACATTTAGAAGGTAATTTATTGTTATTGTAGCAAGTTTCAAATCTTACTTTTTCTAATAATTAGAGAGAAGCAAATAAAAACTACAATGAGGTAGTTTTTATTCTCACACCAGTCAGAATGGCGACTATCAATAAATCAACAAACAACAAGTGCTGGCGAGGATGTGAAGAGAAGGGAACCCTAGTGCACTGGTGTAGCCACTGTGGAAAACGGCATGGAGTTTCCTTAAAAAATTAAAAAATGGAACTGCTTTTTGAACCAGCAATCAAAAGGATATATATCCCAAGAATCCCAAAACACCAATCAGAAAGCATATATGCACCCCTATGTTCATAGCAGCATTATTTACAATAGCCAAGATCTGGAAACATGGTAAAAGACTTAACTGTAAGATGTGAAACCATAAAAGTCCTAGAAGAAAACATAGGCACCAAAAGTCGTACATATTACAAATTACCAATGCATCTCCTAAGACAGTGGAAATTACGGAGAAAATAAACAAATGGGACTACATTAAAATACAAAGCTTCTGCACTGCAAAAGAAACCCTCAACAAAATAACAAGAGAGCCCACTACATTGGAGAACATATTTGCCAATGATACATCTGATAAGAGGTTAATCTCCAAAATATATAGGGAACTCATACAACTTAACAAAAGGAAGACAAACAATCAAATTTAAAAATGGGCAAAGAACCTAAATAGACACTTCTCCAAAGTGGACATACAGAAGGCCAAGAGGCATATAAAAACATGCTCAATGTCACTAATCATCCGAGAGATACAAATCAAAACAATGAGGTACCACCTCACACCTGTCAGAATGGCTATCATCAACAAATCAACAAACAACAAGTGCTGGCAAGGATGTGGAGAAAGGGGAACCCTCATACACTGCTGGTGGGGATGCAGACTGGTGCGGCCTCTGTGGAAAATAGTATGGAGTTTCCTCAAAAAATTAAAAATGGAACTGCCATTTGACCCAGTAATACCACTTCTAGGAATATATGTGTAGCTCTGCCTCCCTGTTCCAAATCATTCTTTTCTTCCCACCCTCCATTAAAAGACCCGTTCACTAAGGAATTAGATCTGAGCTCTCCATCCTCCAGGAAAGCGATCCAATAAACTAAGGGAACCAAATTACTGAAAACTTGTAACACGGGTTCATAATCCCCCATTCCCATCTCTGATGCCAGACACATTTCAGGATTCAGAATTTTCAGATTTTAGAAAAACATTACCATGACAATAGCCCATATAGTCAAACCCATTAATATTTCTGCAGGAAAATGTGTAGACAGCCACCCTACGTAAAGTAAGTAAAGACTACAAATAGCTTTAAAACAGTTCAGTTTGGGTTTTGCTGCTAATGAGTTGGCACCAAATTAAAAAAATAAAATCTCACTTTTCCGAGTTTTTTGAATTTTCAATTGGATGAGGGATTGTGGAACTTGACTTTAATGTGCTATCTTTTATTGAGGATTTTAAAAGCGAGGCAGTGTTTTAGCCCAAAGTTACCAATATTCTATAATGTATCAAAATAAAGGATATGTCTTGGGAGCTAGGAAGAACGGATTTTGGTTAAATTATAGTAACATTGTCCACTTTATACCCCTTTTTAAAAAATAAAAAATAAAAAAGATTTAAATAAAAAGAAGCACAAATTGGTAGTTACAATATAGTCACGAGGATGCAAAGTACAGCATAGGGAATATAGTCAATATTATTGTAGTAACTATGGATAGTGTCAGGTAGGTACTGGAAATTTCAGAGGAACACTTCGTAAAGTACATGATTGTCTAACCACTATGCTGCACACCTAAAACTAATACGAAATAATATTGAATGTAAACTGTATTTAAAAATAAAAATTTAAAAATTTTTTTTAAAAATTCTTTA
>NW_005354744.1:148696-152823 GCF_000412655.1 Myotis brandtii | reverse complement strand
TTTTTTTTTTTTTTTTTTGCACGTATCTGTTCAATTTTCTCAACATTTATTGAATAGACTCTTTTTACCCCCCTCCCCAAAATATTAAATATTGGATGAAGATGGGAGGAGAGGTATCAGAAAAAGGTATATAGAAACAGAGACCAAATCCAGAGAAAGAAGCAAATTGGGTGAAAAAGAAAGAGCTAAGAAATGCAGAAGAAATAAGAGAAAAAGGAATAGAGAACAATTAAGAATAATTTCCTAAAAAATATAGTGGATTATTTTCGTAATTTTAAAAAATGAAGTTACCTCTTTCCGTCCGGCTGCCACAGCGAGAGGAGCTGCCACAATGTCCCCCAGCTGCAATGGACGGTGGTGCAGAACTGCTCCAGCTTCCTGATCAAAAGGAACAAGCAGAAGTACAGCACCCAACCCAATCATTAGAAGGCCCACAACTCCTTCTGCTATGACGGACTGAATCACCGCAAGACGTGGAGCTGGCAGTCGACAGGCAAAGGTGCCGTGAGCTTCGTGAAACAGTGATCAGACCAGCAAAAGCCAGCCACCCCCTATGTGTGAACCACCATCAACAAGAACACCAAGGCCACCCACAGCATCATCTGACACATGATTCGCAAGAACAAGTACTATCCAGATCTGGGCACGGTTACCATCTTCACAGCCAACAGCATCTTCACAGTCAGCGCCATCTTCCCATCTGCACAGCAGGCACCATCTTTGCAGCCGGAAGTCCATGATGGTGAGGAAGCGCCTGCCCCAAAGTTGTCAGCGGACTTTCCTCAAAAAATCAAAGTTAAAAAATGGAATTAAGCCTGGCCAGCGTGGCTCAGCAGTTGAGCGTTAATCTATGAACCAGGAAGTCACAGTTGGATTCCCAGTCAGGGCACATGCCCAGGTTGTAGGCTCAATCCCCAGTGGGGGGCGTGCAGGAGGCAGCCGATCAATGATTCTCTCTCCTCATTGATATTTCTCTCTCTCTCCCTCTCCCTTCCTCTCTGAAATCAATAATTTTTTTAAAAAATTGAGTTAATATTTCAAAACACAACTCTAGAAAGCTGTATATACTAACAATGATTAAGAAACTAAGATTTACGGAATACAGATAGAGCTTTCCATGTATCAGGCACTGGAAATACACATAGTGACATATTTACCTTAACTCATTTAATCCATATCCTGGCTTCATGGGATAGGTCTTTCTATTGTTATCTTTTTTCTTTTCAATTTATTCATTTATTTACTTATTTTGTTATTTAAATTCTGTACTGTTTAAAGTATTATATAAGTCTTCTTTTTCCCCCATTGACCTCTCCCCAGCCGCTCCCACCCCCCAGCACATGCCCTCACCCCCCTACTATCTGTGTCCATTGGTTATCCTCATAGGCATGCATACAAGTCCTTTGGTTGATCTCTTACCACTCCTTCCCCTGCCTTCCCTCTCAGGTTGGATGGTCTGTTCAGTACTACTATAACTGTGGCTCTATTTTTGTTCATCGGTTTATGTTGTTCATTTACTGGCTAATTTCACTTAGCATACTGCTCTCCAGGTCCATCCATGCTGCTGCAAATGGTAAGAATTCCTTCTTTTTTACAGCAGCGTAGCCAGTTTTTTAATCCACTCATCTGCTGATGGGTACTTAGGGTGTTTCCAAATCTTAGCTGTTGTGAATTGTGCTACTAATCTTTTAGAGAAGTGAGGCCCAGAGAGATTAAATGACTTGTGCAAGAGCTCACAGCTCTTAGGAGGAAGGGTTGGGCTTCTGGCTCCAGGTCTTCCTTGCTATAGTACAGTCTCTACCCACTCAAGTCAGGATGCTTCCTCCATTCGAAGTCCTATAGTTCTTACCATCATTCACTCACATTTAATACTGAAAATGTATAGTTTTGCATGTTTGTTGCATTTCATCTTAGTACAATGTGTCTTCCCAACTAGACTCTAAAACACTGAAAGCATGAACTGTAAATAATACTTCTCTATAATCCTCACAGTACTTAGCACTATTCTCCACTCATTAAATAAGATTTACTTGGACTTTCCGCAAAGAGATAACTTTCTAAACAACTATTCCGGTAATTTTGCAATCAAATAAACTCCGCCAACATCCTTTGCTAAGAAGCAGTCATCTTTTGCTGGAAATTTAAGTTTAGAAAAAAGTTAATGCCTCTTTATCTCATTCTATTCCTTTTGACGGATGAAACAAAAAATAATCAGTTTGCATCTCCAAAGTGCTCCACCCCCGTGAAAGCAGGGGAAGAGTCAGCATCACTAAGACGCAAATGTGTTCTGTTCAAGGCAATCAAATAAAACAAGCAACCCCCAAAATATAGTTAAAGCAAAGTGACTCAGACACAGTTCATGTTTTTAGTCGCTTGGAGTCCAAAGTTGCTCTGAAACACAAATCGTTTCTAAAGCATTACTCATTTTTCTTTTCCCTGATAAAACTAAAATAATCCAATACAATTATCTGACTGGCTATAATCTAAAGATTTAAAATACATGGTCAAAACCTAACATTTCAAATTAGTGCCACTCTTTAGGACAAACACTAAAATAATGCTCTGGTATACAAGTATCCTGGAGAAACTAATTTTCTACCATTTTCTTTTTAGTAAGTTAATCTGAAATAAAAAGAGCATTCTTCCATGGGGCTGTCCTAAAGAAAGCACAGCACTGTAGACACCATGCACCTCAAAAGTCATTACTCAAAATAAGAAAGCATTTATTCCCATGCTGAAAATTTAAATATTATTCAAGACCTTGACTTAGAAATAATTGAGTTTCTGCAACTAAAACAATTTAAATTCCTAAGTGACCTACCTTATCAGTAGCTCGAGGATGACAAGTAGATTTAATCATATATTCCAACTCTCATTGGTTGGCAGCAGAGGCCTGGATACTGTGTTGAGAATGATTCTGAGGTCATATTCCAAGAGAAAGCATGTTTGTCTGTATTCATAGGTTATACATATATGCATATAAATTCCTTGATTAATGTCTTCCCACTGTCCCCCCTCCTTTCCCATTAGCAATACGCAATGCATGTGTGCCAGTACCAAAATTTGGACCAACTGCCATAATTTATGACAAGTAAAATACAAACCCTTGATCTGAAATGAAGGATGTGGACCAGGGATTTCACAGGTGCTATTGGATTGTTTGGTTCATTTTAAGAGAGAACTTGTTGCTAAATAGTGACCCATATTTATGGTGCTCTAATCAAGTAGCAGTAAAGGCATAGGAGAGGGACTGAACTCTTATTGACAATCTACTATGTGTCAAGCACTGAGCCTTACCTCAACCACCCACTCTCATGGCCATATGCACGATTTTTGTCACTACCAATAACAGCAGCCCTCAGTTATTTTCAATCATTCTATTCCCCAAACACCACTTCCTGTCTTTCTGCTTACTCTCTCCAGTACCCAGTCTCCTAATAATCCCTCTACTCCCTTGATATGCCCAACTCATTGATCCTACCATCCTCACTCCCCACAATGTCCTTGTTTTCCTACTTACCTATCATAAACTCCATGGCCAATTATCACTCCCTTACATACATTGTCAACTCCATCATTCTTTTCTCTATCATAATCACCTAGCAAAAGCCCACACTTCATTAAATACATATCTCTGCTGATTCCAGACCTGCATCCATGCAACCTAAACGTTGGCAGAGGGGGGAAATTCACAACTATAATGACTGGTCTCACTCTAAATTCACTATTACCTCAAGGAGGTCCTTAGTAAGACTGAAGACTGACTGCCCCACTATATTTCCATTCACTCTCCCACTAGACATGAATTTCTTCTTTCTCTTCAAATCTCAATGTCTCTTCTTTCTTACTTATTCTCAGCTGATGGCAGTTTCTTGTTTCATGGAAAACAGATACAATCAAAAAAGAATTCCCACAGGCTTTCTTTTTAAAATGTTTTCTTTATTGTTGAAAGGATTACAGATATCCGCCTTTCCCCGCATTGACCCCATCCACCATGCTCCTGCCCACTCCCCCATCCTTCTCCACACTGTTGCCTGTATCCATAGGTTATACATATATGCATTTAAATTATTTGATTAATCTCTCCCGCTCCCCCCCCTTTCCCTCTTTGGTTAATGCTTCCCTCT
>NW_005354744.1:141182-148645 GCF_000412655.1 Myotis brandtii | reverse complement strand
TAATGCTTCCCGCTCCCTCCCCCCCTTCCCTCTTTGGTTAAACTCTTCCCCCCCCCCCCCCCCTTTCCCTCTTTGGTTAAACTCTTCCCACTCCCTCCTTCCCTCTTTGGTTAAACTCTTCCCACTCCCCCCCTTCCCTCTGAGATTCCTCTATCTGTTACGTGCTTCCATGTCTCTGGATCTATTTTGTTCATTAGTTTATTTTATTCCTTAAACTCCACATATAAGTGAGATCATGTGATACTAGAAAGCTGTGAAAAAGAAGTATCTCTTACTTTTTGAGACAGCATGGAGATACCTGAAGAGTATTATGCTACATGAAATAAGCTAGTCAGAGAAAGACAAGTATCACATGATCCCACGGGCTCTTACCAGGCCTTCTATCCACCTACCTACATCTATTTTTCTATGATCTACACTCACTTCTGATACAATGGATGAGCTGTCCTTGCTGATTAAAAGCCAAATCCTCCACTTGTACACTTGATCCCATCCCTCTTGCTTAATCAAGAACATTTCTCTAGCAATTATCTCCTCCCTCGACATAATCAAGTCTCCCTTTCTACTGAATCAGTCTCACCAGTATTCAAACATTCTGTAAATACACTTATCTTTGAAATAAAAAATATTTAAACACTTGCCTTGGATACCCCTCCAGATACTGCCCCATTTTATAGTGAAAATCTTTGGGGGAAAAACTCTTCCTGCTTCCATTTCTCTTTCTAAATCTACACCAATCAGGCTTTTGCTTCCCACCCCCACCCTACCCTACATACACCACTGAAAGGATTCTTATAAAGGCCACAAACAGCCCTTTCATTGCCAAATTCAATGATCAATTCTCAGAACTGATCTCTCTGAAACAAACAATAGCATTTAATATAGTTGATCACTCCCTCCTTAAAAAAAAAAAAAATCATTGCCTTCCAGAACACCAGACACTCCTGGTTTTCTTCCTATCTCACTAATGTCAATTTCTCAATATCTTTTGCTGGTTCCTTCTCATCTCCCAACCTCTAAATATTGGAATTCATCTCTTCTCTATCTAAACCCACTCCTTTGATCATCTTATTTTGCTATCTTTATATTAATGACTTCCAAATATGATCTCTATCCCAGACTTCTCTCCTGAACTTCAGATTAGCATATTCAATTGCCAAATCAGTAACTCCATTGACATATCTAATATGCATCTCAAAACTTTCTTTTCCAAAATTAAACTCCTATTACTCCCACCAAAACTAACTCATCCCATAGTCTTATCTTAGTAAATAACAGCTAAATCAAGCCAAATGCTCCCACACACACACACAAAAAAAAACTTGGGAGTCATTCTTGAACCCTCTTGTCTCTTGCTCCTTATACCCAATTCTTCAGCAATTCCTCTTGACCCTACTTCTAAATGTGACCATTCTGCATATGACCACTTCTCACTACTTTATGGACTAAACCACCATTTTTATCTCTTGCCTAATTTCCTTGATGATGCTCTTGCCCCACTATATTCTCAAGCAGCTGGGATAAGCATTTTACTTATTTTAACACAACTATTTACAATTTTAATAACAACCCTTTAACCTTAAATGTTTTCTGGAACAGTATACATAAATTAACTTTAGTCAAGCCTTATCAGATTATTTAAGTTTCTGTGGGAGTTTTCATGTAAAGATGTGAGCAAACTGAAGTCTTTCTCACACTATTTAGATTTACTAGGTTATATTCAGTGAGTCCTCATATGCCTTTCAAGAGAAGAGCTATCAGTATAGGTTTTCCCACATTCTTTACATTCATATGGTCTCTCTCCAGTGTGAACTTTTAAATGCATCCGAAGGACTTTTCTAGAAATGAAGGCTTTATCACATTCCTTGCATTTAAATGGCCTCACTCCTGTATGATTTCTTTCATGTATTTTAAAGGAACGATCATCTTTGTAGGTTTTACCACATTCTTTACATTTATAGGGTATCTCTCCAGTGTGCAATTTCAAATGGATCTGAAGGTTTTTATTACTAGCGTAGGCTTTATCACATTCCTTGCATTTAAAAGGCCTCACTCCTGTATGACTTCTTTCGTGTATTTGTAAGGAACTATAACGTCTGTAGGTTTGACCACATTGTTTACATTCATAGGGTTGCACTCCAGTGTGCATTTGTTCATGTCTTTGATACCAACTAAGGCGAGCAAATACTTTTCCACATTCCTTACACTGGTAAGGAATATTCCCAGTATGTATGTTCATGTGTGCTCCAAGGGAGCTGCGGTGATTGTAGGCTTTACTACAGTGCTGACATTTATATGGTTTCCCTCCTGTGTGAAGTTTTTCATGTATTTGTAAGGAAGAGTTTTGTTTGAATGCTTTTCCACACTCCTTACATGTATAGGGTTTTTCTGCTATGTGAATCCATTTGTGTCTTTTTAAGGAAGTGCGATATCTGAAGGCCTCCCCACAAACACTACATTTATAGCGTTTCTCTTCAGTGTGGCTTCTTTCATGTATTTGAAAACTTGGATAATTTATGAGGGTTTTTCTACCGTGTTTGAACTGAGAGAGCTTCTCTCCAGTGTGGGTTCTCTCTTGAAGAGAAGTTGAAGAACTAAAGTTTTTCTCACATGTCTTCTGCTTACAAAGAGCATCTACAGTATGTGTGATCATGTGACTTCTAAGCAATCTGAGCCCCATTAAGGCTTTTCCACATGTCTTACATTTATAGGTTTTCTTTTCATTGTGAGTTCTTTCATGTATTTTCCTAAGCCAAGGGGAACTAAAGGCTTGCCTACATATGTTACATTTATATGGTTTCTCTTTATATTTCTGATACTCAGAGAGCTTATATCTGGTGTGCCATCTAATGTGCCTATTATGAGATGAATGATCCATGAAGATTTTCCCACATATCCTGCATTTATATAGTTTTACTTCCAGAACAAATTTGTTGTTCAGATTGATATTTGGCATAAGGCTGACATTATCTCCATACTGACTAACCTTTTTGCTTTCACAGATTTCTGTTGACCTAAGAATTCTTTGTTTTCTCCCCTGGTTTTTTGTCTCATCTCCCCATTTTATATTTACTGAAGCCAGGTTCCTGGAGGTTTCCCACATTACATCTTTGTAGAGTTTTTTCTGTGATGGATTTAGTAAAGCCCACTCCTCCCAGGTGAACTTTATAATCACATCTTCAGGGACCAATGACTCCATTTCTAGATATCCTGAGTCTCCCTGAGTCCTTCCTACCCCTCCAACCACCTATGCAGATCGCAGAACGACACAAGAAGCAGCACAGCCACCAGGAAACAATGATCATCAGCCAGGATGGAGCAGAGCTGGAACATTTATCTGGAATAATCATTTGAAAGAGTACGTCATGTCATTCTTCTGCTTAAAACCCTCCAATGACTTCCTATCTCACTCAGAATAAAAGATGAAGTCCTTTCAGAATCCAAGACCCCACAATACCCTCCCTACAGATACCTCTCTGGCTTCAGCTGCCACTATATTTCCCCACTCACTCCACTTGAATTACATTAGCCTCGTTGTTCTTCCTTTACTATAGTACTCAGCCGCCCACCTCAGGACCTTTGCACTTGCTATTCCCTCTTCCTGGAATGCTCTTTATCCAGATGTCCACCATTTGCTTCTTCACCCTCTTATTAAAATTCTCCAATAAAATCTTCCCTGACCACCCTATTTAAATTCTGAGCAAATTGCAACATGCTCTTTCTGCCTGCACAGTTTTATTTTTCTCCATAGCAATTCTCGCCATCAGACATACTATTTTATACGTGTGCATTTGTTTCTCTGTCTACCCCTACACATGAAAATTTCACAAGAACAGAGCACTTTATCTGTTCACTGATATTTACACAGGATCCAGAATAGTACCTAGTACAGGACAGACAGTAAGTGTTGAATTAATTGAAGAAATAAGTGCTATCTCATTTTAACTGCACTTAAACCCTATAAGGCAGATATTATTACGCCCTACTTTACTGATTAGAAAGTGAGGCCCAAACTGATTAAATAATACATCCAATAGCATACATGTAATGAATACAGAAATAAAGATTTGGCCATGGAGCCTACTTTCAAAGCCTATCCTTTTTTTCATGACCTTGATTTGATTTCTTTTCAGAAGTAAATACTTGTCCATGTGGCATAGGCTTAAAATAAATGGAAAAGTCTTTAAATCCCAATCATGTGGTACCAAATAAATGTAAGGGATTCTGGATATATAATGGCAGTAATGGTATATATTTTTACTTTGCTCAAATCTCCCCCATAAAGCCAGACAGAAAAACTCAGCAAACTCAAAAAACCCATGGACAACATCTATTACAAACTAGGTAGCAAGATAGTCCTAGAAGACAATTTAAGAAGGAAAGGACAACTCATTGGTACCCACAGTACCTACATGGTATCAGCACCTGCATAGGGTACACAGATAATATATTAATATTATTAATAATTGTTATTATTGTTGTGTTGCCTTTGGAGAGTAACAGGAAACCAATTATCTTGAAAACTGTTAAATGAAGGGGAAAATCAAGTATTTATTCTACCTTTTTTTAATTGAATTTATTGGGGTGACATAGTTAATAAAATTATATAGGTTTCAGGTGTACAATTCTATAATACAGCACTTGTATATTGTATTGTGTGCTCACCACCCCAATTCAAGTCTCCTTCCATCTCCATTTATTACCTCCCCCGTTACCTTCTTCTACCTGCTTCCATCCTCCTTTCCCTCTGGTAATCACCATACTGCTGTCTGTGCCTGAGTTTGGGGCTTTTTTTGGGGTGGGGGAAGTTGCTTAATCCACAGTGCTTACATTCATAGGGTTTCCCTTTTTTATTCTTCCTTTCTTTAATGAACTATACCACTGGTTAACCAAATGATAAATATTTCAACTAACAAATGAAAAAGAAATTAGAGCATTATAACATCACTATTTTGCAAATACTAATCTAGGCATTGAGCATCAAAGCTTGCTAAAATCACACAAAAAAAAGAGATAGCCAGTTGTTATATGCCTGTTTATAAAATATCACACTGCTTACAATCTTGCCAAACACAATTTAAAAAATTGAATGTGAACCTCAACAGATTTCTAGATGGGAATTTCTCAGCCTCAGCACTAATGATGTTTGGAGTTGGATAATTCCTTGCTGTAGGGGTCTGTCCTGTGCATTGTAGGATATGCTAGTAGTACCACCCACTCCATTGTAAAAATTAAAAAAAATGTCTCTAAGCATTATCAAATGTCCCTGGGTAGAGGCATAAAATCACACACACACACACACACACACACACACACACACACACACACACACACACCAATGAAAACCACTGCTCCAATGCAACTACCATTCCACAGGTTAAAGCAGAGAACAGAGGAACATGGTAAACAAAACCATATGGGGGCAATCAGCAAAATACAGATTGTGGAAACCTTCACAGATCAAATGACCCAGATTCTTCAATGAATAAATTCCCAGGGAAAAAAGGCAAAGATGAAGCGGGAGGGGGGGGTAGGTCCTTTAGATAAAAAGACACTTATTACACATAAGTGTCTTTTTAAAAACAGGCAAAACTAAACTATAGGGTTTAAGGATGCACAGTTGAGTGATAAAATTATAAAGAAATAGAAGTGATTACTATAAAAGGCCTATGGGAAGAGAGGATATGTGACTAAGGTTGGAATGAGTCTTTTGGTAGACATTGGGACTTCTTAGATGACTGGCAAAATCCTATTTCTTTACTTGGGTGTCATTTAAAAGGGTGTTGACCTCATAATAATTCATTAAGTTTTACAGTTGTTATGTCCACTTTTATGTGTCTATGTTTGTCCAATAAAAATGCATAAATGATGCCCAGCTGGTGTGGCTCAGTGGTCGAATGTCGAGCTATAAACCGGGAGGTCACGGTTTGATTCCCGGTCAGGGCATGTGCCCGGGTTGCAGGCTCGATTCCTCTGGTGTGGGGCATGCAGGAGGCAGCCAATCAATGATTCTCTCTCATCATTAATGTTTCTATCTCTCTCTCCTGCTTCCTTCCTCTCTGAAATCAATAAAAAATATTTTTAAAAATAAATAAAAATGTATAAATCCGTAAAAACATAATAAATAAACACAAGAATCTGCCTTTCTTTCCACTTCACTTGAGTTGGAGTTCTACAGAAACTGTCCTTGAGAGAAGAACTTTGAATTTTTTAAGTCAGATCAATGTTTACTGGTACATTCCCTTAGCTTAGAGATATAAATCATAATTATTATTTCAAAAACTATTTTGAAGGTAACAGGAATTATCTCAACCCAACACAAACCATGTGTGTAATGTACATATCTTGGTCTACTGTTTAAGGAACATCTCACGTCAAATCAGCTAATACTCTCAAAGGAGCCTATTGTGATCCAGGCGATCTGCCAGGTACTGGGAGAAAAAGCAAAATGCAAAGTAGTGAAGCATTGTCAAATGTGAACAGAGCTCATGTGAACTGCATGGACTAAGGAGAGATTTGTGGGATGAGAACTTTTTTTTTGTTTTGTTTTGTTTTTCCTTTTATTTATTACATTTGGACCTTTAAGAAACATATACCATCAGATATACCACTATTTAGTAAAAATCTATTCTAGTTTTTAGGAAGCATATGTGTCACAAACCATCTCGTTTCTACTCGCTAAAACTTAACTAAGTTTATCAAAAAAGGTAGGCTCTGATCTATGGGATCCTGAGCCTTGAGGTTTTGAATGTTTTGATTATTGTAAAAACAATTTCAAGTGGTTGAACTTAATTCCTAGCTGTTTTCTTCTAGAAAGGGCCAATCATTTTGAAGTTATATACTCCCTTGCAAGAATATTCAATTCCTTAAGCTTTGTGATCTACTCTGTCTTTGGAAAACTTGATAAAAAAGTAATTTTTTTTTCTGTACAATAAGGATGAATTAACCAGAACGTACCCAAAAAGAGAAATATGCTAATTAACCGGGACGCCATAACGGGCCGACTGGACAGGAGGTTGTGTGGGCAGCATCGGGGACGGGGCGGCAGGGGCCTCCGTGCGCCTGCACTGGGGGAGGGCCTGATCAGTAGCGGCCGCGGCTGCTTCAAGGGCCAGAGAGGGAGGCAGGGCTGGACCAGCAGCGGCCTCAGCTGCTGCGGGGCCTGGGGAGCAAGGCAGGGCTGGGGCAGCAGGCTGCAGGGTCCAGAGGTCCAGGGAGTGAGGCAGGGCCAGACAAGCAGGCTTTGGGGCTTGGGGAGCAAGGCAGGGCCGAACCAGCAGGGAGCGGGGCCCAGGGAGTGAGGCAGAGCCGGATCAGCAGAGGCTGCAGGGGCTGCTGTGCTGTGGGCCCAGGTCAGGGCTCATGCAGGAGGCAACCAATCGATGTGTCCCTCTCACATTGATGTTTCTCTTTGTCTTTCCCTCTCTCTTCCATGCTCTCTAAAAATCAATGGGAAAATATCC
>NW_005354744.1:124590-140144 GCF_000412655.1 Myotis brandtii | reverse complement strand
CCTGTAGTTGTTGTAGGCGAGATGACTGTATGGATTGTATCCCACAAACCCTGGTGTGCTGGGCATTTGTGTTGCAGGAGCTGGGGTGGGAGGTGGGGCATAAGATGGTCTTTTTGACATTTTGGAAGATTAAGTTCTCAGTTCCTTAAGAATGAATCTGAGACACCGCGGGCAGGAAAGGTGCCCGCAGCTCCGGCCTCGCTTCCCTTTTCTGTGGGATGAGAACTTTTAGAATGATTTGCAGACCCAATAGACAGAGATGCTCCACAGGTGTGTGCCTCCTTTCTTGCAAAAGATATGCTCCTGAAGAGTTCTGTGGTGATTAAATTTTTATGAATTTAATTATATTTTCTCATTGACTCACATTATAATCAGAGAGTGGCTTTATCTACATTTTGGATTAATCTTCATCTGGAGGTGGCTCCCAACAGTTTAAGTTTCCCTGCTTCTCTGTCAAGTAGTTAATAGTTTATAAACAAACATTTAAAGGTACTATTTAAAGGAACCCTTGAGTGAATCCTTTTGAAAAACAAAGGATTCTTTGGTAACATTAATAAACAATCATTAAATTGACTGTTCATCAAGCTTTCTTAAAGTAAAATATATCTATTCACAAAATTTTAATGTCCTTTGATAGGATTTCATTGAAATTCTCTCTCTTTGCCTAAGGATCAGAATCTATTTTATGTGTGTTTTAGGACATCATTTCACATTACTGATCTTCCCATTTGTCCAGTAGCATTGAGAAGAACCCTCTATCCAGAGAATCTTGGGAAACATTACTAAAGATAGATCATATTACTGAGTTATGTGATGCAATATGACCTTGGCTTTCACTCCTCAGTTAAAAATTACACAACAAAAACACAATGCTACTACATCCAGGGGAGTGGTAATTTGAAATGACTGGCCCTCTTATTGGATTCTTTGGGATAGAAGATGTTTAAGCTGTTTACTTTAGAAATGTCTCTTGAGGTGTACACTGCCCGGACATCTCAAGTAGGTCACTGGAAAGCTTGCATCGAGACTGGAGCTCATTGGCCCCACCATGCCAAACCTCATTACCACATCTCTCTCCTGTTCTTCCACAGGACCCCGTCTGCCTGCCCGTCACAGCTCCTTCTCACCACTGTTATTCTTGCCAACAGTCTTACTCAGCACTCCTAATAACTTCTCCTGGACAAGCCAAAGACATTGTCCTCAGCACCAACAGTATAAAAGCTCATCACACTTCACACTGGTCAGGTTTCATTTGGGTCTAGAACATGGTAAGAGATCCCCAGACTGCTGGGAAAACTCTAGGGCCAGTAATGGCAAAACTCTAGGGCCACTAATGCTTCTCCAGTGGTTTAGGTAGGGCAGCTCTTGCATGTCACCATGACTGGAATTTGTGGACTGGTTTTTAATATAATAGCTCACACTGCTGGTTTCACATACCCAAAGAGATATGATTTATGACTGGTTTCAGTCTGACTAGCTTTGTTATTTATGATTAAAGACCCCATTTATTTTAGAGTAAATGGGCAAGGATCAGTTCATTTTTTTGTCTTTGGTGACAAGAATATAACTTATAATTGGTTTATTTAGAAAATATACTAGAAATAAAAAAATGGAATGCAGCACAGAAAAATAAATCAAGTGTCAGTTTTATTGTAGAAGGGGAAAATGATGCTCTTGCCAAATCAATTACTTTCTGTGGCTTAGAGAACTGTTCCCAAGGATTAGACACTGCCTTCCACATTACACTCGGGAAACTTCAACCATAAGGCATTTATCTGAATGTAGTGATATGGCCTCATATACCGGTAGGTATAGTTCTGAAGTACCTGTGGAATTCTGCAGCATTTGACAAGCATTTCACTCTAGTCATTGTGGCAGGAAAAATTCTAAGATGCGCTCCAATGACCCACACCCCTTTAAATTCCCTCCTCTTGAATATAGTCAGGATCTATGACTTGCATATAGCCAACAGAATGTGGCAAAAGTGGAGGGTTTTACATATGTGTAATTAAAGTCCCTTGTCTTCATAAAAGAGGTAATCTTGGGTGGGCCTAACCTAATCAGGTGATCTGTTTAAAAGATAGTCTAGAGCAGCCATGGGCAAACTACGGCCCGCGGGCCGGATCCGGCCCGTTTGAAATGAATAAAACTAAAACAAAAAAAGACCGTACCCTTTTATGTAATGATGTTTACTTTGAATTTATATTAGTTCACACAAACACTCCATCCATGCTTTTGTTCCGGCCCTCCGGTCCAGTTTAAGAACCCATTGTGGCCCTCGAGTCAAAAAGTTTGCCCACCCCTGGTCTAGAGGTTAGAGACATGAAATGGCAGGGGCTCCTGGACTGTAAAAGGGCGTAGGCTGGGCTGAGGGCCCCCTCCCCCCAGAGTGCACTAATGTTGTGCACTGGGTCTCTAGTACTTATTATAAGATATTAGAGGCCCAGTGCATGACATTGTGTGTGTGTGTGTGTGTGTGTGTGTGTGTTGCTGACTTTGAAGAAGCAAGCTGCCATGAATTCTATAGCTTCAAGGAAATTAATTCTGCCAACAACCATGCTTGGAATTGAGTCCTTCCTTAGTGGTATTTATAGATGAGAATTCAACCTGGATGACACATTGCTTTCAGGTTTGTAAGAGCCAAGGCAGAGAACTCAACTAATCTGTGCCTAGACTTCTGACCTACAGAAACTTTACTACTCTTTTGTTTTAAGCTTCAAATTTGTGATATTTTTTATGCAGTAATAGATAACTAAGACAGTCATGAAAAATCACTAATGGAATAGAAGTCTTCTGCTAAGTGAATCCCTAACCCACAAGAGGCAGCAGAAAAACAAAAGAATCAGAGCATCACAGATTAGAACAAGTACTTCCACTCTTACTCAGCCTCATCTACCTTTCCATAGCTAACAGGAAAAGATCCAGGAAAAGAAAATCCAAATACATGTTTCAGAATGATTTTCCTGCCCCAGCAATGTTGGTTGACTACAGACCATCATCCTGTACTACCTTTTCCTTGCACAGAGCCCACATGCACAGCCCCTACGTGCAAAGAGCTGGAGGAACTTAATATGCCTCAGAAGAAATAAGAAAATCCTGAACTCAGTAAGGCAACTATGAGTACCAAACTGAAATTCATACCAATGTCAAAATCAACCTCCAAGGGCAAAGACTAAACCGGGAATAGCAATGGATGCACCAAAGCAGCTCTTGCCAATGGTGTCCAGGATAAAAAGAAGAGCCTTGATGGAAACAAAGACACATGAGGACTACTCTCAGATTGTATCAAGTGCCTGGGAGTTGTCTACATATTTTTTGTTTATCTACAAGTGCCTAGATGGATGGACGGACGGATGGATGGATGGACAGATGAATGAGAATTAAAAGAAAGAGGTTTAACACTATAAGAGAGCAAGAAATTAGAGGAAAATGTAGTCACAATGAAAAGCAAGAAAAAGGACAGTGTCAGAAATATTCGCAGTGCAGGGAGCCTTCACAGTTTATGTAGCCATACAGCAGTGGTTCTCAAAGTGTGGTCCCAGGACCAGTACCCTCAGCATTACCTGGGAGCTTGTTAGATATGCAAATTGTCTGGCCTCACCCCAGTACTATTGATTTAGAAACTCTGGGGATGGAGCACAGCAACCTGTTTTAAGAAGCCCTCCAGACCTGGCCACAGTGGCTCAGTAATTGAGCATCGACCTATGAACCAGGAGGTCACGGTTCAATTCCTGGTCAGGGCACATGCCCTGGTTGCAGGCCTGATCCCCAGTGTGGGGCGTGCAGGAGGCAGCCGATCAATGATTCTCTCTCATCATTGATGTTTCTAACTCTCTCTCCCTCTCCCTTTTTCTATGAAATCAATAAAAGAATATTTTTAAAAAGAAGCCCTCCAGGGAACTCTGATGCACACTCCAGTGTAAGAACCACTGACCTAGAGACATGAAGGAATCTTGTGGGGATGTTTTTCTTTAATGCCTAATGGTCTTAACCCCAGCTGTACATTAAAATTAGCCAAGGAACTTTGAAACTATTGATGCCCAGGTTAGCCCATCACCAGAGACTGATTTCATTAGTGTATGGTAGAGACCAGGCACCCAAATTATTCACCAGCTCTCCAGGTAACTCAAATGTGCAGCCAGGGCTGGGGTCCTGTGATGTAAAAAGTGAAGCGTATGGGAGAACATGATTCAAGATTGCTGCATGAATGACCTCGAAAAGAAGGTTGCACTCTTCCTGATATGGTGTTTTCTGTTGCCTTCCAAGTGCTCACACGTATATTCTTAGCTGTCAACCTGCTATGCTTGTGTACAGGGCGGGGAGATTGCTTCTATTTCAACTGCACAGAAGAAAGAAGCAGCAGCCAACCCTTTTTGCACATCCCTTGCTCACCCTCTGAGCTGGCTTTGTGCAAGCAACACCTACCTTCCCTGCCTTCAGTATATGCGGTGTCCCTGGAGACAGTAAAAAAGAGACACTGCTGCATTTTCTTCCATCACAGTGGCGGCAGCCACCACAGGGTCATTGTCATATGTGTCCCCAGACTTCCCTGGGGCCCCAGCATACACAGGCAGATGCTCCACATACCTCATCAGCAACTTCAGGACACACAGCTACTCTCGGGAGACCTTCTTCTGAATCTGACAGGTGAATGAGATCGTCCAGTGGAGAAGAAAGGCAGCACTGAGTCAACACCAGCTGGAAGGGACAATAAAAGAGGCTTTCAACTGCTTGCGAGTACACAACCCTCTCCTCTTCAAGGCTTAGCATCAGGCTCAACTCTCTACATAGCCGAAGTCCACTTGGGTCAGAGGACGAGATTGAATGCTCAGGAAAGGCTAAGCCTCTAGATAGAAACCATAAATGGTCTGAGAACACCACAGAATCTGGGTGTTCTTTATGCAACTCAGAGCCAAGTTCTCCCCCAGTTCTATGACTATACATTGACCTCTGCGGGTGTACCTAGAGGAGACTGCTTCACCATAGCAACCTGACCGGGCAGGTAATGTGAAACAGATGTCACAGGGCCTCAGAATGCAACATATACTAGATGACAATGATGATGATGATGATGGTAACCAGATTGCCCACTGAAAATTTAAGTTTTCCATAGAACTCAATCAAACATCCCTTAGAAAGGCCAGAAGAACCCCTAAGCATTTCAGAAACTGTAAGCATATCGCCCCAGTGAAAACATCCAAGAGCAACCAAAGGGTGGATGCCAGGGCCGGAAATGAGGTAGGGCAGGTGGAGTATCAGGCCTTCCATTTTCACGGACCTGAGTAGGCAAGTTCTCAGATTGGGGACTACTATCTAGAGTGGCGGTTCTCAAGTAGGGGCGATTCTACCTCCGTCTGGCAGTGTTTGGAGACATTTTTGGTTTTTACAATAGAGTGGATGGGCTGCTACTGGCATCTAGTGGGTCAAGGCCAGGGATGCTGCTAAACATAATACAGTGCACAGACATCCCCCTCAACAAAGAAGTACCCCACCCCAAATGTCATTAGTGCTGAGGCTGAGAAACCCCAATCTGGAGAAATGTCCCCACAACAAACAGCAGAGGAGAAAAAGCCTGATGGATTTCTTCCCCCATAAAGGCCCACATTCTACCCATGGGTTCCATTAGCATCTCAGGAGAACAGAGTTCTCCTCAAAGAGACGGACATAAATTTATCTTGACAGATGACCTCGTCCACACCCGGCTTTAAGGAAATTCAATGTCTAAATCACTCATGACAAATCATTGCCAAGTCTCTTATCAATTATTTTCAAAAGTAAAAACCTCACTGCCTCCCTATCACAATTAGTTCCAATGTTTGCCTTCCTAATGGACAAAATAGTAACTTGAATTACTTGGAAGTGCCAATAGTTGACCAATACTTGGCCGTCAAAAATGGCAATTTCATGTGGCTTGGGCTCATATTCTTCCCTTCAACAAAAAAGTGTCGTACTTTTAGAAGCTATTTTCTTGTGTTGACTCTTCAGTCAGCACCCACACAAAACAGTACCTGGCCATATGCTATTCAGTACACCTCCCTTCTCCACTTTCCACTCCTTTCCCGCATCCCTCACGCCCAATCTTTGTTGGCTCTTTCTCTAGAAAAATTATTCAGTCTTTCTCCAGGTCAACTGTTACTTCTTTATTTTTTGCATTTTCAGTTCTAATTCATTTTATCCTATGGGAAGGAGCTATAATAAAGCTGTTTCACTGCCATACATAGAGGGTCTTAATACTTGAGCAGACATAATGGAAAAACCCAGAAAATCTATCTCTCTTGGGTCTTATTTTCATATACAGTGTGGCTTATTTAATACAGGCCTTATATTACATGCCATACCTCCATTTAAATAAGTTGACCTCAAACTGCTGTGGCACACTCAAAAGAAGGGGTAACTCACAGTTATTAAATGTCCACACTGTGCCAAGCAGTGTGCTACAAGCTTTTACATACGTTATCGATTTAATCTCTGAAACAAGGCTGCGAGGAAGGTCTTATCATTCCATTTAACAGATGATAAAACTGAGGCAGACTGATAAGATTAAATAACCTTTGGTGCCAGCATGTATGAGGCAAGATTTGCACCTATAACTGTCAGACACCAGTGCCCAACCTGTTACCATTACCCTAAGCAGACTGAAATAAAGGTCTGTAGAGATGTAGAATTTCAAATTGACCGCTTCAAAGTATACTACATGTTACAGGTGAATTTTCTCTACCCTTTACCACAGAGCAGTGCCCACTTGTCAAAAAAAAAAAAGACCACAAAATTATTTCATGGTACATATGATCTCTTTTAAGATATCAGCATCATCTCCTTTCCTCATTTAAGGATAAAAAACAAAACAGCTAATAAAACTGCCAGTGAGTTGTTGTTTTTTTTATAAGAGTCTTGCTTCATCCGTTTTCAGCTGAAAACACCCCAAATCATAAATTCAGTAATTAAAGATGAAACCATATTTATTGTTGTCTTTCAAAAACACTGCTCAGGGGGAGAGACCAAGATGGCGGCATAGGTAAACACCGCAGACTGCTGCCGCAAACAACCACTTCAAAAATACAACTAAAAGACGGAACGGACATCACCCAGAACCACAGGAAGGCTGGCTGAGGAGAGACTCTTCAACTAGAAGGAAAAATAACAGCACACCGAGGCTCAGAGGAGGCGCAGTGTGGAAAAAACTCAGGTGCGGAGGTGCGCGCGCAAAGCGGGCTGGTGGCTGAGAGCGCGGTTGTCGTTTTCGGTCAGGGGGGAGTCTCAGACTCTGAGCTCCAGATACGGGCGAATCGCTGGGGACTCGGACCCAAACGGGAGAAGCGGGAGTGTCTGGCATCAGTTGGAAGGCAGCTTTCCCTCCGAGGTTTGCAGCGGTTCCGGGGGTTCTGAGAAGCAGAGCCTCTGGGAACAGGACTGAGGGCACCATAACGGCTCCCTCCGCCCGCCCTGTTGAGCCCGCCCCGCCCAAGCCCTGCGCAGAGCCATTTGCCGGATCGCCGCAGGCAAAGGCTAGATTAGCGCCCCCCCAGAGGACAGAAGTTTTCCCACTGCAGCAGACACAGCTGATTCTCACAGCCAGTCGGCCTGGTGGTCAAATCCCTCTAGTATTAACTACAACAATCAAGGCTCAACTAGAACAAGACTGCGCACAAAGACCACTAGGGGGTGCACCAAGAAAGCATAAAAAATGCGGAGACAAAAAAACATGACAGAAATGGAGGATATAGAGCTAAAAATCGCAATTTTGAGGGCTTGCAAAAATGTGCTAGAAGCTGTCAATAAACTTGAGGAGAGAGTCACGAAAACTAATGAGACCCTCGATGCTATGATAAAGAACCAACTAGAAATTAAGCATACACGGACTGAAATAAAGAATATTATACAGACACCCAATAGCAGACCAGAGGAGCGCAAGAATCAAGCCAAAGATTTGAAATGCGAAGAAGCAAAAAACACCCAACCGGAAAAGCAAAATGAAAAAAGAATCCGAAAATACGAAGATAGTGTAAGGAGCCTCTGGGACAGCTTCAAGCGTACAAACATCAGAATAATTGGGGTGCCAGAAGATGAGAGACAGCAAGATATTGAAAACCTATTTGAAGAAATAATGGCAGAAAACTTCCCCCACCTGGTGAAAGAAATGGACTTACAGGTCCAAGAAGCGCAGAGAACCCCAAACAAAAGGAATCCAAAGAGGACCACACCAAGACACATCATAATTAAAATGCCAAGAGCAAAAGACAAAGAGAGAATCTTAAAAGCAGCAAGAGAAAGAGACTCAATTACCTACAAGGGAATACCCATACGACTGTCAGCTGATTTCTCAACAGAAACTTGGCAGGCCAGAAGGGAATGGCAAGAAATATTCAAAGTGCTGAATACCAAGAACCTACAACCAAGAATACTTTATCCAGCAAAGCTATCATTCAGAATTGAAGGTCAGATAAAGAGCTTCACAGATAAGGAAAAGCTAAAGGAGTTCATCACCACTAAACCAGTATTATACGAAATGCTGAAAGGTATCCTTTAAGAAGAGGAAGAAGAAAAAGGTAAAGATACAAATTGTGAACAACAAACATGCATCTATCAACAAGTGAATCTAAGAACCAAGTGAATAAATAATCTGATGTACAGAATGAACTGGTGATTATAATGAATCAGGGACATAGAAAGGGAATGGACTGACTATTCTTGGGGGGGAAAGGGGAATGGGAGATGCGGGAAGAAACTGGACAAAAATCGTGCACCTATGGATGAGGACAGTGGGTGGGGAGTGAGGGCGGAGGGTGGGGCGGGAACTGGGAGGAGGGGAGTTATGGGGGGGAAAAAAAGAGGAACAAATGTAACCTGAACAATAAAGATTTAATTTAAAAAAAAAAAAAAAAAACACTGCTCAATATACTAATTATTCCCTTCAGGGGAGATGTGAGAAAAGAGGGCTGGGGACTGGAAGGTACCCGGAGCATTTCTGAGCAGGTGGAGGGGTGTGTGGCCACCATTTAAAAAAAAAAAAAAAAAACACTGCTCAATATACTTCAAATTCCCTTCAGGGGAGATGTGAGAAAAGAGGGCTGGGGACTGGAAGGTACCCGGAGCATTTCTGAGCAGGTGGAGGGGTGAGCTGTGGCCACCTGGTGGCTAATTGCTGAAGGGAGCACTGACCGAGGGAAAATCCAAGTGCTTCTCTTGACTACAAAGAGGGCAAAGGCAGCATGCTCCACCCTTCAGTCCCTGGCATCTGCAAGGTTGCTTCTTATTCTTAAGTTCTTTCTGAATGCAGTACATGGGCATTATCAAACAGATCCAGGCCCTTCAGGACGGTAAACAGAAAAGAAGCTCAGCCTCAAAGTTCGTCTACAGTCATACCCTTTCAACGTTTCATAATTTAGGGTGTTAAAGGGCATTTAAAGGGGCATTTCAAAGCAAATTAAATTTTCTTCTTATGCCTGCGAAGGACTTACATTCTGCTCATCCTGGGGTGCAACTTTTCTCTAGAATAACCATGTTATTGCCTGCAATCAGAAATAAGAATATTTTGTACACACATGTGTATAACAGGTCATCCTAAATTAATTTGCTTCTAAATGTCACTTAGAGAGAATCACTGTGTCTGCGTGGAAAGTCCGGGAAATAGAGAATCTGGCTTCCACCACACACTCTCTAACTAGCTAGGTGACTTTAACTTGTTCATCATGTTTCCTTATCTGTAAAACAAGGGATGTCAGGATCAGTAGGTTTTCACATATTTTTATGAATGAAACCCACGTTGTTGTTTTTTTTTTTCAGAAAGAGTTTCCAGAACCCTAATATGCCAAGTGATCAAAAGGCAGCTGCTATGGCTATGTCTGAACAAGTAGTCCAGACCCATCCACTGCCGCCATCCCCTCCTCTCCTCTCCCTCCTCCCACCCCACCACCACCCCAAACCCCTTAACCCACCTCTGCAGAATCCTGGGCATTGGGACTTGAAGATCATTGGACCAAATGATTTCTAAAGTCCCTTTGTGCCCTGTCTATCAGGCTAAACAGCCAAAGTTTTAGGAAGGCAAACATTTTATGAAGACACTTTATAGGCATACTTCCAACCTATAAGCTTGACTGGGAAAATATTTTGCCTAGGGAACAATTCAATTGTCTATATTAAGCTATGTGTCCCTGGCTCAGAATACAAGAGAAGGTCATTTGAAGAGCACTAGATGACTCACCCTAACAAAATACCCAGAGTACTTGCAGCCCAAGCAGAACCCCTGACTGCTTCCTCCAGCAGCCACTCGCATTGGCCTTGTGGTGGCCTCTGCAGAGCGTGTGAACTAGACACAGATAAGGCCTGATCCATCGGTGTTGTTTTCCACTCCAAACCACGTGTGTGCTGCTGCCTCCTGCCTTTATTGATGGCTATTTTCCTACCTGAATGACAAAATGTGTGTGCACTTGCCCTTTAGTCCTGAAACCTAATTACTGAGTGACTTGATGTGGGGAGACTGAGAGAGAGGAACAAAATCAATAGACTTTATGGAAATTAGCAAAATTCCTTCATTTAGAAAGATCTCTATCATTGAAGTAAGTTAAAATATGTTTCAAAAAATCACAGTGAGCCCGGCCAGCATGGTTCAGTGATTGAGTATCAACCTATGAACTAGGAGGTCACAGGTTCAATTCCCGGTCAGGGCACATGCCCAAGTTGTGGGCTTGATCCCCAGTGTGGGGTGTGCAGGAGGCAGCAGATCAATGATTCTCTCTCATCATTGATGTTTCTATCTCTCTCTCCCTCTCCTTTTCACTCTGAAATCAATAAAAACATATTTTTAAAAATCACTGTGAATTCATTAAATAATTCAAGCAGTTTTTATTGTGCATTGATTCTGGTCCATGCACTGGGTTAGGTGCTAAGGATACCATGAAGAGTAAGCCATTGTCCCTAGCTAGCCTCAGGTCTCTGAGTCACCCGCTACCACTCACATAAAAAGACTAAGTAAAACACAGCATGATGTGTACCACAATTGAGGTGAGTAGGGTACAGTGGGATTACACAGGACACAGTGCCTATCTTGGGCTGAAAAGGTTGGGAAGGGTGACTCCTGAACTAGTTCCTAAAGGATGACGTGTCCTTTCTGCTCACTGTGGCAGAAACCGCTAGTGTTCCCCTTCTTTTGGGGAATGTGGCCAGATTACATTTCATGCCTCCCTTGCAACTTGTAGTCAGATGTTGCCATGCGACCAGTCTGAATGTAAACAAAAGTGATGTGCACCACTTCCAAACCTGGCCCATAAAAACCCTCTCCCACTCAACCTGCATACTCTTTCCCTATCCACGATCTGGCTGAATAGAAAGGACTCCAAGGATCTAGAGAAGAGTGGATCCAAAAAGTGGGAGAAGCCAGGGTCCCTGAATGCATAGAACAGAGCCCCCTCCAAGCCCTAACTGCTAAAGGGGTAGTGGGAGATATTTATAATTCCAGCATACTGGAATACGGGCACTAGAAAATATTTTTTGCCACTCCTGACTTTTTTCATGAGACAGTGGGAAGCTGTTTAGTTTTATTTATTTTTATTTTTTAAATATATTTTTATTGATTTCAGAGAGAAAGGGAGAGGGAGAGAGAGAGACAGAAACATCAATGATAAGAGAGAATCATTGTCGGCTGCCTCCTGCACGACCTCTACTCGGGATCGAGCCCGCAACCCGGGCATGTGCCCTTGACCAGAATTGAACCGGGGATGTCCTCATTCCATAGGCTAATGCTCTATCCACTGAGTTAAACTGGCTAGGGCGTGTTTGGATAGTTTTACACAAAGAAATAACGTGATCAGATTTGTTCTTAAGAAGGGTCACTCTGGTGGCCATATAGAACGTGGACAAGACTGGAAGCAGAGAGAACAACACAGATTAGTTTCATAGTAAAGGCAAGAAAAATGTGTATCTCAACTAAATAATTAGCAGGGTTTACAGACCAGGGGAGACTTGGGTGGTGCTGTTAGAAGTAAAGACCCAGTAGAACATGACTGAGGCAGGGCAGGAGAGTCCGGAGCGATATACACTTTTGGGTTCCTGGCTTTTGTCAGGTTTAATTCACAAGGAAAAAAAACACAGGCAGTGAAGGTTTGGGGGACAGGTTAGTGAGCGTTTTGGATATACTGAACATGGCACCCAGGTGGGGATATCTAGGAGACAGTTGGATATATAGGTCTAGAACTCAGGAGAAAGATCAGAATTGAAGCTTGGATTTGACAATCACTTAACACCATGGAATCTGAATGAGAAGACCCAAGAAGAATATGTAAAGCAGGAAGGTTAAAAACCATAGAACATTTGAGAGAGGATAAAGGAGAAGCCAGAGGGAATGTGATAAGGAATGGTCTGGGAAGAACCAAGAGAGAATGACAAACAACACAGAAACCAGAGAGAGTTTAACAAGGTTAAAAAAGTGTTCAATACAGTTAACTGCAGTAAAATAAAATAAGTAAAGAGTTGGTCATTATTGATAACTGACTCAGGCAGGTCTAATCAGGAAAACAGGCCACAAGAGGAATATTGTTCAGGCTGCCATAACAAAACACCATGGACTGTGTGGCTTAACCAACAGAAATTCATGTCCTTCCTATTCCTAATGCCTTAATGTAAAGGCTCTCCTGACGGCAACATTTCTGTTCACTTACTGAGTCTGGAAATGGCCTCTTTTCAAAATCTCCCCATGGGGATGCTCCTTTGGGACTGAGGAGTGCCTTGACTTCTAAGCTACTGTCAGTCTCTAAAAGCAGTGAATTCTGAAGCCCCTCCTGCCTTGGGTTTACACATTTCCCTTGCTTTCCCAGGTTTTCCAATTGAATTCTCCAATAGAAGCATTCTTGGAGACTTCAAATCATGACTTTATACCAGTAAAGGACTTGAGCTTTATAAACTCAAAGAACTTTCAGCGCACAGTAACAGCTCAATACACAGAGAAAAGTTCCTAAAAGTAGGTAAATAGTTATCAGGAATCCATACACTGTCTCTTACACTAGCAGCCAACACAGTGTTGGGCTCTCCATTTAACATTGTAAGAACTGACCCCCAAAACACAACATCACCCCTAGTACTTGGATCACACAAATCAAAGTAGAGCCATTAGGATTGGAGGAAAGCACACTTATAGGAGGAAAAGCATTTAAAATGGTATCCCTATAATTTTTTGACAACATAATTTAGAGGCTCTTTCACTCAAGTACATCTATCCCTCAGTCCCTCTCCACCTCTATTCCCCCGTGGTGGTGTCTTGGCTGTCAATTATTGGGAGAGAAGGCTGTGCCTTAAAAGGCTTTTAAATGGTATTAGAAATGATTGGGATCTCCCCTAAAAGCTCTTGAAAAAAAAAGAAAAAAAACTTTTCACCTTCTGCTTGTGTTGCATAAAATGTAAGGTTCTGTTCTGTTTGTTTATTTGTTTGTGTGAAAGATGGAAGCAAAGACTGAGTACAGTTCAGTAGGTTAAGTGAGAAACTAATCGCAGGCAATGCTTCTGACCTGTGCATCGAGGGCCCTCTATGACCTTTTGTGAGACAAAAATTCAGGGAACTATGTGGGTGCACCTCTCTTTAGAGTCTCAGTGTGTCACTGAAATAATGCATTCAACCTTATTCCCACCAAATGCATAAGAAGCATCTTTCCATTTAAAACAGTTGCTTTATAAAAGAAAAAATATTCACTCATAAAATTATCCAAATAATAAACCCCTCACCAGTGTTTCATTCCAAATTTCCATTCATTTGGAAGAATGACGGTATTTGCGGTTGTTTATCTAACTTTGCACCATCACTATGAATGTATTATTTTCAGTTATTGATGCTCACACTACTACATTTTTCTTGCGATCAACATCTTTGAGAGGGCTGGCAGGTCTTTAAAATGATGCAGACACTCTCAAGGATACTCACTGGACTAGCCCTTCCCAGCATGTCCAGTCAACCACCTCTTCATTTTAAGAGACATTAAAGGTTACCCTTGCCTTGGCCAGTGTGGTTAGGTTGGCTGAGCGTTGTCCTATACACCAAAAGGTGGCAAATTTGATTCCCAGTCATGGCACATATCTGGGTTGCAGACTCAATCCCCATTAGCGGGTGTGTGGGAGGCAGCCAATCAATGTCTTGCTCTCACATGGGTCTTCTCTCTCTCCCTCTCCCTTCTTCTCTAAAAATTAATTTTAAAAAATCTTGCCCAGCTGGTATGACTCAGTGGTTGAGTCTCGACCCATGAACCAAGAGGTCCCCAGTTCGATTCCTAGTCAGGGCACATGCCCAGATTGCGGGTTTGATCCCCAGTAGGGGGTGCTCAGGAGGCAGCCAATCCATGTCCCTCTCTCATCCATGTTTCTATCTCTCTATCCCTCTCCCTTCCTCTCTCTCTAAAAATCAATTTTTAAAAAACATATTTTTAAAAAATCTTTTAAATAAAGGTTATCCTCATGCCTTGTGACAGATTGTCTCAGGCAGTGTAGGGCAGATCCTCTTCTATACTTGACCATAGTTCTCATGAGCATTTATTGCATTGGTTACAGTCACCCATTTGGTTGTTTGGCTTGCTAACTGGACTCTTGAAGAGTGATTCTGTTTATTCTCCTTTGAATCTCCACAGAGAGTCCTTGTACCAACTAAAAAAAAAGGCTCTTGACCCAGAAATCCCACTTCTAGGAATATATCCCAAGAAAACAGAAACACCAGTCAGAAAGGATATACACTGAGTGGCCAGATTATTATGATCACCTGACGTTTGTAGGCAAATTAGCTATAATTTCCCGCTGAAGTTGCTAGAGGGCCAGATCATTATAAACGTCTGAATAGCACACAACATACCTAAGTATCGTTGCTGATCAAGTTCATCCTATCATGTGGATGGCGTATCCCAATGGAGATGGCTTCTTCCAATAAGACAATGCGTCATGCCACAGTGCTCGTATTGTGCAGGAGTGGTTTCAAGAACATGAGGGAGACTTTACCTTGCTTAGGTGGCCCCCACAATCACCAGATCTCAATCCAATTGAGCATTTGTGGGACGAAGTTAAAAGAGTCATCAGGCAGCTGGTTCCACAACCATCAAATCTCACAGAACTGAACAGTGCTATTCATCAGGCATGGTGTCAGATTCCTCACATCACCTTTCAACATCTCATGGAGTCAATGCCAAGAAGAATCACCGCAGTATTGAAGGCAGAAGGTGGCCCAATGAAGTACTGATGGGGTGGTCATAATAATCTGGCCACTCAGTGTATGCACCCCTATGTTCATAGCAGCACAGTTTACAATAGCTAACATTTGGAAACAGCCTAAATGCCCATCAGCAGATGAGTGGATTAGAAAACTGTGGTACATCTACCCAATGGAATACTACGGCTGCTGTAAAAAAGAAGGAATTCTGACCAGTTGCAACAGCATGGATGGAAGTAGAGAGCATTATGCTAAGCGAAATAAGCCAGTTAGTAAAAGATAAATACCACATGATCTCACTCACTTGTGGAATATAAAGAACAATATAAACTATTGAACAAAAATAGATACAGAGGCAAAGAAGCATCGAACAGACTGTCAA
>NW_005354744.1:115502-124385 GCF_000412655.1 Myotis brandtii | reverse complement strand
ATAGTGAGAAAATAAATAAATATAATAAATTTTAAAAAGGCTCTTCTGACCTTCCCTCTGGGATGAGTGGATTCTTACCTCTGGCCTGATCCCAGAGTCAGCCACACTGGTCCACAGCTACAGACTAGAGCAAAAGGGAGCTGGAGTGCATACCTATGACTACAGGAGGGAGACAAGATGTACTTCATTATCACCCTGAACATTGTGTTGATAAGAACCGGGCAGTGTAAACCACGCCAGCCCATCACAGCTGCTAACATGTACAAAAGTTGCCCACAGAGACAACGTCTTATTGTCCTAGGAACATGGATGTGCTCCCCAAAGTGCCCTTCAGAGCCATGAAGACCACAAAGGATATGATGCATTTACTACACAAATATCTAGACAGACAGTCATTAGTTCCTTTATTCATTCAAATATTTATTAAGCATATTGTACTGGGTTTATGCTAAGTACTAAAGATATAGAATTAAACAAAAGGGACCAAGCCTCTACCTTCATGATGCTTTTATTCACAGGTGGCACCTATGTTGAAATTGATGCCTGTCTGATAGAACCAGGACATTTTAGGGCTAGTGATACTGGCGTTTCGCTGTTGAAGCACGCTTGTTACGGGAACCCTCTCTTCTTCACATCATGAGTCATTCTGATATTTTCTATTTCAAAATTTGATTTATTATTAATAATTAAATGATACCAACATTGTGAAAGCCAAATCTTGGAGTAGAACATAGATTTAAAAGCTGCTTCCTCAGTTCCAGACACCTTGCGAACATTATTTAACTCACTCCTCACAACAATACTAGAAGCAGATACAGAATAAAATCCCTGCATTGCACAGGATAGGGAATGAGACTCAAAGAGGTGAGATTGCTTTCCCCAAGCCATATGAAGCTAAGATTCAAACTCAAGTTCATCTGGTGCCAGCATCATTGCTTTTCCACTACACCTTTTATTTATTTTTTTTAAATATATTTTTATTGATTTCAGAGAGGAAGGGAGAGAGAGAGATAGAAACATCAATGATGAGAGAGAATCACACCCCCTACTGGGGATCAAGCCAGCAACCCAGGCATGTGCCCTTGAC
The DNA here is from genome assembly GCF_000412655.1 of Myotis brandtii. Lineage (NCBI taxonomy): Eukaryota > Metazoa > Chordata > Mammalia > Chiroptera > Vespertilionidae > Myotis > Myotis brandtii. Next base: position 123,298 of record NW_005354744.1, on the reverse strand, counting down.
CAGAATCGAACCCAGGACCCTTCAGCCCGCAGGCCGATGCTCTATCCACTGAGCCAACCCAGCTAGAGCTTCCACTACACCTTTTAAAAAGTGACCTGGGGCCTATCTGGGTTGACTCAATGGATAGTGTCGGCCTGAGGACTGAAGGGTCCCGGGTTCGATTCTGGTCAAGGGCATGTACCTTTCGATTCTGGTCAAGGGCATGTACCTCAGTTGCAGGCTCGATCTCCAACCCTGGTTGGGGTGTGTGCAGAAGGTAACCAATCAATGTGTCAATGTGTCTCTCTCACATGGATGTTTCTCTTATTCATTCTCTTTCTCTCTCTCTCTCTCTCTCTCTCTCTCTCTCTCTCTCTCCTCCTATCCCCCCTCCCTTCCATTCTCTCTAAAAGTCAAGGGGAAAAAAAATAAAAAACTGACTTGGAAACCATCCATTTTAATGCTCCTTTTCATCAAGGAAACACTACTAAGTGCTTCTAATGTATACCTATTTGCTTCAATCTCCTATTTAGTTATACCATTTTTATGAACTACACCTTATAATATCCTTCAAGCTCTACAATCAATGAGAGTATTAAATGGATTGAGCATCTGCCCTCAGCATTATTATTCTAGATAGGAAAATGATTACCAAATTCATGCCTGTGAGTTCACCTTTCAACATTCATTTAATCAAGATGAGTAATTACCCTAGCGGGCAGTAATTAGGTAATTACTAAAACTAGTTAATACAAATAGCATATTAATATAACCAAATAAATGCTAGTATAATTTTTATAATTATTATGGAATATAGGTCTGCCTGATTTCTTTCAGTAAAAGACACATAATTTCTGGGCTACATATTGCACAATTTCAACTTGCATGTGGGAATGCCTTTTGACATCTATGACCCTGCAGAGTAAAAAGGAGATTGAGACAATTATCTCGGGTACTGAAGCAAAAGCCTGCTTGCAGTAAAATTATCTGCCTAGTCTTTGCCTAATTTTCTCTAAATGGTTACTCCATTTTTATAAAAGTCACCTTATAGCACTGTACCTCAATATCATTCTCTACTTAGACAATGAAAATACAGTATTCTAAGAATAATTTAATCAGGATAGACAAACGGCTTTGCACATATACAAAGTATTCCGATTCTGTAATGTAATCCCAGGTTTGATATTTCTCTCTCCCCAAAGAAAAGACTTTTCTTTATGAACAGCACCCTGTGGATTCCCCAACCATCCCCTCAAAACATATACACACAGAGAGAAACCTAAAGCAAATATAATAAATAAACATATTCCTGAGAGAAAGTAATTATTTCTTGATATTGTGGTGAATAATACACACACAGAGAGCCTAGGCTCTGTTTGTATTTTTAATGGTAGATATTAAGCACTATTAAGATAAAATCAACCTTGCCTAGCCAGCGTGGCTCAGTGGTTGAGCATCTACCTATGAACCAGAAGGTTGTGGTTTGATTCCTGGTCAGGGCACATGCCTGGGTTGCTGGCTCGAGCCCCAGTGTGGGGTGCGCAGGAGGCAGCCAATCAAGATTCTCTCATTATTGACATTTCTATCTCTCTTTCCTCTCCCTTCCTCTCTGAAATCAATAAAAATACATGTTTTTTAAATTATATATATATATGTATATATGTATTTAAAATATATATAATTAATCATATCCTGTGATGACTCCACTCAAAATGGTTACCGATCTTAGGACAGTCTTGTGATAGATATTGATCCATACCCAGGATATGTAACAACTTATGAACACTATGTAGGAAAAATTTTCATCTCTCCTAATGATGAGCTGCCCACTGGTTGATTTGCATTTATAAAGCTTCTAAGCCAACTAGGAGCAGCTAATGCCCAAAATATTAGAATAGCAGCACCATGAAAAACAACTTGCAAACTCTCTAATTAGGGTCTAGTTTACAGTTCTCTTGTTTGAGCTAACCTCATGCATTAGAGTTCATTACTGTTCATGAATATAACATGCTGGACGTACAGGCCTTCCTTTAATGGCAAAAGCCCAGGCTCAGTCAATATGTTTACATGCTGGCATATGCAATGAAGGCAGGTACACGAACACTGATTCATTCATTTCCTTGATAGGCGTTATTATTCCTTCCTATTAGCCAAAATTTCATCTTTAGCCACAACTGTATACAGGACAGAAATACCACAATTAAATTAAAAACTCTTTTTCTTTCTTACAGACCCTAATACAATCATGGCTGATGGCTCACTTCCAATATTCCTGAGGGCAACTGGCCCCTTCTATGTAATCCAATCTCATCATTAACTGTCATTCAAAGCTCATTGTCACACAAAGCAACCCAGAATTCTGCCTGGCTTCTCAAGCCCAAGAAGTGCCATTTTCACATTGTTTTTCTGTTTCCAGGAAGAGTGATCATTTCTGGAACCAAAAGCTATTCATTTAAATTTCCAGTCTGTAAATTTTGAAGAAGGCTATGGCTGTGAAACAAGAGAAGATGAATTATAAATTGGAGCTAAAGAGAAAATAAACACAAGATTTTAGTAGAATCTAATTGTTTTTGCACATATCATAGTAACAGCCATTATCCTTCCTTCTAAATTTATGTCATCAGCACATTTATCTATATTCCTATTTGTCTGTCATCTATCTGTCTTCCACCTGCCTGTTAGTGTCTATTTATTTGGCATGGCAAGTTGTGCTGCCTTTGTGTTCAGAAAAGAAAAGAGGTGGGAATGTGATGAAAAATCTTGGTGTAGCATGAATAGCAACGAGGTGAGGCTGATGCCTGGTGTGCGGATGAATCCTGTAAATGAAGTGGCCCTTGAATTAAATTAATTTAAAATCTGGCAAATATTACCCGGCATGTTTGTCAATGTGCTGTATAATTATTAATTTGTTCATTGAAGCAACTGTATAAATAAATAGAAAGCAGAATGCCATGATTAAGCAAGCACTGAAAATCCAGGGTCAAGGAGCCCCACAATACGGGGGGATCTTAATAGCTTTCCTGGGTCCTCCTTTTACGTCTCCTCGTAAACCTATACATCGATAACAGCAAATTAATTGGCCCACATTTAGATGCCAACAGGGCTTTTGTGTTCTCGGTGCACATTTTTGTCTTCTCAGAGTGAGATGTTAGTAACGGGGGTTTTAATATCACCCCTAGGGGAGCACCAGAAATCTTAACAATTTCCTTCACTAGAGTATTTTCATTAGTGCTAAATGCCGTGCAATTTACATTTGAAATCAGGTGTAGGGGTGAGCAGAATATGACAAGACATGTAGGAGTGGTGCTTTTTTTGTTGTTGCAATGTTCTTTATTCACTGCCTTGGGGTCTCAGAAGAAAAGCATGCAAGCCAAAAAGGAAATGTTTCTTGATTCCTCTTTGCCCTTACTTTTACAAGATGAAAACATCTATCTTACTTAGATACTCAAAGCACACATTTTAAACAGCTGTCTTTCACCAATAAAATAATAACAATAATGCACCTAGAGTTGGATTAAACCAAAACTGACAGCTGTGAGCAGGTAGTCCAGTCAGGGGCAAATTCCTGCAAGGAAAAGGACTAGAAGTTAGCCCAAACACTAGGCTGCTAAGTTGATGTCTATGCAGCTCAATTGCCTAATTCAGTGATGGCGAACCTATGACACGTGTGTCAGAGGTGACACGCCAACTCATTTTTTTTGGTTGATTTTTCTTTGTTAAATGGCATTTAAATATATAATATAAATATCAAAAATATAAATCTTTGTTTTACTATGGTTGCAAATATCAAAAAATTTCTATGTGTGACACGGCACCAGAGTTCAGTTAGGGTTTTTCAAAATGCTGACACGCCGAGCTCAAAAGGTTCGCCATCCCTGGCCTAATTCAAACCTACATTAATGAAAAATTCACCTAGTATTATTTTTTACTGTAAATCTAGACTACAAGTGGAATTTATATTGAGGATGTGAGGGTAAGCTAAACTCTAGGTAATGTCATTTTAACTAAACAAATATTTGAATACCTCTCCTGGAAAGAACAGCAGTTAGCATAGGTGCTAATGCAGGCTCTGCTCCTACCATTGTTTTACACACTCACCTCTTGTGAGAGATCTTATGATCTGATTGGATGCTTCAGTTCTTGAATGCCCACTAGGGCCTAAACCCTAAGGAGGAAAAGAAAGCCAGGTGAGGAGTTGCAATACTTAGCACTTAGTGAAGAGCTACTTAGGGTTCTCAGTGCTCTACACGAATGTGTCCCATCTACCTTGCCCACTACTCTGAGGGGTTGGTGGTGTTCTCCCCATTGTACAGGTGTGAAAAGTGAAGCACAAGCATATTTGTAAGCATTCAAGAACACTTCTTGCCCTAGTCAGTTTGGCTCAGTGGGTAGAGCGTGGGCCTGTGGACTGAAGGGTCCCAGGTTCAATTCTGCTCAGGGGCACAGTACCTCGGTTGCAGGCTCGATCCCTGGCTCTGGTCAGGGCCCATGCAGGAGGCAACCAGTCGATGTGTCTCTTTCGCATCAATGTTTCTCTCTGTCTCTCCCCTTCCCTTCCACTTGCTATAAAAAAACAATGGAAAGAATCCCTTCTTTTTTACAGCAGCATAGAATTCCATTTTGTAGATGTACCAGTTTTCTAATCCACTCGTCTGCCAATGAGTACTAACAGCATGGATGGACCTGGAAAGCATTATGCTAAGCGAAATAAGCCAGTCAGAGAAAGATAAATATCACATGATCTCACTCATTTGTGGAATATAATGAATATAAACTGATGAACAAAAATAGATACAGAGACAGCGAAGCATCGAACAGACTGTACAGCCTATGAGGGGAGGCGGGGGTGGGTTGGTTGAGGGGGTAAGAGATCAACCAAAGGACTTGTATGCATGCATATGAGCAAAACCAATGAACACAGACAGTAGTGGGGGGAGGGCTTGTGCTTTGGGGAGGGGGTGGCGGGGGGAAAAAAGGAGACTCATGTAATACTTTAAACAATAAAGAATTGTTTTTAATCAATGGAAAAATATCCTTGGGTGAAGATTAACAACAACAACAGGAAAAGACACACACACACACACACACACACACACACACACACAGCACTTCTTATTGCATTCACTAGTGGCTCTCATCAGACAACGTCAACTACCATGGCAAATAAAAGCCTCTTTGATGATAGTGAAAGTTAGCACTTGAACTTTGGTTATGACGGGCTCAGAAAGGTTTCTGGATGAATGAGTGATAAGGTTAGCTTCCAAATTTGACTGACTGTTAAATTTATGTTTCCCATTTATAAGTGTGAGTTAGCCAGGCCTGCTATTATGCTAACAGATTAATGAGGATGCACTGTTTATAGCCTCATTTTCCAAAAAGGGTTCCCTAAAGAGGGCAGGGGCAAGATAATAGAGCAAGAGAGGGAGTTTTTCCTTGCCTAATGGTTCTCACTTTACTGCACATCAGAATCACCTTCCAAACATCTCAAATCCCAGGCCACACCTTAAACCAACTAAATCAGAATCTCGAGGCTAGGCTGGGCCTCAGGCATCAATAAAGTCTTCTTTAACTTGCTAGGCAGAAATATTATCCAGTATTAGCACCAGTTAATACAAAAGGAATACACAGCCCTAACTGGTTTGGCTCAGTGGATAGAGCGTCGGCCTGCGGACTGAAGGGTCCCAGGTTCGATTCTGGTCAAGGGCATGTACCTTGGTTGTGGCCACATCCCCAGTAGGGGGTGTGCAGGAGGCAGTTGATTGATGTTTCTCTCTCATCAATGTTTCTAACTCTCTATCCCTCTCCCTTCCTCTCTCTAAAAAATCAATAAAATATATTTTTAAAAAGAAATACACAATTTATAATAACATTTAACTATTCACAAATCCCTACATGGATTTAATTAGTGTGGTGTGAGAGAAAGAGTCAAAAAATTGCAGTCAGTTCTGCTACTCTATCATCTCTATGACCTTGGGTAAATTCCAGAATCTTCTTACGCCTCAGTTTCCTATCTGTAAAATAAAATCATACTTATCATAACTCACAGAGGAAGCAATATAGCAAATAAAACTTTTCCAACTTTAAAGTCTTATTTAAAATAAAAAGAACTTTCTTCATGTTTTTTCATACCTTCCAAGCATGACCGGTCCCTGTTTAATCTAAACAGTAAGTTCATTTAACTTACCCTGAACTTTGCACCTCCAGAGGCCGGGGTCAGTTAGCATTTAAACTACAGCCAGGATATTTCCTCAGCTGTCAGCTCATCTGTTTCATAGCCACTGATGGTTTACAAATTCTGCTTAAGCTATTCAAAAACAAAAGAACCTCACTTGGCTTTCTGATCAACTAGGTCATCTTTACAGTCTTCCTTCGGCCTTGGTTCCTTCCTATAGTGTGGTTTTGCCAACTTACTACAAAAAACACACTTCTGATGTTATTTTTTCTTAATCACAAAATGGCGCTGAGAGGAAATCATGGGCTTGAAAGTTAGTTTAAACAAACAGAAACCCCTACATTCAAATCCCAAGTCTACCATTTAAGAGCATAGGCAATTTAGTCAATTTCCCAGGTTCATCTGAGAAATGGCAATAAATATACCTACCTACCCAAAACTATCACAAAGAGAGAGCACACAACCTTTTTTCAAAACTTAGAGCTATATTTGTTACTCATTTAGATTAAGATTTACCCAATACAACATTCCCCAATGAGTCTGGCAACTGGGTTTCAGCTACTATCCAAAAGTAGCCAGGTCCCTCCTGGCCCCGTGCCGCCACCACAAAGTCAGCCCAGGCCACCAACGCACCCCCAGCGACCCACCCTGCCCCTGCCAGCAGGGCTCCCTAACTTACCGCCAGTATCACTTGTCCTGCACCTCCTGGATTGTGGCCTCTCCAGAGGAAGTGTTATGCTGCACTTGACAGTGACCTGGCAGAGGGGGCTGGGTGAATACCCCGGAGGCCAGGAATGACGCAGGAGGGTCCCCCTCAGGAGGAGACTGCCGGGAGCGCACCTACCCAACACCCCAGAAGCCCTGACCCTGCCCCTCCCTGTGCCCCCGGAAAATCTGACCCCACCCCACCTGATGACCCCGCACCTACCCAACGCCCCAGAAGACCTGACCCCGCCCCTCCCTGTGCCCCCGGAAAATCTGACCCCACCCCACCTGACGACCCTAACTTACCGCCAGTATCACTTGTCCTGCACCTCCTGGATTGTGGCCTCTCCAGAGGAAGTGTTATGCTGCACTTGACAGTGACCTGGCAGAGGGGGCTGGGTGAATACCCCGGAGGCCAGGAATGACGCAGGAGGGTCCCCCTCAGGAGGAGACTGCCGGGAGCACCATGACAGAACGCCTCAGGCAACGGACACCTGCACACGGCACAACTGTTGTGACTGAAATGACCCGGAAGGCCTAAACCTGACCCCACCCTGTGCCCCTGCAAAGACCTGACCCCGCCTCTAACCAACACCCAGAAAACCTAACCCCGCCCAGACCCTGCACCCCCCGAAAACCTGACGCCACCCCCACCCAACGTCCCTGGAAGACTTGACCCCTACCCAACCCTGTGCTCCCAGAAAATCTGACCCCACCCTTACAAAATGGCACCAACGGAACACCTGGCCCTCTCCCACAAGTCACTGGAAAGACCTGACCCCAACCCCACCCAACGCCCCAGAAGACCTGACCCTGGCCTGCCCTGTGCCCCCGGAAAATCTGACCCCACCCTTACAAAATGGCACCAACGGAACACCTGGCCCTCTCCCACAATGTCACTGGAAGACCTGACCCCAACCCCACCCAACGCCCCAGAAGA
>NW_005354744.1:114790-115279 GCF_000412655.1 Myotis brandtii | reverse complement strand
CGCACCTCCCCACAGCCCCAGGAGACCTGACCCCGCCCCTCCCTGTGCCCCCGGAAAATCTGACCCCACCCCACCTGACGACCCGCACCTACCCAATGCCCCAGAAGACCTGACCCCTACCCAACCCTGTGCCCCAGAAAATCAGACCCCACCCTTACAAAATGGCACCAACGGAACACCTGGCCCTCTCCCACAATGTCACTGGAAGACCTGACCCCAACCCCACCCAACGCCCCAGAAGAACTGACCCCGGCCTGCCCTGTACCCCCAGAAAATCTGACTCCACCCTTACAAAATGGCACCACCAGAACACCTGGCCCCTCTCCCACAATGCCATGGAAGACCTGACCCCAACCCCACCCAACGCCCCAGAAGAACTGACCCCGGCCTGCCCTGTACCCCCAGAAAATCTGACTCCACCCTTACAAAATGGCACCACCAGAACACCTGGCCCCTCTCCCACAATGCCATGGAAGACCTGACCCCAAC
>NW_005354744.1:106679-113678 GCF_000412655.1 Myotis brandtii | reverse complement strand
CACCCCTGGAAGACCTGACCCTGATCCCACCCTACACCCCCAGAAGACCTGAACCCTGCCCAATTTCCCCAGAATATATGACCCCAGCCTGACCCCACACCCTGTAAGACCTGACCACATCCAATATGCTAAAAAATCAACAAGGAAACAGCAATTCTAAACAACACACTAGATCAGATGCAATTAATTGACATTTACAGAACATTTCACTGCAAGATATAGAATATACATTCTTTTCAAGTGCACTTGAGTCATTCTCAAAGATAGACCACATGTTAGGATAAAAACAAAGTCTCTACAAGTTCAAGAAGATTGAAATCATATCAAGTATATTCTCAAATAACAATGGCATGAAACTAGAAATCAACTACAATAAAAAGACCCCAACTCACTCAAACACATGGAGGCTAAATAGCATGTTATTAAACAATGAATGAGTTACCAATGAAATCAAGGAAGAAATGAAAAATTTCCAGGAAACAAATGAAAATGAACACACAACAACCCAAAATCTATGGGGCATGGCAAAAGCAGTCCTGACAGGAAAGTTCATAGCATTACAGGCCTATCTTAAAAAACAAGAAAATTTTCTAATGAACTATCTAACCCTACAACTTAAAGAATTAGAAAGAGAATAATAAGAAAAGCTCAGAGTAAGTAGAAGGAAGGAAAGGAACACTTCCAAGCTCTTTTTATGAGGCCAGCATTAGTCTAATTCCAAAACCAGATAAAGACACCTCAAAGAAAGAGAACTATAGGCCAATATCCCTGATGAACATAGATGCTAAAACCCTCAGCAAAATATTAGCAAATCGGATCTAGCAATATATTAAAAAGATCATATACCACGATCAAGTAGAATCTGTTCCAGGGATGCACGGCTGGTACATTATCTGCAAGTCAATAAATGTCATACATCACATAAACAAACGGAAAGACGTGAGGGCATGTGCTCAGGGGTAGGAGCTGCCAGGGAGATGTCAATGGGGGAAAACGAAGACTTATGTAATACTTTAAACAATAAAGAATTTACGTTATAAATAAATAAATAAATGAAAAGTTTAAAAAGTCTATACTACCCAAAGCAATTTATAGAATCAATGCAATCCCCATTAAAATACCAACAACAACAAGAACAAGAACAAGAACAAGAACAAGAACAAGACAGGGATGTCTCTCTTCACCACTCCTATTCAATACCCCACCTGACGACCCGCACCTACCCAATGCCCCAGAAGACCTGACCCCTACCCAACCCTGTGCCCCCAGAAAATCCTACCCTACCCCTACCCAACACCTCCATGGGAAGACCTGGCCCCTCCCCCACAATGGCACCAAAGACCTGACCCCACCCCCACCCAATGCCGCAGAAGACATAACTCCTCTCCTACCCTGTGTCCCATGAAAATCTAACCACACCCCCAGCCTCACCCCTGAAAGACCTGACCTCACACCAGAAATCAATGGCATTTTTATACACCAATAATGAAAACTATATGTGTTGGAAAAAGAGACAGAGAAAGATATAAACAAGTGGAAAGAATATAACATGTTCATGGATTGGTAGAATCAACATCATTAAAATGTTCATACTACCCTATGAGCATAACCAATGGACACAGACAGTCTTGGGGTGAGGGCATGTGCTCAGGGGTAGGAGCTGCCAGGGAGATGTCAATGGGGGAAAACGAAGACTTATGTAATACTTTAAACAATAAAGAATTTACGTTATAAATAAATAAATAAATGAAAAGTTTAAAAAGTCTATACTACCCAAAGCAATTTATAGAATCAATGCAATCCCCATTAAAATACCAACAACATATTTCACAGACCTAGAATAAATATTCCAAAAATCTATATGGAGCCAAAAAAGATCCTGAAATAGCCGGAGACCCTAGCCACAGTGATCAGACAAGAAGGAAAAATAAAAGGCATCCAAATTGGAAAGGAGGAAGTAAAAATGTCATTATCATAGATGACATGATATTGTACATAGAAGACCCTAAAGACTTCACCAGAAAACTACTAGATTTGATAAATGAATTTGGCAATGTAGCAGGATATAAAATTAACACCCAGAAATCAATGGCATTTTTATACACCAATAATGAAAACTATATGTGTTGGAAAAAGAGACAGAGAAAGATATAAACAAGTGGAAAGAATATAACATGTTCATGGATTGGTAGAATCAACATCATTAAAATGTTCATACTACCCTATGAGCATAACCAATGGACACAGACAGTCTTGGGGTGAGGGCATGTGCTCAGGGGTAGGAGCTGCCAGGGAGATGTCAATGGGGGAAAACGAAGACTTATGTAATACTTTAAACAATAAAGAATTTACGTTATAAATAAATAAATAAATGAAAAGTTTAAAAAGTCTATACTACCCAAAGCAATTTATAGAATCAATGCAATCCCCATTAAAATACCAACAACATATTTCACAGACCTAGAATAAATATTCCAAAAATCTATATGGAGCCAAAAAAGATCCTGAAATAGCCGGAGAAATCTTGAGAAAGAAGAAGAAAGTTGGAGGGATCACAATATCAGATATCAAGTTATACTACAAAGCCACTATAATTAAAACAGCCCAGTACTGGTACAAGAATACGCATATACATAAATGGAACAGAACCCAGAAATCGACCCAAGCCATCACAATTAATATTTGAAAAAAGAGGCAAGAGCATACAATGGAGTAAAGACAGTCTCTTCAATAAATGTTGGGAAAATTGGACGGGTACATGCAAAAGAATGAAACTAGACTACCAACTCACACCATACACAAAAATAAACTCAAAATGGCTAAAAGACTTAAATGTAAGTCATGAAACCATAAAAATCCTAGAAGAAAATGTAGGCAGAAAAATATCAGACATCTCATGGAGCAGAATTTTCACAGATACATTGCCTAGGGCAAGAGAAACAAAGGAAAAAATAAACAAATGGAACTACATTAAACTAAAAGCTCTTGCACAGCAAAAGACCAGTATCAAAACAAAAAGGGAGCCCAATGCATGGGAGAACATATTTGCCAATACATCTAATAAAGGGTTAATTTCCAAAACATATAAAGTATTCATACAAGTCAACAAAAGGAAGACAAACAACCCAATTAAAAATGGGCAGAAAATCTGAATAGACACTTCTCCAAAGAGGACATACAAATGGCCAAGAGACATATGAAAAAATGCTCAACGTCTCTATCAGAGAGATGCAAATTAAAATGACAATAAGGTACCACCTCACACCTACCAGAATGGCTACCATCAATAAATCAACTAACAACAAGTGCTGATGAGGATGTGGAGAAAAGGGAACCCTCATGCACTGCTGGTGGGAATGCAGACTGGTGCAGCCACTATGGAAAACAGTGTGGAGTTACCTCAAAAAAATTAAATATGGAACTGCCATTTGACCCAGTGATCCCCCTTCTAGGAATAAGTCCTAAGAATCCCAAACACCAATCAGAAAGAATATATGCACCCCTGTTCATAGCAGTGCTATTTACAATAGCTAAGATCTGAAACAGTCCAAGTGCCCATCAGTAGATGAGTGGGTAAAAAAAAAAAACTGTAGTACATTTACACCATGGGATACTATGCAGCTGTCAAAAAGAAGGACCTCTTACCTTTTGAGACAGCATGGAGGGACCCGGAGATGTTTATGCTAAGCGAAATAAGCCAGTCAGAGAAAGACAAATATCACTTATATGTGGAAGCTAATGAAGACAATAAACTGATGAATAAAATAGAACCAGAGGCTTAGAAACATGGAACAGACTGACCAATCTCAGAGTGAAGCGGGTGGGTGGGAAGAAAACAACCCAGGAACTTATATGCATATATGCATTGCTCATGAACACAGACAATAGGGTGGTGAAGGCCTGGGGTGGGGTGGGAACCCGGTGCGGGGGACAAGGGAGGAAAGAGAGTGGGGACATCTGTAATATTCTCAACAATATTTTTTTAAATAAACAAACTACAAATACTTGTTAATTTTTAAAGTAGCCAGAATATAAACTTTAATGATACATTTTAAAGAGTGAACCATAAAGAGTAAAATAAAAATGAAATCGCTTATTTACATTTCTCTCCATTTTTTTCTCCTCTTATCTTAACAAAAGGCCAAATACACTTAGGAGAGATAAAATAAAATAAAAAATCCCATTTTGTATAGCTTTCTGCTGTTTTCAAACCCAGGAAACACATTGAATGTTCATTTGCAATTGCCATGTTTTTTGCTCTCCTCTCTGTTAGGTTAGAACCTACCAGTTTTTATTTTTGTTAGGGTTTTATGAGCAGTATACAGAATCAGCTCCAGACCAAAAGTGCCTCTCTTGGGTTTATTTAAATCATAATTGTCACGTCTCTCTTCTTCCCCAAAATAATTTAATGGTTAAAATGGTGTTTCTGAGAGTGGTGTGGAAAATTTGTTTTAAAAATTGGTAGTTGTTCAGGCTCTACCCATCCCAACCCCCTCCCCTAGAATCTGATTCATTATGAGGTAGGGCCCAAACTTACATCCTCACCAGGACCCCAGGTGCTTCTGACCTTAAGGTCATAGTATATGGAAACTACTTGGTGAAATACTTTCCAATGACAGTCTTCTACTGACGATACTACCAAGGAGTTCCCTAGAGGACCCACGTGTTTGACTTCTGAGAGTCCATATTGGAATTTGCTGATCTTCACCTCTAATGCGGATTTCACACTCTATTTCATCTCAGCCTACCACCATGTGGATATGCCTCTACCCACTGGATCAATCGCCAGCAATCTCTATACGCAAGGGCAGACACATATGGCCCTTTAATAAGTGTTAACCCATCGGTGTTCAACCTTGGTCGCACTTTTGAATCACCCAGGAATTCTTTAAAGTCCAGATACCCACACTTTACCCCAGACCACTGGTGCTCAAACTTTAGCTCCATCAGAATCATCTGAGGGACTTTAAAACAGAACACTGGCCCCACCTCCAGAGTTTCTGATGCAGGAGGTCTGAGGTGGGCCCAAGAATTTGCACTTCTAACAAGTTCCCAAGTGATGCTGAGGTTGCTGATCTGGGGACCACACGCTGAGAATCCCATTGCCCAAACAAATTAAATCAGCATTTCTGTGGTTGGAAGCCCAGCATTAGCCGTTCTTTAGAATATGATGATGATGATGATGATGATGATGATGATGATGAGAGAATCATTGACTGGCTGCCTCCTGCACACCCCACACTGGGGATCGAGTCCACAGCCTGGTATGTGCCCTGACCGAAAATGGAACTGTGACCCTCTGGTTCATAGTCAATGCTCAATTACTGAGCCATGCCAGTTGGGCCATTAGTAATTCTTAAAGTCCTCCGGGTAATTTCACTATGCAGCCAAAGGTAGGAAACGCTGATTTGACCCAGATTACATGACACTTTCCTCAGGCTAATTATACAAAAAAGGGGGGGAGTGGGGTAGTTAAATATCAATCTTAACTCAGCTATAACAGCAAAACCTGGTTTCCAGGGGAAGTAGTGGTCCAAGTCAGGGGCTCAGTGCAGTGGTAAAATGATAAACAGTTCTCAAAAAAAGCCCCGTGTTGTAGTATTAAAACTCCCACCCCACAACTGATATCAAGCTTCCAAATGGACCAGTCATCACTGAGTACAGAATTCAGAAGAGAGGCAGGCAACTGGCCCTCACAAACTGGCACAAGCTGTCTCCAGCACACCACTTTCTCATGATCCAGCAGTGGCTTCAGTGATGGTCACAGCAATGTCTGCATCAAACTGGTTCTATGTTGTAGCTCTGTCCAAGGTCCTAACTAACTATCAGCCCTTGTTGCGGTTTCTCAACCTGGTTTTTCTTTTTTTTTTTTTCTTTAATGTTTTTATTGATTTCAGAGAGGAAGGGAGAGGGAAAGAGGTAGAAACATCAATGATGAGAGAGAATCATTGATCAGCTGCCTCCTGCACACCTCACACTGGGGATGGAGCCCACAACCCAGGCATGTGCCCTGACCCGGAATCAAACTGTGACCTCCTTTATAGGTCAATGCTTAACCACTGAGCCATGCCGGCTGGGATCAACCTGGTTTTGCCACCTTCCTTGTCAGTCATTCAGAGATCCACAAAGTAGTCTTCCTAATCAATTACTTCAATCCGCCCAACAATGTTTTTGTTGTACAGCTAAGAACTCTGACCTCTTAAAGGTCACCTCTAGAGGTTAAAACATGGAGTCTAAACTCCTGCAGTCCTAGGAAGGATTTTGCTTTAAGACATTTGCATATTAAGAGGGCTGAAACTCTTACACCAGTACTTCTCAAAATTTAATGAGAATCATCTGGGGATCCTCTTAAAATGCAGTTTCTGATTCAGTGGGACTGAAGGGAGGCAGAAAATGTGCATTTCTCACAAGTTCCCTGGGGCAGAGGCTACGGCTGCAGCTGCTGGTCCGAGAACACACTGTGGAGCAAGTCCTTAACCCACAGAACTGTGCTAATGGTGGGGTCCTGGGTCTGGATTCCTCTGGGCACCACTGATTTTTTTTTTTTAAGCAAAAGTGTGGAAAATTTATTACAGGCAGATTCAGACTCCCCAAATGGGGAAGGGGCCCAGTAATGGGCTGCCTGTGAAGCCTTGTAGTCCAGGGGGTATATGTTTGCCACAAGCCTGCTCTTTATCCGGAAGTTGGTTGGAGAGCAAGAATGGGTCATGTGTTGGATAAAGATGTCGTCACCTGCCTGACTCCCTCATTGTTCTTGCCCAGCATGGACCTGAACTTGCCCTGTTTCTAAGCATCAGTTCACCTTATTCTTGCAAACCCTACCTAGTTTCACATGTCTCCTGCTTTGAATCCAAAAACATTTTGTTATTTCTGCTTGGTTGGTTTCTGTGATTAGGCTTCTTTTTTTTTTTATTAAATCTTTATTGTTCAGATTACATTTGTTCCTCTTTTTTTTCCCCCATAACTCCCCTCCTCCCAGTTCCCACCCCACCCTCCGCC
>NW_005354744.1:85586-104693 GCF_000412655.1 Myotis brandtii | reverse complement strand
TTGTCTGTGTCCATGGGTTAAGCATATATGCATACAAGTTCTTTGGTTGATCTCTTCCCACCCACCCCCCTCGCCTTCCCTCTGAGATTGCACACTCTGTTCCATGCTTCTATGTCTCTGGATCTATTTTGCTCATCGGTTTATTTTGTTCATTAGATTCCAATATGAGTGAGATCGTGTGATATTTGGCACCACTGATTTTAAGACACATAAAGGCCTGCCTGCCCTCCTTATTCTGGTCAGTGCCCCAGCTGACCCTGAATATTTGTCGTGGCTGATACAGGCTAGTCCCTGCTGCTGTGCCGGTCTACCTCTAAATACCTAAGATGCCACGGTCAGTGTCACTTGACTGTCTCTGACCACATGAATCTCTTGGTACACAAGCCACAAATTTAAATTCACTTGTTCATCCATTCAACAAATATTTGCTGTTTACCTCTCATATGTAATTCCTGGCAAAGTTTAGATTATTCTAGGCACTCCATCTGTGTGTTTTAAATAAGCTGAATTGGAAGCACTCCCAGTGCCATTAAACAAGGACTGGATTTAGCATGGTTTAACAAGAAGTTAAAGGTCAGAGGGGACCTGGGTGGACAAGGAAAAATTCCAATCCTGTCAGGAGTTTGGTTGTGGGAAAATGCAACTTGATAATCTGTCAGCTCAAACTGTCGATCAAAGCCCATCATTAGTCTTATACCACCCATCTGACACTAGATCAATAGGAAAAGTACTTTTCAATGTCAGATCAATGGTATGACTAAGTTTGGGGGTGACAGCTAAACAATTGCATCCATCCTAGGTATGTGAATGTTATTACCAGGAACATCAACTCAAAGTAAAATGATAATCCACTCCTGCACAGTGTTGTGAAAGAAATGTTCAAACCCCCAGAAATTCTTGGTGCTCCCACCAACTAAGATAGAAAAGATAAAGTGCATGTGTATTTCTAAGATTTATAAAGTACCCATTTTGCCACTGAGCTTATTGAGAAGATATATTTCATATTAACCTAACAATTGAGCCTCGTGGAGCTGATAGGGTAAGAGATTCTTGCCATAGAATTTGCAGGAAATTCACATGAAAAATACCTTTTTTTTTCTTTCGCCACCGTAGCAGTTTCCCCTCCTTAAGCAGCTTCTAACCTCTGTGTCCAGGAATGATTTTTTTAAATATATTTTTATTGATTTCAGAGAGGAAGGGAGAGGGAGAGAGAAAAACATCAATGATGAGAGAGAATCATTGATCGGCTGCCTCCAGCACGCCCCCTACTGGGAATCAAGCCACAGAATCACAGTAGCTAAAAGATGGATACTAAAGAGTTTGTCTGGCCAAGGCTGGTTTGGCTCAGTGGATAGAGCATCGGCCCATGGACAGAATGGTCCCGGGTTCGATTCCAGTCAAGGGCACGTACCTCGGTTGCAGGCTGGATCTATAGCCCTGGTCAGGGCACGTGCAGGAGCAACCAATAGATGTGTTTCTCTCACATCGATGTTTCTCTTTCCGTGTCTCTCCCTCTCCCTTCCTCTCTCTCTAAAAATCAATGGAAAGCCCTGGCTTGTTTGGCTCAGTGGATAGAGCATCAGCCTGTGGACTGAAGGGTCCTGGGTATAATTCCGGTCAAGGGCACATGCCTAGGTTGTGGGCTCGATTCCCAGTGGGGGGCATGCAGGAGGCAGCCAATCAATGATTCTCTCTCAATAAATAAATAAATAAATAAATAAATAAATAAATAAATAAATAAATAAATAAATAAATAAATAAATAAATAAATAAATAAATAAATAAATAAATAAATAAATAAATAAATAAATAAATAAATAAATAAATAAATAAATAAATAAATAAATAAATAAATAAATAAATAAATAAATAAATAATATCTTCAGGTCAGGATTAACACAATAAATAAATAAATAAATAAATAAATAAATAAATAAATAAATAAAAGACAGTAGATCTGTTGGGACCTAAACTAGTTTTAAAAAAAAAAGTTTGTCTCCCTTTATTTATATGCCTTTACATCTAGACTTACCAAGAAGCAGTTTCACTTACCTTTGAAACAGCCAGAGTGCCACTTTACCATTAAGCAGAGATGCCAGGGAAGAAACGAGTATTATTTAAAATGCAAACAGAGTGTAAAGGATGACTTGCCAAGGAACAGCTCATCCAGATGCCTCAGAGCTACCACTGTCTGCTGGTACCCAATGCCCACAGGAGCTAAAGTTCACATAGGCCTGTGGCTGAACGCTGGCATGAGAATCCCCAGAGGACTTGTTAAAGCACAGCATGCTGGCCCCACCCCAGAGGTCCGCATCAGCAGGTCTGGCTGAGTCCCAAGAACTTGCATTTCCTACAAGGTCTCAGCTGCTGCCGCTTTGAGAACCACTGGGATGGGCATTATTATGTCTGACTCATTCACATTTCCAACAGTTAAATCTAAAAGGTGGTGTTGCTCAGTGGTTAAGCATTGACCTATGAACCAGGAGGTCATGGTTGGATTCCCGGTCAGGGCACATGCCCAGGGTTGCAGGCTCGATCCCCAGTGAGGTGCGTTCAGGAGGCAGCCGATCAATGAATCTCTCTTGTCATTGATGTTTCTAGCTCTCTCCCTCTCCCTTCCTCTCTGAAATCAATAAAAATATTTTTTAAAAAGAAAAATAACTAAAAGGTGACTAGAGCTATCCTGGACATGAGAATCCCTTGATCTGAAGAGAGCTGTCCAGGTTGTAATGGAGGATACAGAGCCCTCAGATAAAGGTAAGTTGCTTCCTCCTGGAGGCCCACTATTCTCCAGTGCCCTGGGGTTCAGTCCTCCAGCAGGTAAAGAAAACCTGGGGCCTGATAAAGGCTGGTGATTACATCCGGCCACCAAGTGGAAAGTGGCTCTGTTGAATTACCGGTGTCACACAGAAATCCCTAGAGCGATCAAGCTGATTTTTCTAAGTAGCGCAGAGAACCCCCGGGAAGATAAAGGTCTGGCCTCTCTTCTTCCCCCATTGAAAAAGAATAACTCCGTCAGAGGGGCTATTGTGCCGAAGAGGTATCTGATAATGAACTCTCTTTACTTTCTACCTCTGCAAATCAAGCTTGTCAACACAAACTGTGCCTAACTGCCAAGGACAGGTTTGGTCCCTGGCAAGCAACAAAAGAGCTACACTCAGGAAAGCGGGGCTTTTGCTGGCACCCTGTTCCACCAGCAGTCCCCGTGTTCAATCACATCCCTGTCTTGTTTTGCCCTGTTGTCTGTGAATTAGCCAGTCCCGGGGTTAAATCAGTTGCAATGATGCCAGGCTCTGAATAGAATGTCTTCAGCATCATCCACCTGGGTAATTACAAAGGGAGAGGCCACCACACAGGGCCTCAGAGGGACACAGAGAACCACGCATGTGCGGGAGATCTAGGGTAAGTGTGACACCCCTCGGGTTTAGCTGAGCCCTGTTAATCCTCCCTCCAGTGAGTGCCAATCCTGTCAGGTTCTGTGATTGAGAGCTGCTTAAACAGGTGAGAAAATTTCAGGAAGCTAATATGTCCTATCTAATCAAGGCTAAGTGTTCCCTCTTTGCCCGAGCCCTCTTATTTGCATGAGTACCACATGGTAATGGATAAATAATTTTTTTTCACGGTTGTCTGACATGCAGGCCCTTAAATAAGTGATCTAGTGCTCAGTTTCATTTACAGGAGAGCCTACCCAGCAAGCCTCAAGATTCGTGCCCTCATCAGAACCGTTTCCAGCTCCACCTCATCCTTCAGAAACCCAATGCAGTACTACAAAATTAACTATAACATAGTTATAAACCAAGGGGTTATTTCTTCACACACACCTGGAAACTCGCTTTTCACCATCTTGGGGAGCTATCGCAATGAGCTCTAGGTACTCAGCACTCCCATCTGTTCATTATTTTATAAAAACCTTTTGAACTTTTTTGATTTTGAGGTTTTTTCCTCTCTGTGATACAGACACACAGCTTATCAACAAAAATTTACCTCCTCCACTTAGCACTTAGAAATATATTTGGGGCCCAGCCAGTGTGGCTCAGTGGTTCAGCGTCAATCTATGAACCAGGAGGTTGCGGTTCAATTCCCAGTCAGGGCACATGCCTGGGTTGCGGGCCCAGTGTGGGGCGTGCAGGAGGCAGCCAATCAGTGATTCTCTCTCATCATTGATGTTTCTAGCTGTCTATCCTTTTTTCTTCCTCTCTGAAATCAATAAAAATATTTTTTTAAAAAGAAATAGATTTGGGGCAAATATCTTGCATGTGATCCCAATAGGGAAGTGGCTCTCAAAGCTGGTCCCAGGACCCACAGTAAAAACACATGGGAACTTATTAGAGATGCAAAATCTCAGGCCCCAAGCACCCAGAAGCCCCTGGGGGTGGGGCCCAGCCATTTGTGTTTTAACACACCCTCTGAGTCAGGCTAGAGTGTAAGAACCACTGTTAGTAGAGGATATGAGAATAAGGGTAAGGCATTCTCTTGACCCATGAGCATATTTAAACCTATATATTATTTTGCCAAGTAAAAGAAAACCCCAAATACTACATATGTTATTCTCTTCTTATGGTGGTGTGCTGGAGCCAGCTCCCAGCAGCTTGTGAGAGCTGATTGTTAAACATTCAGAAAGTCAGCAAGCCAGCCATGGTGAGAGTATTTATACCACAGAATCAGCAAACGCTACAAATCCAAGCTTTTATTCAGTGAGCCGGTTTACCAGCACACCACTGGCTGATTTTTAAAAGGGTTGTTATGGTAGGTGTTGGGACATGAGGCTGTGTCTGATAAATGATCACAAGGTAAGGAGTCAGGATTTAGAGCTGGGTGAGAGGGTAGGAAGATGTAGGCACAGAGGGGCAAACCAGTCCCAGGAAAAGGCCAGAAAGCCAGTGGTAGAAACTTAATTGAATGCTTAGAACAGCCAGAGCAGGAAGAGGTAGATTATGGAATGAGAAAGAGCAAGTTTAATATAATATAATTTTATATTTGAAAAGTATTCCAAATATATTGTTTTGTATTCTTGACTGGTGGTGACATCTTGATTTATTCATTCATTTGGCAAATACTTTTGAATGTCTATGTATACCAGGCATTGTGCTAGACTCTGATGCTACAGCAGCGAATAACACAAAGTCTCTGCTACTGCATAGCTTGCACTTTACAGATAACAACAACATAAAGCTAAGTACACATAGTTTAGTATTCCAATGGGGATAAGGAGTCATTTGATATAATTTTATTGATTTTAGAGAGGAAGGGACAAGGAGAGATAGAAACATCTATCTATATATATAAAAGCCTAAGCGACCGTTACGACCGGATGACCAGCCAGTAGCTATGACACGCACTGACCACCAGGGAGCAGATGCTCAATGCAGGAGCTGCCCCCTGGTGGTCAGTGCACTCCCACAGCCAACCTCCCGCGGTCCCTCCCCCTGGCCAGTGGGCCCGATGGGGACTGGGTGAGACGGCCCCAATAGGCCCCGATCACTGGCCAGGTCGAGGGACCCCACCCGTGCACAAATTCATGCACCGGGACTCTAGTTTGATATAAGATGCTCAGGGTGAGCTTTGTGGGCAAGGTGACATTTGAGTAGAGACCCAAATGAAGTGAGAGAGCAAGTCATTATTGAGAAACAATTCTCCATGGGTCTTGTGCATCTTTGCACAATTTAGGAGCAAAATCACTGACTGCCTTTGATCTGGATAGCTTTTAAAGGATGACTATATAGCAAAGTCCATGGAAAGCAGAGAAAATGTCTCTCTCCAAAGTTAAGCACAGATTCACTTACTGTCCAGTATAATGAAGATAATATTCCCCCAGAGAAAAGGACAACCATGCCTACCCCGCCCCATTTTAAATGATTAGGGTTTCCTAATCTCAGGGTTCCTCCCCTATAAAACAACCCTGAATGAGCTGGTGTCACCTGCCCTCCCTATGGGAACTGGGACTCAGGGAACCAGCACAAGAAAATGCAGATACTCTGGCTACAGATATTGCTGTCAATAATAAAGTCCTTTGTCTCTGACCAAAGAGTGTCATGTCTTCTGCCTGCATCCATGAAACTGCAGCAAGATAGCTTGATGGCTTGCAAGCAAGGTAACCTCGGAGTTCATGACATCCATGAGAATAAATAAGGGAAGGGTGGTCCAGGCAGGGGAATCAGCAAGTGCACAGGCCCTGAGGAGGATGATAGTCCCCCTCAACCAGACTCTCCTCTGTGACTTGCCCTGGCTGTCCATAGCTGTGTAAATCACTGTCTTACTCAACTCTACTCTGTCTAACTTTAGGATGCCACCACTTCTTGCATAAGGTCTGTGACTGTCAATACAGGAGGAAAGAGGGAGCATCTCCCATGCCACCCCTACTTATAGTTCCAAAGGGAGTCTTATGGAATATAGGGTCCCATGAAATTTGTTTAGTTTATGGACTGAGAAAAACAGTCCTAATCTTGGGGGGAAGGCTGGGGAGGGTGGGTGTGTGGGATATAATCAACCAAAGACCTTGTATGCATATATGCATAACCCATGGACACAGACAATAGGGTGGTGAAGGCCTGGGGCGGGGGGTGGAGGCGGGCTGGAGGGGGGAAAAGGGGGACGTATGTAATAATGTCAACAATAAAGATTTAAAAAAAAAACAGTCCTAGAAAGCCTTGCAGTGCCCAGAACAAATACTACAGAAAGCAAAGGGGGACAGTGACCAACACCACCAGGAAGCAGCTAGGAACCCAGAATTCAATGGAAGAAAAGTGTAAAAATCAAGAAATGAGAGAAGAGGTACATCCTCAGATAGGAAGGTCTCAATATTAGAGCATTTGTGGGTAAAGCCATGACAAAGCACAGCAAAGCCAGCTGAAATCACAATGGAGAAAAAAAAATAGGATAGATTGACTCACATAAAGATTATGGGAGTTGAAGGAAACAGCACCTGGCATATAGATTCTAAAAGCCACATTTGAATGCATTTTGAATTTTTTTTTTCAGAAAAACATCTCCAATTTGATCATGAAAGTCACTGAAAAGGCAAAATTCTATTCACAGACATTTGCATTATGAATCACTCCTTAGAAATGACTCATTTCTTTAAAATTAAATGTCAGCACCTCATGAGGAGCAACACCTCTAAAATTCCCTACTTCCATCTTTAATCATATTTTGAACTTGGCTTTAGTTTTCAGTGTTAAAAAAAGGAGTGTACTCAGCTAAGTTTGAGAAAATAGTCAATACTTTCCTGTGTATCATGATTCAATTTGCCAGCCACTCTGATGCAGATAAATCTTAAATGACAAAAGCAGATTGATACTATGATTTCTGTTTTAAAATATTTTCTTTTCTCTCCTACCTCAAAAGAACTTACTTCCCTCATCCATAACTTTTACAAACTTATTCCAATGAGTAATATAAGTGTGTGTGTACCTTCAGAGTAGATCTTCATTGCAATGCACTGAATATTTGTGTTCCCCCAAATTCACATGTCAAAACCTAATCCCCAATGTGAGGGTATTAGAAGGTGGAGCCTTTGGCCCAGCCGGCATGGCTCAGTGGTTGAGCGTCAACCTATAAACCAGGAGGTCATGGTTCAATTCCTGCTCAGGGCATATGCCCGGGTTGTGGGCTCAGTCCCCAATGTGGGGTATGCAGGAGGCAGCCGGTCAGTGATTCTCTCTCATCACTGATGTTTCTTTCTCTCCCTCTCCCTTCCTTTCTGAAATCAATAAAAAAAGAAAAACGAAAAAAGAAGGTGGAGCCTTTGGGCAATGATTAGGTCATGAGGGTGGAGCCCTTATAAATGAGATTAGTGTCCCTATAAAAGGGACCCCAGAGAGCTCTTTTGCCCTTTCTGCCACATGAGGACACAGCGAGAATAGCCACATGATGGCTGTCTATGAACCAGAAAGCTGGCCCGCACCAAATGCTAAATCTGCTGGTGCCTTGATCTTGAACTTCCCAGTCTCCAGAACTGTCAGAAATAAATGTTTGGTGTTCAAACCACCCAGTCTGCAGTATTTCGTAGAGTAGCCCTTACAGACTAAGATAGTGGTATCTATATATATAAAAGGCTAATATGCTAAGTGTCCGACTGTCTGACTGGTCACTATGATGCGCACTGACCACCAGGGGGCAGACTGTCAATGCAGGAGCTGCTGAGCTGCAGTGACTTGGCTGCAGCGGTTCTCAGGTGACACACCCTGAAACCAGAGAGGAGGGAGCCTGATTACTCATGTGGCCGCATGATTCCACCTTCAGCCCTGGGTTATGTTGTTGCTGGGGCACTGTTGGCCCTGAATCTGGTTTACTGCACACTTGCGTTTGTGTTCCACACCCTGTACAACAGTAACTTTGCAGAGTGCCCTCTTGCACTCCAGGACCCCTCAGGGGATGTTGGAGAGCCAGTTTCGGCCCAATCCCCACAGGCCAGGCCAAGGGACCCCACCTACCAGAGGGACCCTGCTCACTCTGCAGATGCCCTTCGAGCCAAGGCGCCACCCCAGGTTCAGCCGGCCAGGGAGGGACTATGGGAGCTTGGTTCCAGGGCATTTCCTGCCCGTCTTTCCCAGTCCTGCACTGCTGGCCGCCTTCTAATTAATTTCCTTTCAATGTACACAAATCCGTGCACCAGGGCACTAGTATCCACATAAAAGGTTTCAAGCACAATTTGATCCTGAGGTCATCAAATACATTTTCCTGCTTCTATATAGGACTGTAGCAAAACTGGCTAAATCAGCCTGGCCCATGTGGCTGAGTGGTTGAGAGTCGACCTATGAACCAGGAGGTCATAGTTCAATTCCCAGTCAAGGGCACATGTCTGCATTGCAGGCTCGATCCCCAGTAGGGGGCATGCAGGAGATAGCTGATCAATGATTCACTCTCATCATCAATATTTCTATCTCTCCCTCTCCCTTCCTCTCTGAAATCAATTATATATATGCTAAGTCAGTATTTGCCATGTTTTCAAATCCTTCAGTGAACAAAATCTTGCCATTTGCCAATGTTATCACCAATAAAGGTTTAATCTCCAACATTTATAGGAAACTCATACAACTTAGCAAAAGGAAGATAAACAATCCAATCAAAAAATGGGCAAAGGACCTAAATAGACACTTTTCAAAAGAGGACATTCAGAAAGCCGAGACATATGAAAACATGCTCCAAGTCACTAATCATCCGAGAGATGCAAATCAAAACAACAATGAGGTACCATCTCACACCTGTCAGAATGGCTATCATCAACAAATCAACAAACGACAAGTGCTGGAGAGGATGTGGAGAAAAAGGAACACTTGTGCACTGCTGGTGGGAATGCAGACTGGTGCAGCCACTATGGAAGACAGTATGGAGTTTCCTCAAAAAACTAAAAATGGAACTCCCATTTGACCCTGTGATCCCACTTCTAGGAATATATCCCAAGAAACCAAAAACACCAATCAGAAAGGATATATGCACCCATATGTTCATAGCAGCACAATTCACCATAGCTAAGATCTGGAAACAGCCTAAGTGCCCATCAGTAGATGAATGGATTAGAAAACTGTGGTACATCTACATGATGGAATACTATGCTGCTGTAAAAAAGAAGGAACTCTTACCATTTGCAACAGCATGGATGGAACTGGAGAGCATTATGCTAAGTGAAATAAGCCAGTCAGTGAAAGAAAAATACCACATGATCTCACTCATTTATGGATAATAAAGACCATTATAAACTGATGAACAAAAATAGATACAGAGGCAGAGCAGCATTAAACAGACTGGCAAACTACAGCAGGAAGGCTGGGGAGGGTTGTGCGGGTAAGAGATCAACCGAAGGACTTGTATGCATGCATATAAGCATAACCAATGGACACAGGACACTGGGGGGTAGGGAAGGCTGGGGGAAGGTCAAGGGGAAAAAAGGAGACAAAAGTATTACTCTTTGAAATATTTTAAGCAATAAAACAAAATCCTTTAAAAAATAAATAAATAAATAGCCTTTTAAAATTTTCTGTGAAGAAGATTTTAGTTACAATCATGACTACTTTTGGAAACAAGGACAACTGGAAACAACATAAATGCCTCCAAATAGAGGAATGGTTAAATACCTGAGGCCATGCCCTGACTGGTTTGGCTCAGTGGATAGAGCATCGGCCTGCGAACTGAAGGGTCCCAGGTTCGATTCCGGTCAAGGGCATGTACCTTGGTTGCGGGCACATCCCCAGTAGGGGGTGTGCAGGAGGCAGCTGATCGATGTTTCTCTCTCATCGATGTTTCTAACTCTCTATGCCTCTCCCTTCCTCTCTGTAAAAAATCAATAAAATATATATTTTTAAAAAATACCTGAGGCCATAAGCATTTGGCCAGATACCTTGCTGCCATTCAAGTGATAGTGTAGAACATTAATGGCATGAAAAGATTGTTATTATAGTTTGTTAAAAGTAAGGGAGTTATGTAGCAGCACATGCAGGATGATAGCATTTTTTAAAAATTATATGCTTATATATTCCCCATGTGTGTACGAAATGTGTGCTAAGCACCTATTTATTATATGCAGGCACTGAATAAGGCTCTGAGAAGCAGTGGTAAAAAAACAAACATAATTTCCACCCTCATGAAGCTTACAATCTGGTCAGGAAGATAAACATTAGCTAAATCAGTATGCAAGCCATTAGTTCATTGCAATGAGAGGAAGTGCTAAAAAAATCCAGGATATTATACTTTTTTATCTAAGAAAACCCTCACTCCAGACATTCTGCTCATCCTCTCCATTTCAGCTTTGTGAAGTCCCTCTGAGTGAGAGGTTTTAGGACATATTCTGCTTCCTAATTTTTAAAAAATACATTTTTATTGATTTCAGAGAGGAAGGGAGAGGGAGAGAGAGAGATAGAAACATCAATGATGAGAATCATTGATTGGCTGCCTCCTGCACACCCCCTACTGGGGATTGAGCCTGCAACCGATCATGTGCCCTTGACCAGAATCGAACCCAGGACCTTTCAGTCTGCAGGCCGACGCTCTATCCACTGAGCCAAACCGGCTAGGGCTGCTTCCTAATTTTCCACATGAATATATGTTTAGAATAAGACCAATAAGAGACATTTTAGAATCCCTGAGGAATCATTTCTCAATAAGTATGCCATCCCACCAGGAGTAACTTTGCATTGACTGGAAATCCTCACTCCTCAGCTCTTTTTGGCCAAGCTAATTATGTGAATTGTTTTAACCTTTCCTTATAGGTTTTATTTTCCAAGCCTTAAATCATAGTCATTGTCCTCACATGAACTGCCTCCAAGTTTTACATGATTAATGTCTGCTCATTAGATTCTGAGCAAATTTGTGGTCAGATGCACTCCAGTAACTTTAAAGGCTTTGGTTTTGTCAAAGAAGGGCTGCAGCCAATACACAATATATAGCATCTGCATCTATGATAAGCAGACCTCTTAAAGCTGGGTTCTCCATAAAGGCATTCAGTCTTCCCATTTCTTTCTAATTAGGATCTTCCCATCTTCAAAGGCCTGGATTGCATCCACAATCCCTAAATTATGTTTCATTTCTTTAAAAATAGCATTTCCCTGAAGCAGCATTACACAGACATTTCAACATGAGTTTGTTTGCTTTTTTTTCTGTTCAAGCCTATCAGCAGATTTGCTACTGCTCTGGCCATCAGACACAATGCATGAGGTCCAAGCAATTTTGCCAACACAGCATTTTTATTCTATCCCTGGAAAGCAAGTGAAGACACTGCCTTAAAGATCCCAAATGGCCTGAATGTTTTTTTGAGTATCTAATATTTCTTTGGAACTTAACATGTATGTAATATTTCTCTCATACAACTAAACAAGAATATGAAGTTCCTATATTCCAATGACTGACACCTAAATGGAAAGATAGTACAGCCCAACCGGCATGGCTCAGTTGCGGTTGGATTCCCGGTCCGGCCACAAGCCTGAGTTGTGGGCTCAATCCCCCGTGTGGGGCGTGCAGGAGGCAGCTGATCAGTGATTCTCTCTCCTCATTGATGTTTCTATATCTCCCTCTCCCTTTCTCTCTGAAATCAATAAAATTATGTTATAAAAAAAGAAAGGTAATACAAACAGGTGGGTTTAAACATGAAGATTTAGTGGCCTCTTTAATACACATTAAAAAGCCTGGGCCACTGGGAAGATACACACCAATGCTTAAAAACCTCATACAACCTTAGCAGAGCATTGAGATTAAGCTCTGCTCAACTGTGGGAAGCTTCCACGGACTACATGGCTTTTATGTGACATTTTTATTACTGTTGAAAGTAGCACACAAGGCCTAGCCAAATATGCAGTAACCACTGGGCCAACAAGAAAAACCTCACAGTAATATCATCAGGATTTATTTAAATGACCTCTATTGAGCATAACTCAGTGAAGACTTGGAGACTTCTCTACTATAAATGCCTAGAAATCATAAATGGTTACCCCATATTCATTATGTTTCTTGCTTCAAGATTTGAAAACGCCAAGAAAATGCTGCTGATAAGATGTGGATTCTCCACAGTACATTGAAAGGAGGGAGAGGAGGAGAGGGAAGGGAGGGAAGGGGAGGATGGGGAGGAAGTGAGAGGGAAGAGGAGGGAGTGAGGGGGAGGAGGAGGGGAGGGGATGAGAAGTGTTTTTGAACAAATAGCTTAGGAAATGCTGATTGTTCCACCCCTCTCTGGAAGATTCATAAGGCACCTTAGTATATATTAAAGTCTAGGAGAATTCCTACAATAAAAAAATTTATGAAACTTTTGAGTGATCCACACATTTGCAAAACCTATACAGTAGGTCCTCAGGTTATGTCTGAGATCCGTTCCTATGGCGCTATGTAATGTGATTTTCACCGTAAGTCAGAACCCACCTACATAAGCACCTACGTCACTCACATGGAGCACATACACAGCAGTAATGAAGTGAAACAGTAAAAAAAATTAAAAGATAACAATTCCTGACCTTTACTTGTGGTAAATAAATAATAAAAATATAAAGCACATATGTACCCACATCGAAATGACGGACGTTTTTTATAAATAAATGGGAGATGGCGACGTAACCACGAAACGACGTACGTCAAGTCCGACGTAACCCTAGGATTGTCTGTCTACCCACAAAATCCATGTATGGTCCTCAGAAGGTTAGACAATCACTCTGTGTTTCTAAACTATATAATCTCCCATGCTATTTTATGCCCTAAAGCAGTGATGGCAAACCTACACGCGGGTTGTCAGAGGTGACACGCGAACTCATTTTTTTGGTTGATTTTTCTTTGTTAAATGGCATTTAAATATATAAAATAAATATCAAAAATAAAAATCTTTGTTTTACTATGGTTGCAAAGATCAAAAAAGTTTTATATGTGACACGGCACCAGAGTTAAGGTTTTTCAAAATGCTGATACGCTGAGCTCAAAAGGTTCGCCATCACTGCCCTAAAGCGTCAGGGACTGAACATAGGCAAGCTCAAACCAAGACCTTGACCTGCTTTCTACTTTTCTCAGCCCTGTTTTAAATGCACAAGATCAACATTTTAAAAGGTGAAAAACAAAGTTTGTCATTCTTCAGGTAGCTATTGTCTACTTCTCTATCTAAATTTTACATCTCTGGCCCATCAGTACAGAATAAACCTCTTCAAGTTCGTTATTTTTACTGCAAGTGTTCAGTTTTCCATTTCCTTCCCTGTCATTGCTTTTCTGTGGACAGGAACCACTTGTGTCATTCAAAATGTGTTCAGTTAACCATGTCAGATATTGTTTCAGAGTGCCAGACATGTTCCCTAACTCATAAGTACAGTGGGGCCTTGACTTATGAGTGTCCCGACTAACGAGTTTTTTGAGATACCAGCTGTCTCTCGGCCGATTTTTTGCATTGAGTTGACAGAGTAATTTGAGTTAACGAGCTCCTTAACAAGCTCGGTCTCGGAACGAATTAAACTCGTAAGTCAAGGCCCCACTGTAGATTACATCTATAAGTCGAGGACCAAGAAATGTACATATAAGCTGTGTGAACTGGATGTTAAACAAAGCCAAATATCTATATCATTAATTTTAAAAGAAGTAATAGAAAGGGATATGAAGACATGTAACTTTTACGAGGAATACTTCACATACTGTTACGGAGTCATTTCAGAGGACTGGAACTTCTTGATTTAGTTGTTTTAGAAATGTCACTTAGGAATAATTCTGAATTTGATGCATTAATAGTGACAAACAGTGTAGGTTTTCAGATTTAGACTGCTTAGGCTCTTTATCAGTTAGTTCTTGCTGTGTAACAAACTACACCAAATTCAACAGCTTAAAACGATAACCACTTTGTCTTACTCATCTATCTGTGGGTCAGCTCAGGTGGCTCTGCTGATCTAGGCTGGGCTCAGCTGGGTTTGGCTTCATGTTGTTGGTTGAGTCTGGGTCTCTTCCTCTTTGGATAAGTGGGTTTAACTGGGGCATGTTCTTCTCATTATAATGGCAGAAATGCAAGAGGACAAGACCAATCACAAGAACACATTTCAAATCTGCTTGCATCATTTCGGCTAATATCCCATTGGCAAATTCAAGTCTGTGGTCAAGGTCAAAGGCATCTAGTGATGAAATACACTCCACCCACCATGAGACTAAATCAAGTCCCACAGCCAAGCCCAAAATCAATGGGATGGGAAAGTATACTTCTCCCCCCGCCCCCCCATGAGAACATGAGTATTTTTTAACACTAACCTGATCTTCCATGGCTCCAGACTTGTTTTTGCCACTTATCAGCTATGTGGCCTTTGACAAGTATCTTAACCACTCTGTTCCTCAATTTCATCTTTTGCAAAATGGGTATAAATAATGCTTACACTACAGGGTTGTTGTGAGGAGTGAATGAGGAAATGAATATAAAGCATGATTGAATCTAACACCATCTTTAACCGTTGCAAGAATGGTTTAAATATTATAGAGATTTTATTTTTCCTTAGGAAGTGAAGTAAGGGTTCCTTAATAATTGGATGCAAATACCAAAGCATTTTTACAATGGCTAAAGGAGATATATTTTCAATATGGAAATATTGAAATATCTACAGTAACACAATAGAAAATCAGAGCAAGAAACCAAGTCTACGTTGGAAGCTCTGACCCATTGCTAAACGTATAACAACCTTCTAGAAAAATAAAATCAAAATATATCTATATGCTGTAGCTATGTGAATATAATATACAAAATTTTATTTTCATTTTTTACCTAAAGTGTGGAAAGCTTAATTAGCCAGATAGTTGCTTCAGTCTTCCATATCATTTGGTATACGTTTGCAAAAAAGGGGGGGAGGGTACAGTACATTTTCACTATAACAAGAATTATAAGGAAAAACATTTTAGGACTCTTAAATATGCATTTATATAGGGATTTTGCTAAAAGCAGAACTGGCAATAAAGAAAGCTATAATGGTCTGTTTTTTCATAACTCAGTTGTAAAAGTAAGTCAGCCCAAATACATCAGCTTTTTCTAGGAAACTGACTTAAAACTGAATCACCTTCCAGAGTACACATTATACCCACTTGACTCCTACCAAAACAGCTTGAATTCTGAATCCTGCTTCCTCCTCAGAACTTCTGAAAACCTCACTATCAGTCCCATTGATTTAACACTTACTTACAGCTCTGAATTGTGACAAACCATCTTCTAGGTATTGTAAGCATGATTCATTCCCCAACACAAATGGAATCAAGTCAAGAGCAAATATCTTTTTAAACTGACCTAATCAATTAGCCCAATAACTTGGTCATAGAGAGTATCCCATAAATATTTGACTAATTGAACCAGTGTCTACAAAATGACCCCTTCTTTTTTGTCCACAGCAGCTGTACAAACAATGTCCAGAGAATTTTTATTAATGCCTAGAAATAGCATCATGTTTGTCTGAATAGGTTAAAAGCTGTCTGCATCTTCTCTACCCAGTAAGATCTGTACTTCTAATTCTCTTTCTCATATTTACCTGTAGGATCAAGTAGAGATTAAACCTTTTAGACCAGTCTAATTCATCTACACATATATAAATGTATCAATAAAGAATCCCCAGCTTTCAGACCGAGATGGCGGTGTAGGCAAACGCCTGTACTCGCCGCCTCCCACAACCACATCAAAATTACAACTAAAATACAGAACAACCATCATCCAGAACTACCGGAAAGCTGGCTGAATGGAAGTAAAGAAGAAAGCACACTAAGACTGGTAGGAGGTATGGAGGCGCTGAACGAGCTGGTCCGGCACCCATGTGTGCTGGTTTTGTAATCAGGAGGAAGATCGTATCTGCAGAGGCTTCCCTGGAGGAGCAAGGGGTCCCAGCCCCACACCAGACCTCCAGACCAGGGTCTCAGAGCTGGGAAAAGAAGTCCCCATAACTATGGACTGTAAAAGCCAGTGCACATTGGGGCTGAGTGACACAGAGGCTGCTGGAGATCCAGCTGCTCCTCTGAAAAGGCCAGCATACAAACTGAACTTACAAGGTCCTGCTTCCTCTGAGCTCCAGTGCCAGGGTGAGGCTCTGGGGGACACAGACACATATGAGGAGGAATTGAACTGCATATCATCGGGGCAGGAACTCGGGGGTGGCTTTCTCCCAGACAGAAGTACTCAATGGCAAGGATCATTGTACTTATGCTGGAACCTGCCTGGTCGCAGGGCTGACTGACAGCCATTTCTGTTTGCTTCACCCTGGTAAGTCCCTGAGACCCCACCTCATCCAATTTGCAGCCTCACCCAACCTGTGTGCAGTGTATTTTGCATATGAATAGCCTGTCCTTGCTCAGGTTAAAAGTTGTCAAACAAGCTGCAGCTAGGTCAGGGAGCCCTAAACCTATCAATAAAAGGCCTAAGATCCAGCATTAGCACCAGCCAGCCTTGCTTCACAGCTGGGCCCCGTCTGGGCACTTCCAACCCTGATACAAAGAGGAGGGATCTGCAGATCTCTCTGTAGCTCCTGCTGGGTGGCCCCAAGCAGTGGCTGACTTTACTCCTCCCTGGAGACCCAAGAGCCAGTATACCTAGTGGTCAGTGTCAGACCATACCAGATTACAACTCTACACATGCATAAGCCACACACTCAAGGGGCAGACTCAGTGAGCACCAAAGCCCCACTGAAGCAAGTCCTGCTCCATAAGGGTGTCTCCTACACTGTAGCTCTCCCACTGTAGTCGCAGCTAGTCCCCACAGCCAATTGGTCTGGAGGTCAATTTCTCTCAGTGACACCAACAGCAATCAAAAGGCTCAACTACAACAAAGACTGTGCACACAGCCCACAAAGGGGTGCACCAAGAGTGTCCACCTCAGGTGATTGGGGAGGAGATCCATTCCTATGGCGCTATGGAAGTGAAGTAAGGGTAGGGGAAGTTTTCTGTCATTATTTCTTCAAATACGTTTTCAATATCTTGCTCTTTTTCTTCTTCTGGCACCCCCATAATGTGGATGTTAGTATGCTTGAAGTTGTCCCAGAGGCTCCTTACACTATCTTCATAGTTTTTTATTCTTTTTTTCTTTTTGCTCTTCTGGTTGGGTGTGTTTTGTTTCCTCATATTTCAAATCGTTAATTTGATTCTTGGAATCTTCTAGGCCAGTGGTTGGCAAACTCATTAGTCAACAGAGCCAAATATCAACAGTACAACGATTGAAATTTCTTTTGAGAGCCAAATTTTTTAAACTTAAACTATATAGGTAGGTACATTGTTATTAACTTAATTAGGGTACTCCTAAGCTGGCCTTTGCTAAAAACGTCCTCAATCTGATTGAGGTACGTTCGCTGAGGTCGACCCCTTCCAACTCTCCCATCCACACTCGTCTTGTATACTTGTTTCAGATAGACGAGTGTGGATGGGAGAGTTGGAAGGGGTCGACCTCAGCGAACGTACCTCAATCAGATTGAGGATGTTTTTAGCAAAGGCCAGCTTAGGAGTACCCTAATTAAGTTAATAACAATGTACCTACCTATATAGTTTAAGTTTAAAAAATTTGGCTCTCAAAAGAAATTTCAATCATTGTACTGTTGATATTTGGCTCTGTTGACTAATGAGTTTGCCAACCACTGGACTAGAAGATTCCAAGAATCAAATTAACGATTTGAAATATGAGGAAACAAAACACACCCAACCAGAAGAGCAAAAAGAAAAAAAGAATAAAAAACTATGAAGATAGTGTAAGGAGCCTCTGGGACAACTTCAAGCATACTAACATCCACATTATGGGGGTGCCAGAAGAAGAGAGAGAGCAAGATATTGAAAACCTATTTGAAGAAATAATGACAGAAAACTTCCCCTACCTGGTGAAAGAAATAAGACTTACAAGTCCAGGAAGCACAGAGAGTCACAAACAAGAGGAAACCAAAGAGGACTGCACAAAGACACATCATAATTAAAATGCCAAGGGCTAAAGACAAAGAGAGGATCTTAAAAGCAGCAAGAGAAAAGCAGTTACCTACAAGGAACTGCCCATACGACTGTCAGCTTATTTCTCAACAGAAACTATGCAGGCCACTCAGTGCGGGAATGGCAAGAAATACTCAAAGTGATGAATAGCAAGGACCTACAACCAAGATTACTCTACCCAGCAAACCTATCATTTTGAATTGAAGGTCAGATAAAGAGCTTCACAGACAAGAAAAAACTAAAGGAGTTCATTACCACCAAACCAGTATTATATGAAACTAGAGACCCAGTGCATAAAATTTGTGCACTCAGGGGGGTCCTTCAGCCCGCCCTGCACCCTCTCACAGTCCAGGAGCCCTCGGGGGAAGTCTGACTGATGGCTTAGCGCTGCTGTGGAGGTGGAAAGGCTCCCCGCCACCACCGCTGCGCTCACCAGCCCTGAGCCTGGCTTCTGGCTGAGCGGTGCTCCCCCTGTGGGAGCGCACTGATCACCAGGGGGCAGCTCCTGTGTTGAGCATCTACCCCCTGGTGGTCAGTGTGCATCATAGTGACTGGTCGTCCCACCGTTAGGTCAATTTGCATATTAGCCTTTTATTATATGGGATGTTGAAAGGTATTATTTAAGAAGAGGAAGAAGAAAAAGAAAAAGGTCAAAAATATGAACAAAAAATGGCAACAAATACATATCTATCAACAATTGAATCTAAAAATCAAAATAAATGAATAAGAAATCTAATGAAC
>NW_005354744.1:80555-85298 GCF_000412655.1 Myotis brandtii | reverse complement strand
TAAAAATAATAATTTTTAAAAATCCCCACAGAAGGGACTATTATGAATCTAATTTCACTCAGAAGCTCAAACCAAAAGCATGAATAGCATCCTTGATTCTGAACATACTCCCACCCTACACACACACACACACACACACACACACACACACACATCCTTAATCACCAAGGTCTGTTAATCCTGTCACCTAAATATTTCTTGAATTCTCATCTCTCTATCTCTATTGACATTATCCCTTACTGCTGCTCTTTTATATTATTACAACTGTCACCTACCTCTTAATGAGGGCTTGCCATGTTCCAGTCCATTCTCCACAATACAAATTTAATGGTGATAGGTCAGGGGAAAAACTGACCACAATATTCATAGCTCCTCCCACCAAGTGATAGAATTTATTTCTCCACTCCTTGAATCTGACTTGCTTTGGCCATTGGGACATTAATAAACAGGATACAATCAGAGGCTTCAAAAGTGCTCACATATTGGTGTTTGATCTCTCTTGCTGCTGGGAACTCTTCAGCCATTGTAAGAGACAGCCTACTGAAGGATGAGAGACCATGTGGAGAGAGGTCCCAGCCAACGCAACTGAGGTCCCTGATAGATGAACAGCCTTCCTAGACCATCCATCCTCAGCTGAGCTGGCCTAAACCAAAAGAATAGCCCAGTCTACCCACAGATTCATGATCCTATATAATAAAAGGGTAATATGCAAATTGTCCCCTCTACCGGGAGTTCAACCAGGGGGCGGGGCTGGCCAGCCAACCTCCCACGTCCCCTCCCCTGGCTGACCCAGCCTGATCGGCCCAAATTCATGCACCAGGCCTCTAGTAAATAATAAAAGGCTATTAAGGCTAGTGTCTCAAGCCACTAAGTTCAGTGGGTAGATATTATAAAGCCAAAGACAACTGATCTTTTTTCCCCTGCTTAAAATCCAAAAATAGATTCCCCTAATATAAATCCCAAACACCTTAATCTACTAAAATGTGTCCCTTCACAATTTAGCACCAGGTAAAATCTATAGTGTGATCTCTCACCATTCCCTCTCCTCCCCTCCTAACTTCTGCCAAATAATTAACATTTTTAACCTTTAAAACCCTACCTAATAATAAATCAGTTTCATTTATGTCCCTGGCTAACCCCCTTTATTCTCAGAATCCTTCCTGCATCCTGGTAAATAGCCATTTCTTGTTGAATTTAATTTATTAAACACATACCACTCAATTTTCAGTGCCCTGCAGGAGGCTCTTTCACTGTATAATAAAAAGTTGCTGCTGTTTATTCATATTTTAATGATACTGTGAATACAATGGTTCATATTCTGACTCCTATTCTTAGAGAAATGGTCTCTGTTGGATTCTCACTGCCATTCATTTCTCTACTTATTGTTGGACTTTGCTATTATGATAATTCCAGATATGTCAAAATAATATCATCATGGGCCAGTTGCTTTGTTCAAAAACAAGCCACCATGTCAATTTGTTTCCTCTTATATTCAATAACAGAGCTTACAGCAGGATTAATGTTTTAATTGAGTTGCACATGTGTTTTTAGCTCCCTGTAGAAAGTCAGTAGCCCTCAAAACACTGAACTCATTACTCCTCTCCAGCTGTTCTAAACTAATCCACCATCACTTGGTTAAAAGTAGTCATATTCCTTCAGTCCAACAAACATATCAAATTCCCGTTGATTTGATAGTTCCCTGGTTAGTCTGATAACTATATACAATCAAACTAGATTATTCTGGCTCCAACATTGATAGCCAGTGGCAGTGACCTCAGATTCCTACTTAGAGCTATGCCATGTGGATCCAAACTACTCACTCATCTACCTTGCAAACCCTAATTCCCATGAAAGTCAGCAGAATGGAGTAAAGAATCTCCTTTAAGTTCCAGGTACACGGGCAACTGTGCATTCACATGGTTGAAATGGCATCCTAGAAATGTCTTCTGTGGAGAGCGGTTACAGCGTTTGGACAGGTTCAAGCCTCGGACTAATGAGAGAGCACGGTCCTCTCGTGGCAAAGCCACGTGCAAGTCCCAGCTTAGAGGGCAAAGCCCTCCCAACACAATTATCAAAGGCTATTATGGTTGTAAGCTTGACCTTATGGTCCGAACCTGTGGTCCCAGATGGCTAAGTGAGGTAGGCTGCGGGAGGTGCAGCAAGTGCTGCCAAAACAAAGCTTGATAGAGTTCAGGTGCGTGTAATTGAGTAGATTCAAAACCCCTGAGAACTTTGTAAACATTCTTCACCATGCCCTTACTTTGCCTCGTGGAATCTGGCTATAAAATAAAGACTCGGCTTGCAGGCTGTGGCACTGTCTCTCCATCTGAGAGCAGCGTCCCACCTAGCCCCAGCTTTAT
This sequence comes from Myotis brandtii, assembly GCF_000412655.1. Lineage (NCBI taxonomy): Eukaryota > Metazoa > Chordata > Mammalia > Chiroptera > Vespertilionidae > Myotis > Myotis brandtii. Next base: position 82,938 of record NW_005354744.1, on the reverse strand, counting down.
CCTCTTGTCTGTCTTCTTTAATCCTTCACCACTACCACCCTCCCCCCTCAGGTTCACCCTGGCCATGCAGAGTGCGGCACAGTCTTCTATTTCTCTATCCCTCTGCCCACACACACACAAAGCCACTTTTAGCGAGATTACATTTCCACAGTGATACTGCTGGCAGAATGTGGCTACAAAGGGACCAAACTCATGTGAGCCAAGAAAGGGGTCACTTTGACAAGCTCTTTTTACTGTTTCCTTGTCATCCACCCTCTGGGATCACTAACCCAACTCCTAGGAACCCTCCTACGCTAACCAGCTAAAAGTCAGCAAACAAACCACTGTGCTGAAAAGGAGACTGGTTTTTAAAAATAGCCCTTTCGGTTTTCTACCTAAGTTACAATTATGTTGTGCAACACAGTTATATGAACAGCCTAGCTACACTCCTTTATTAGACTCAAATTCATTCAGAGTCAACAAATATTTACCCAATGCCTGCTTAATGGCAGCCATTCCATTTTTTCAAAGAATTGAATAAAACTCACACCATGATTTACATATACCCTAATTAATGTGCCTCCTGTTCCATGTAATTCACCAAAAGTTGTCCTATATCCACCATCCTTTTTCAGAACCTAGACCCTGTCACCAAGTCTGGTCAATATCATCTTCTATGCATTACCTATCTCTGCCTTTGCTCTCTATCTCTATTCCCACCACTCAGATCCAGGCCAGGACTTATTACAGCCTCCTAGTGTGTCTCCATCTTTTCCCCTTAAATTCATAATGACCATCTGAAAAGCAAACATGAATATGTTACTCCCCAGATTAAAATCCCTCAAAGAGCCTGGTTGGTGTGCTCAGTGGTTGAGTGTCGACCTATGAATCAGGAGGTCACAGGTTCGATTCCTGATCAGGGCACAAGCCAGGTTTCGGGCTCGATTCCAAGTGTGGGGCATGCAGGAGGCAGCTGGTCAATGATTCTCTCTCATCATTGATGTTTCTATCTCTCCCTCTCCCTTCTTCTCTGAAATCAATAAAAATATATTTGGGGAGTAGGCAGCATGGCATTAAAAGTGCCAAGGACCAAGCCCGATTCCCTCTCCCACCAAATCTCTTACTCCCCTCCCTCCCCGCTCCTTTATTATTTGTTGTTGTTGTTGTTAATCCTCACCTGAAGATATTTTTCCATTGATTTTCTGAGAGAGTGGAAGGGGGGGTAGAGGCAGAGAGAAACATCGATGTGAAAGAGACACATCGATTGGTTGCCTCCCGCATGCACTCTGGCCAGGAGCCTGCAACCAAAGTACATGCCCTTCAACAAATTCAAACCCAGGACCCTTCAGTCTGCAGGCTGACGCTTTATCCACTGAGCCAAACGGGGTAGGGCCCTCCCAACTCCTTTAGCTATCAGGGGCAGCCAGGAAAGAATTATGCTATTTTGGGCTTCCATCAGCTAGATTCTGATGGTCTGTGAGGTCCGAAAGGTTGGCGACCGCTGAGCTAGAGAACCAGGCTTGGGCAAATGATGAAAGAATTGCCTAAATCATTGGCTTTCCCTCAGTCTTTGTTTCACTTAAGCTGAAAATCAACTGACTCATGAGCTACCATACATGCTCAGAGCAGCTTCTGTTTTCCACACAATTCTAGAAACCCAACAACAAGCTCCATAATTTGGGGCCAGGAGCTAACCTAATTCTACCCTAATTATAAAACTCCTTGAAACATTTCTTGAAAATTGAGCAAATCGATACATTTTCCTTAAACATCATTTTCGCTGTAGTTAATATTAAACTAACTCACCAACCAACTGCATTGGTGGAAATCAATTAGATGATTAAGGTTCCCAGAAAAACGTTATGTTTTTACTTTTAAACATATACCACTTGGTCACAATGCGGACTAGATGAGAGAAAAGTCTAAATCAAATATAATGCTTCATATAGATTAACAACAGCTATAAGAGGATGTTTAATTGGGACTTTTGACTGAGACCCTACGATATCAGATACCAAAGTCACCTGTAAGACAGACTACCAATCGAAAATGTCATAGCAGAAGAATGAGTGCCAGTTATGTAACTTAATCCACATCAAGGATATAAAAAGAAAGGGTTGGAAATTAAGAGAATCTGTGGGGAGGATAATTTTTGACTTTTTGGAGAGGACTGTATTCTGAGTATCACCCCTGTGCCCTCCAAGGGGATGGGATGGGATGGGATGGGATGAGGTGGGGTGCTGCCTTTGATCTCCAAGCCAAGTGTGATGGGCATCGCTTGGAGAACTTAATATGTGTGCCACGGAAGATGGCACGCAATAAACTGGTGGTTGACTTACTAGTAAGCTTTAGGGCCAATGTAGCTGGAGACAACTACAGCTTTATTATTATTATATTATTATTA
>NW_005354744.1:71797-80536 GCF_000412655.1 Myotis brandtii | reverse complement strand
TTGGTTAATCCTCACCCGAGGATATTTTTTCATTGATTTTCAGAGAGAGTGGAAGGGAGAGATAGAAGCAGAGAGAAACATCGATGTGAGAGATTAAAGGGCTACCCTCCCTCCAGTGACAGGTCAAGTGTGCAGAAATCCCAGTAATCAGATGTGAAGTCTGACCCAGAAGGCAACCTGTCAGGGTGCAGAGCCTGCAGGACTAAGAGGATGTGGGGTGTATCACCAGGGCAGAGACGGAGAGGGAGTGGGGCAGCGGACTGAGGAGGAACACTGTTGGAATCAAGGGAGGCCCAGCAGGGGGTGTCTGCAGAACCCACAAAAATGCTCTGAGAGAAGCATCTTCAAACATTGGACCAGAGATCGCAAAGCCACTCTGAAAACAGGGCCAGCAAATAAGAAGTCTCCTACTCTTCTCATTCTCTGATTGCAAAGGTCTCAGAATCTCTAGGCAGCAAGCTGGGGAAGAGCAGCAGGGAACAGAGAGAAATTTCACTTTCAGTCAGGTTTGGATAGTCTGTGGTTGGACAACTTTAACTGAATTGAGATTGGGATCACAAACTGAAGGCACCTTAGAACTTGTCTTTTTTTCTATGAGTAGCCAGGAAATCTTGGGATTTTACCCAATTTTTAAATAATGGCTGGAGAAGGACATTTTCCACAAAACAAATGCAAAGGAACAATGAAAAGCCAACAAAACAACAATGCCACTGCTTTCTGAGTTCATCCCAAGATTCTTGCCTTTGTGACGCACCAGTTACATAGCTAACATTTTGAGAAGTTACATGGGCCAAGAATTGATCTACACTTGGTATGCATACCTTAACTAAATCCTTATAACTCCACGAGTAGGCCCTATAATTAGCACCATTTTATCACTAAAGAAAACTAAGATCCGGAGACATGAGATAACTTATCCAATATCACACACCTATTAAGGTCAAATTCAGATCTATTTGAGTCCAAAACCCATGCTTTGAACCATTATTCTGGTGACTTATTGGTAAACACTTTGGTAGAGAAAGGACTACTCTCAAATTATAAGGACTGGATTATCAAACAATTGTTAACATGACTATATTGCACATATAAAAAATGTCAAAATACAATCTTTAAAATCAAAAGGGCAATCGCAATCCTTGATACCTTTATTACCCAGGGCTTAGAGCAGCTGAAAGGTTTCGGCAACGTTATGTTGCATACAAATTACGGATTAAACATGTCTGTGGAGTGTCCCCATGTAATCGCCATAATATTCTATTATAGAATAACAGCACAGGTCCTGATCCCTAGCTCTTAGTAAACATGAGTAGCTGGAATCCATTGTTGTAAGGGCTTAGCATCCCCCACGCACGGTCTTGGCCTGAAAGCGAGTTTTCCGAGGCCAGACATCAATAGAAACTCCTTTGCTGAAGATTTGGTTTTTATGAATTGGGATAAACGGAATGAGCATACAGTGCACACAGTTATTAGGGAATGCTTTCATCAACTAAACTCGACTGGAGGAGGGAGAGGGTTATCCAAACAGCTCAGTTGTACATCTCTGCTAACTGTGACTTAATCCCAGTTCATAAAAGCACCTGTGTTATTTGTCATGGGTCTTAGTCCTGCCAAGTACACCAAACAATGCCAACCTCTGTGCAGGGGGCAGGGGGCGAAGGTTAAATGATATGTGTCAATCTCTAAAGGGATTAGGATGATGCCGGCTCATTTTTACAAACATCCTGGAATACAGTTGGAATCTGCCTTCCCAGAAATGAAATTCTCCAGCACCATCTACCACCTCCACACCTCATGGCAGGCTTAACTCATCTCAGGGGACTGCGCTGTTCTTTTTCTCCTCTGCCTTCCCTGGAATGGATACCCCTTTCTTCCTTTTTTGGAAATAAAAAATGGATTGTGCTGCTCTAGCCGGTTTGGCTCAGCAGATAGAGCGTCAGATTGTGGACTGAAGGGTCCTGGGTTCAATTCTGGTCAAAGGCATATGCCCGGGTTGCGGGCTCTATCCCCAGTAGGGGGCATGCAGGAGGCAGCCGATCAATTATTCTCTCATCATTGATGTTTCTCTCTCTCTCTCCCTCTCCCTTCCTCTCTGAAATCAATAAAAAAATATATATTTTAAGTGGATTGTGCCCCTGAGGAGCTCTTAACAAATTGTTAGTTGCACAACTTCTTTTGGTTTCCTTTCACTGACGTGTCAAAATGTAAATTATCTTTAATCCTAGGCTCAAGGCAACGGGGCATAAAAGATCATCTATTCTTCCCTTCACTGGTCTCCTCAGCCCACCCTCCTCCTTTTATTTTCTTTTGTTAATCCTCACCTGAGGATATTTTCCCACTGATTTTGTTTTTAGAGAGAGTGGAAGGGAAGGAGGGAGAGGAACATCAATTGGTTGCTGCCTGCACGCACCCCGATGGGGCGCCGACGCTCTAACCACTGACCCACACCAGCCAGGGCGTGCCATCATCTCCTGTTTCACTGTGATTCTATTCATCCTCTCTCCATTGCCTTATCCAGAGACAGGGGCAATCACCAAACTCTGTTATATTTCACATAACCAAGAATTAAAAGCATGTCTGAATGAAAAGCATTTTCTGGGACTAGGGAAAGATTGTTCTGCCTTCCACAGTGAAACAAAGGTTATGTTAAAATATATGCTGAATACAGTTTTAAAAACGAACCTGGATGTCTGCGAACTTAGCTAAGGAATCAGAATCTGAAAATATAGTTGCGTCTCCAAGAATTCGGAATCCTTGCCCTTCTCCGAGGTTGGCTGTGCAGATTTTGAGTGGCAGACAGTATGGTACAGACCCGGATCTCAATTCTGCTTACCTCTTGCTTTGCAACAGACAACATCAGGCGGATAAAATGCAACTGAAACATAGTTTGGCTGGGAAAATACGACACGTTTTCCCAGGAAGTGGAGGGGGGGGAAGGGGGGAAGGGCAGGTCCATGGCCTGATTCAGACAGCAGAGGGCGCAACTTACACATGTAAGTATAAAGGAGCCTTCCCTGAGAGCTGTAAGGGCTCCTGAGATTTTTGTCATAAATTTCACATTTTCGAAAGGCATATCCAAGCTCCCGGGGACAAAACTCTGCTGCAGTCACTCAGTTCTCTCCTCTTGATCAAGTAAGATTATTTTCTACTGCCCCCAGGTCCAGCCACTCAAACTGCCACTTCTCCACCCCTGGCTCCAGCATGGGAAAGAGAATGAAGATAAAACTCCCTCAAAAGAAACGGCTTTGCAGAAAGGGTGACCTGTATTCCCAAGCAGCCTTCATTTGTATTTACAGCGCATTAGCGTTGATCAAGGAATTCTAGGTGCAAATTTCTTCATTTAACAGACTCAGTCTGTTCAACTCTTGACACTGGGAATTGGGATTTCCCAGAACTATTAGCACTGCACAGTAGGCGCTCCACCCCGGCCAAGAATGGGGGATTAACAGGTATTTGTCTCAGCTAATTTCACTCTCTATACTGGCTCTATAGAGACTGGGGCTTCTTGGCGGAGTGTGTGCCACCCCACTAATTGGCTACGAATGTAACTACTCCAGCATGCCAATGGAGCACAGGGTAGCCCACAGTCTTCAGAGGCTTGAGGCGAATGGATCCTTCCACTAGGCATTCAGGCAAGTTGAGGTTGCCGGGCAGCACTGCAATTGTAAACAGTTCATTTGCCAACTTTTGCTCCCGCTGACTATGAAACTCTTTCTCCTGTAGACCATGTCGGGATCCTTTGTAAAAATGATGCTCAATGACAAGTGCATCTGTGAAATCCTGTAGTAACAAAGAATTTCCATATATTCATTCTATTCAGGATGTATTAATAGAATCAAAGGTCCTAGAGGTAGCTCCCCTAAAACACAAAATCCCAAATCATATAAAATCATTATGCTCATCAGGATATTCACAGATGACATAAATCATTTCTGGGAAGAAGACTGGAAATTAAGAGACAGTTGTGATTGTGAATCCCTATTCACATGCCCTATTCTTCCCCTTCCCTGGTGATAATCAGCCTCCTTTAATGATAGATCCTACCTCTAAAGCTTCTGATATAGGAACTGAAGAGTCAAATATTAAACATTATATGTATCTATTGCAACCTAAAAATTATCCCAAAGTTTGCAGCTGAATACAACAGACATTTATTATCTCACCAGAGGCCTCGTGCACGAAAATTCATGCACTCGGGAGGGGGATCCCTCAGCCTGGCCTGCGCCCTCTCGCAGTCTGGGACCCCTTGAGGGATGTCCGATATGCTAGGGGAGGAGAGGTTACCCTAGGGCAGTGATGGCGAACCTATGACACGCGTGTCAGAGGTGACACGTGAACTCATTTTTTTGGTTGATTTTTCTTTGTTAAATGGCATTTAAATATATAAAATAAATATCAAAAATATAAATCTTTGTTTTACTATGGTTGCAAATATCAAAAAATTTCTATATGTGACACAGCACCAGAGTTAAGTTAGGGTTTTTCAAAATGCTGACACGCTGAGCTCAAAAGGTTCGCCATCATTGCACTAAGACATCCTTAGTGCTGCCGTGGAGGTGGGAAAGGCTCCCGCCACTGCCACTGTGCTGGCCAGCCATGAGCCAGTTTCTGGCTGAGCAGCGCTCCCCTTGTGGAAGTGCACTGAACACCAAGGAGCAGCTCCTGCATTGAGTGTCTGCCCCCTGGTGGTCAGTGCACATCATAGCGACTGGTTGTTCCGGTTGTTCTGAGTTTAGGGTCAATTTGCATATTACCTTTTTATTATATAGGATAGTTTCTGTGGATCAAGAATCCAGAAGCAACTTAGATGGGTGGTAATTGATTCAGCTTCTCATGAGGCTGCAAAGTGTGGGCCAGGGCTGCAGTCATCTCTAAGCTCAACTCGGGGAGAAGCCACATCAAAAATCAATTACATGGCTATTGGCAGGCCACAGAAGATCCCCTTCCAAGCTAACTAATGTGTGCCTCTCCTCAGGCTTCCCTCATAGCATAGCAACTGGCCTCTCTCACGTTGTAAATGTCTGTGTCCCCTCAAAATTTATCATTTGAAGCCCTGAACCCACTGTGGCTGTATTTGGAGAAGGGACCTCAAAGAAAGTAACTAAGGATGAATGAGGTTATAAGGGTGGAGCCCTGATCCAACAGGATTAGCATCGTGATAAGAGACACCAGCCTGGCCGTGTGGCTCAGTGGTTGAGCATTGGCCTATGAACCAGGAGGTCACAGTTGGATTCCCTGTCAGGGCACATGCCTGGGGCTGCATGCTCAATCCCCAATGGGGAGCGTGCAGGAGGCAGCCAATCAATGATTGTCTGTCATCATTGATGTTTCTATTTCTATCCCTCTCCCTTCCTCTCTAAAATCAATAAAAATATATTTTACAAAAACAACAAAGAGACACCAGACATTCTTTCTCTCTCCCCACATTCACATAAAGAATACAAGTGAGCCTGACCGGTTTGGCTCAGTGGATAGAGCGTCAGCCTGCTGACTGAAGGGTCCCGGGTTCGATTCTGGTCAGGGGCATGTACCTTGGTTGCGGGCACATCCCCAGTGGGGAGTGTGGAGGAGGCAGCTGATCGATGTTTCTCTCTCATCGATGTTTCTGACTCTCTATCCCTCTCCCTTCCTCTCTGTAAAAAATCAATAAAATATATTTTTAAAAAAAGAATACAAGTGAGCACACAGCAAGATGCCAGCCTCCTAGAAGCCAGGAAGTAGGCCCTCACTTAGAATTGACCAGCACCTTGATCTGGGACTTCCAGCCTCCAGAATTGTGGGGGGAAAAAACAAAAACAATTTCTGCTGTTTAAGCCACCCAGGCTGTGGTCTTCTGTTATGACAGCCCAAGCAAACTAATACACCCCAGAACAAGCAGTCCAAGAAAGAGAACCCTAAGATGGAAGTCCCAATCTCTTCATAACCTCATATCAGAAGTGGCATCCCATCACTTCTGCCGTATTCTATTCATTATAAGCAAGCTGATAAGTCTAGCCACACTCAAAGACAGGGAACTCCACAAGGGCGTGGCTACCAGGAGGCAGAGATCATTGGGGGCCATTTGGAGGCTGCCTGCCACACTATAGAAGAGCCAATCTATTGAATAAAAATATATCTACAATTATACTATTATCATTGCATCTATTCCAATACAATCAGTGCACGTTATATTATTAGCATTTGCAAGAAGACAAAACTGGTTTTCAAATTATTGGTGCATTTTGAAAGCTAGCTCAAAATTTGGGAGTCTTCTGATTTATAATCCCATTCACACATGTGCCCTTTTGCACTCCTCTGAGTAAATGTGTGCATATTGATACCACTTCCTGAGCCACAAATGTTGCCAGTGGAATATGTGGTTCACCATTCCAAGCTTGCTTTCTGGGCTGTCTGCCATATCTGCCACCCAGTAGTAAACCTCTTATTACAAATCCCATTGTTCTATCAGATGGCTACACCATTGATTGATTAATTGAGCCCCTCTCAACACTGTCATAATGATAATAATAACAATAATACATTTCCGAATGTGTTTGCTTTTCCATGATGAACTGTAGTGGTTTCATTATCACTTAGCCACTACATAGACATTGGGACATACTATTGTTCATCTCACCTTTATTCTTATATCTGTAATAAGACTTGAAAAAGAAACTTCTTCAAAGATGAACATTGGGGGAATAAAGTAAATAAGTGGCATTATGAAATTTTTCTATGTCAGGTTTACTCTGTATTTTGTATATATTTCTTCTACAGAGGAGCTTCTTGATTATGGTTCCTGAATTTTCTTTGTTGTATGCATTAAAATGAGACTAAGTTTCTTACGGCATATTTAATGATTCTATTGCATCAAACTAATGTAAGTATCCCATGTGTCATCTAGAATGCATTTGACAGCATCCATCACAATTTTAATATTTATCTCAGCATTTAAACATAATGTCAACATGATGGAATAATGAAATACTAAATTATTACTTAAAAGAAGGATTGCTGTTTGGAGTAATGAGATGGTATATGTACAAGCACCTGACACAGGAGCAGAGAGCTCAAAGTCATATTTCAAATAAAAGCTAGCTGACATTAAGTTCTGGGCATAAAATAAAGTGCAAACAAGAAGGAACTAAAGAAGAAGGAAAAAAAACAAAAACAGAAAAAGAGGGTGAGGTTGACCCTACATGGCTCCAGAACTGGAAATAGCAAACAGGTTACACTGACATGTAATCCTTCAGTCTCCCAATCCCATTAAAATACAAATCATTAACACTATGCAAATCAGCAACACAATCAAGATTCCCACAGTAATTTCTATTCCCACCTCTGCAGAGAGATCTAGTCTATTTAGTTGCACAGACAGAGGTTCCGGAAAATTTGATTAATTAGGGGAAAACATGATAGTCACAAAAGAAAACTTGCAGCTAACCCAAGTTCAGTTAGTCAAGGTTACAAAGAGGAGAAATCATGCAGGCTACTTAATCTTATGTAATGAGAATTCTACTCCACAGCCACCAATGTACTTCTGATTCTAGCAAACCAACTTATAACACTAGGTCATGGGGTAAGGCAGGCATAATGAGGGATTTGAATGTTTTGCTGTTTCTTATGGGGTTTTTAGCATTCCTACAGAAAGGTAACCCCACAGAACAGTCATACATAGTGGAGTGAGATGAGGGTGAGACAGTCACACCATCCTCTCCTATAAAAACCAGTACCAATAGCTCCCAACTCAAAACCATGGTGATTCAAATGGAGAGAAAATTCCTGTTGCAACTTACTACTCCCACCCAAGATTTCTACGGGACAGTCAAATTTCAAAATAATGGAGAAAACTGAAAATAATATTCCATTTTGAAAAAATACATAGTAAATGTAAATAAAAATAAAATATTTTCAGTAAATAGGTGTGATTTTTTAAAAAATATTTTACAAATTTGTCTATTTTGAAATAATCATAATTTACCGAAATTGCAAAAATAGTACAGAGGTCCATCCCATGTCCCCTATACCCAGATTCTCCCAATGGTTACAACTTATATAACCATAGAACACTATTAAAACCAGGAAATAGACGTTGGTTCAATGTGTGTGTGCATAGTTCTATACCATTTTATCACACGAGGAGATATGTGTAACCACCACTGCAACCAAGATACACAACTATTCCATCACCACACAGACTCCATCATGCTACCTCTTTAGTCACACCCACACCACCACCCCTAACCCTTAGCAGCCACTTATTTGTTTTCCAGCAATTTAAGCATGCCATTTTGCAAATGTTATATAAATGGAATCATACAGAATGTGACCTTTTCAGATTGGCTTTTTTCACTCAGCATAATGCCCTTGATGTCAATGAAAGTTGTTACATGCATAAATAAAAATGTAGTGGTTGCTCTAGGTATTGCATTAGGCATTCATAACTCATCACAGTTTATTGGTGTTGAAATTTTACCAGTACCAGTGAAATGTAGAAGCCTTACTTCCCTTTAAGTCCCTACCCTACTCCATTTATAATTGTCTTAACTATTTCTTCCGCATACATTGAGAACAACGTCAAAAATGTTATCTTTTCACTCCAACTGACAAATATTTAAAAACTCAAGAGGTCTATTATATGCACCCATATTTGCTCTTTCCTTTGTTCTTCCTTCTTTCCTAGTGCTTCAAGATTTTTTCATTTCCTTTCGATTTCAAGAATTTTATTTAAACATTTTTTAATGTTTATATTGATTGCAC